>NC_136517.1:3200000-3280000 GCF_053919585.1 Euprymna scolopes
CATTGATGTCTGTGTCTGTTTGTCTGTCTGTCTGTCTGTCTGTCTTTCTGTCTCTCTCCCTCTCTCGCTCGCTCTTAATAACAGTAATAATAATAATAATAATAATAATAATAATAATAATCTCCATTTCCTTCTCTATCTTGCTCTCTCGTTCGTCGGATCGCGAACTCTTTTTTTACCTACCTGTCTCTCTCCCTCTAAATATTAAACATTTTTGCCTTTCTCTCTCTCTCTCTCTCTCTCTCTCTCTCTCTCTCTCTCTCTCTCTCTCTCTCTATCTATCTATCTATCTATCTATCTATCTATCTCTATAACACGCACAAAATAAGGAGTAAATAGTCAATATGGGAGAAGCCCTAAAAGAACGCTAAAAAGTTGTGGACCCGACGCGGTGGTGTCCGTGGTAGGAGTGGCGGTAGTTACAGACAATCCGCGGGGAATTAGAAAAGAAAGAAACAACTGAAGGACAATGCAATATAAAACAAAACAAAAAAAAACAATAAACAAAAAAAAAAGAAATAATAAACGCGTGCATATGAGAAGGTGGAGCTATGACAGCAGCAGCAGCAATATAGCATGAGCCCTAGCAGCAGCGGTAGCAGCGGCAGTAGAGGACTACAATCGTGAATTAATATCGACAGGAGGAAGAGGGAGAAAAGGAGACAGAGGCTGGTCTAGCAAGTGCGCGAAACTCGTGAAAGTAACGGGGGAGGGAAGAGGAAGACAAGGGTGGGTGACAAGAGAGGGGGGACAGGGAGACATAGAAAAGGACACACTATGCGACACATGGCAGGAGGAGAAACTTTAAAAGAAAAAGAAGAGATTTACATATAAATGAACTGCAGCGATGACGAACCACCGACGTATAAAGAGGATCGGGTTCGCGTCAGAGAGTCACAAATCGAACAGATCTCAATACCACCCGGACTCTTCTCGTCGGGTGACTGTGAAATTTACATTCGTCGAAGGACATTGAGCTATCACAACAACAACAAAACTGTTAACATTTTCTTGACACCTTCGTTATTTTGTCACACACCAACGCAAAAAAAAAAAAAAAAATGCATAGGCTTTTTATCCTACGAATGTTCAGATCGAACGTTTCGGAAACTTTAATCTCATTTTAACTTTTTTTTTTTTCCAAATTCCTGAACCAAACCGCGGTGTGAAACCGCGTATCATTGTAACAATTATTAATAGACTTTTTTCCCCAGATTGAAAAAGAAAACGTGAGGGAGGAAGTTTCAACAACACCAAAAACGAAAGCCTTGGAACGGTTTGGAAATAACAAACACACGACGCGCGGATTTTATATTCAAATACACGGAAATCATACTTGATCAGAAAAAAAAATCCTGCAAAAACAAAACAAAAAAAAAAAAAACGCGCGCACAAAACAGAAACACAAACAACAAAAAAAAGAAAACAGTGTTTAAAAAAAAGCCGTAATTTAAATTCTGTTATAATTTTTTTGTTACTTTTCTATTAATAATCTTCGTTTGTTTTTTATGAAAACATTGGCATATTTTTAATGCAACACTTAAAATCCCGCCGTTTTTGCGATTCTACGTCCGTACGGCCACCGTCCAAGATTTTTGTTGTATTTTTCCGATATTTATTGACAACAAAAACAAAAATATATAAAAACAACAATATCAACACACAAACAAAACAATAACACAAAATATCAACAAACATTCCTCAAATAACAAACATATTTGTTTATTTATAATTCACGCGCGATACAAACAATTCTCTTTTAAAAACTAAAATTAAAATTATTCCAGGAACTTATAAAGAAAACACCAAATGTCCTCGTTACTCTAACAACCACAGACAACCGTTTGGATTCGTAACATTGTTGGCATAAAAGACCAATATTCCCTACACATTCCTTTATTGAAAACAAATACACGTTGTTTCTGTCGTTGTAAATGCGCTCCGTTTTTTGAATTGTTTCCTTGTTTTTACACGAGTCTACCTTGAAAGTCGAATCAGGACATCTGATGCTGGCGAACGAACCAATAGGCTGCGTTTCGAATAACACCAGTGTCTCATCTCTATAGCCCGTCACCCACATTCTCCAGATATTTGGGCATGCGTCGAGGTCAGCTGCTGCTGTTTCGAAGACATCGGAAACAATAACAAACACTTCCAGGAGGAAGAGGAACTGTGCCATTCTTGGTGCATCCAAAAACAACAACAACAACAACAACAACAACAAACCCAACGTTAATCAACGTGTATCAATAGTTTCAGGAAGGTGTTTTGATCTGTGATTGAACTAAGATATCGAAACAAATATCGAAGCATTCATTGAATTGCTAATTTTATATTTGGTGGAACTTATTCGACTTATAACAGACTACGTAATAACGGTAGACTTATTTTTAACGAATCCCGGTTTTGTTTTGTTCCTGTTTTTTTTTTTCTTCTTCTTTCTTTTTCTATTTGCATCTACAAAATAATAAATTTCATCGATATTAAAAGTGGAACTCTATATTATTCAAAGACAGTTTGAAATTAAAAGGTTATCGTTTTTATAAACAAACATTTATTGAGTATTCCCCCCAAAATCAAAAGAAATTAAAATTACAACAAAAATTCTGGAAAACATTGGATTTTTCTTGTGTTACGAATTTCTGCTTTGAATCTGACCACGCTGGATTTAATTTAAAATCTAGCTTTTTGTCTTAATCCATCGGGTAATCAAAAAAATATAATTGGTAACAAAAACCTGGAACTATCTGGAAAAGTTAATTAACGATTAACTCCATCCACAATTTGACTGGGTGACATTATTTATGAAGGTACACTTCGTGTTGCCAATCTAAGGAAGCGTTCCGTTTAAAGAACCGTGCAGTGAAATTGGTGGCAGTTTAGCGCCGATTGTTTTGCGTATTGCCCCGAAGACGGAAACGTGCAGAGCCACGGCCATTCCTAGACCACGACGTGTATCCCTTGCAACAATACCATCCTCGTTCCAACTTCACGATCCCAGTTGTGGAATCTTCCTTCTTCCGATTTGCAAGTGTCTCTCCAACGCAAGCTTACAGGCGATCGGATACTAAGCACGCTTTGAACAACTTTGGGAAGAACAACAACAAGAAAAGAGGGAAAAAACGGACTTTTCAACTATAACGGTATCTTTCAAAAATATCCCCGCCAAAAAAAAAAGAAACAAAAAAGAAATACTTTTAATAACATTTTTTAATTATTGTCGCTTTTTTTAATTATATTTTTTATTGCAAATATTTTTAAACCTGACTGCTAATTATAATTGTCATCAAATTATATATACACACATATATACATATATATATATATATATATATATATATATATTACGCTTTATTATTTTTTTTCATACTTTTAGATTTGATTATTTGCTAAATATTGTCATATATATATATACATATATATACATATACGTATTTATATGTATATGTAAGGCTATTTATAATAGCTTTCTTTTATTTCATTGTTTGCCAACCATTGTCATCAACATATATACACACACACACATATATCAACATATACACACACATATACATATATATTATACTTACTTTATTTCGCTGTGAATTAAATGTGATCACTTTTATTTATTTATATTTATATATACACACATTTATTTATTTTGTGTTTTTGATATCATTGTCGTGATCGAAGTTTTAGATCATTGGTTGTACTTAGCACGTGTTACCGGCGTGTTCAGTCGAATGACAGTTAAACGTATATAAAAAATTGTCTAGGATCGAACTCGTGTGTCGTTCGTTGCGACAAATTGCTGATTTGCCTTCAAAAACATTCCTTGATATTATATTTATTTTTTTTTAATTTTTTGCCGAAAAGCCTTGCTGGACAAAAATCTGACTAACGTCAACTTGCCCAAAAACAAGCTTCATGAATACACTGGCCTTAACACAAAACCAAACCAAACATTATCTATATTTATCTACAATACAAAAAAAAATAGATTGATATAATACATATCATTATATAAATATATTTATTTATTTTATACATATCAGCGTCTTAACGATTCGACTTCTTATACAAACGTGCAGCTAAACTATATATTTATATATCTGTCTATATTTATATGTCTTGTCCTTTTTATATTTATATAAAAAAAACCCAAACAACAAATTGCTTGCCGACTAAATGGTGTATTAATAATATCTATATATTTATAAATTTATTTAACTACATATATTTATATATTTTATATATATATTTTTAATATATATATAACAACAAAAAGTGACGTATAAAAATTGTCCCTGTCTACATTTCTTAATATATATTTATAGCTATTTTTTTCTGAATATATAGTAAAGCCCCATTCTGGGGGCATCTTGTGAGAATTGAATTCCCTAGTTTGATTGGCGTTTTCTGCTTACCATCAGCTCCCCGGTAAACACCGGTAACTATATTTTTACATGTTCGCACACATTCATATCGGTTTGACCGGTTTGCCACCACACACATCTCTTGAGACAAAACCGAGATAAACAACAACAAAAAAATAACAGGAAAATTTTGTTGGCTTTGAACAACCATCTTTCAAAATGCCGCGCGGTTTTCTTGTGAAGCGGACTAAAAACACAGCCGCCTTTTCTTATCGGATCCGCAATTCGGATGACAGCGATTCTGACCATGAACACATTCAGACCAACTTCGGGTCGCCGGATTCCGGCTACTCACCGAGTCCAATCTCGCTCACCCCGAGGGAAAGAGACATGCACGCATTCGACAGAGACCCTGCCACACCCAATTCGATGCTATCGTCTTCGCCGATATCCAACTACCCGTCCCCTCATTATTTCTACGCCTTCGACCGGCTCAGCGTTTCCAACTGTTCGCCTGTAAACTTGACGCCGATCAAAAACGAACCCAACACGACGGCCCTGTCCAGCCCTAACAAACGTAGGGGCACCGCCGAAGCCGAGAAGAAAGTGAAAACGCCGAAAAAACCCAAAGCCTGCCGAAAGATCAACTTTGATGAGGACAAGACGTCGCCGGTGTCCGGAACAATAATCAAAGACGTCTCCGATACGGAAGACGAGGGCCATGTGGTGTGCGGGGATATCGATAGTGCCTTCAACTACGTCGAGATAACCCCCGAAGCGAAAGCCGAACTTGATAAAATCGAAAACAAAATAGGCGACTATGTCTGTCAGCTATGCAAAGAATATTACGACGACGCCTTCCAACTCGCCAGGCATCGTTGCTCTAGAATCGTCCACGTCGAATATCGGTGTCCAGAGTGTGATAAAGTGTTCAATTGTCCAGCTAATCTGGCCTCCCACCGGCGCTGGCACAAACCCAAAAACACACCCGAGAAAAAAACAGCACCAACTCACATAGTGCCGGCTAACGTTCCCACGGTATCAATCAACAACGCGGTGAATTCTAACGGAAACGAGCCAATGGATGAATCGAGTGATAAGTGCGATAGTCCTCGAGAACTGCTTCCCTCGCCTCCTGAATCGCCCGACTATCAGATCTCCAACCAACGGCAGCAGCACCAATTTTTCGGTTCAACGTCCCCGTCATCAAATTCGTCGTCCCCGGCTTCGTCAGAATGTCTGAACAACGCCGAAGAAGGGCAGTTCGAATGTGAGATCTGCTTTAAGAGATTCCGTCGCCAGGCTTATCTAAAGAAGCACATACTAAACCACAACAATGACAGGGCCAAACAACAGCAACCACACCATCAACTACAGATCCAGAATCCCCTTCAAAACCGCACACAGAACGACAGCCCAGAATCTGCACAAAACTACATATCGCATCACCGCCATCCGCTTCACAACCAGCTCCAACGCCTCGGTTCGCACACAACTACAGACTCGAACGGGAACAAAGAGCAGGTCGTCGTGGTCGGCAACACCACGGTGCCTGTGGCGGGCAGTGTCGTCTGCAGCGTCGGTGATGGAAACGACGTCGATGTCGGGGACTGCAACGCGGCGGTGACAAGCGCCGGTAACGGACCCATTCTTTCCTGTGAACAGTGTAACAGCTCCTTCTCTACCAAGACAGCTCTAGAGAAACACGCCCGGACGCACACGGGTGAGGTGTTCAGTTGTAAATATTGCTCAAGTCGTTTCTACAGCTCACCAGGTCTCACAAGACACATCAATAAGTGCCATCCCTCCGAAAATAGACAAGTGATTCTTTTGCAACTGACACCGGTCAGCAGAACCTGTTAAGACGGACAGATAATGTCTATAGAATTGATATTTCGGACATAAAATATGGTAAAAGAAATACAAAAGAAAATCTGCCAACACGTTTCGCCAAAAAAAAAAATTGCTAAAATTGTCCCTCTTTCCCATCCAAATATAACTTCGTTGATATATATATATATATATATATATATATATATATATATATATATATATATATATATATATCAGAATAAGATGAAATGGATCAGAGTATTGAATCAATGGTGTCATCTATATATCATTATATATATATATATATATATATATATATATATATATATAAGTTGTGCTTTTGACTTTTACAAAATGGCACAAGCGTTTTGGTTTCCGCAAAAACATGCCTTTATCAATTTGCCTTTCTGTAAAGGGGCGAAACGCGTTGTCATTAAAAGTTGAGCTTCTGCCAATTTTCTTACACGCACATACACACACATACACACACATATGCACACTCATACATACACATACATATAAATACTTCAATTGTTTTGTATATCTTAAAACTGTTAAACAAGTAGGTCTTTATGTAAAAGTTAGAAGTAAAGATTTCGACAAATCTTTGAACATAAATAGTATATATATATATATGGACCCAATCTGAAATCTAACGCCGTGAGGAAAGCCGACAAACCATATAGCTGTACAAATAAAACCGAGAAATGTCTCCTGGTGAGCTTTCCGGGAAGAATTAGTGAATCCCTAGAACACCTCATTCCCAAAATGGAGAATTCGAATTAAAATAGGATCAGAACCCTTACACACAAATACACACAAAACACACACACGCACACATACGCACATATGCGCACACGTGCTCGCGAGCATGTTTATTTAATCAAATAAACCACACTAATATAGCAGTACATATCAACAGAATTAGGACGATATGCAAATGTTCAAATATTATCAATGATTTTTGTCTGACAAAAATAAATACCACCCCAACATATATGAACGTCTGAAAATATAAAATTGTCCAACCTTTTTTTTTAACAGCATTATCATGTATCAAAAATTATTTAAAGAAACTTTCAAACGAACTGAGAACATTCCAAAGGATCTACACACATTCTGCAGACGTTTATACTCTGAACGATTTGATATGCCGAAAATGTGAGGCTGATTTGTTTTTAGTCCTGCTAAATAAAATGAGAACATTCACTTGAAGATTATTTGTGAACCAAAAGACATTTTTTTTTCTTCTTGTCATTTGAAAAAAGAGCAAAGAAAAAGAAGAAAAACAAGAAAAACAATACGCAATGATAAACACACACACACAGATATATATTATATATATATATATATAAACACACACAGATATATATTATATATATATATATATATAAACACACACACACATGCGCATAAACACGCACACATAAAAGAAAAAGGCTGATACAAATATAGATAATTGACAAAAGATTTGCTAAAATGCAAAAAAAAGAAAGATATAATTGAATTTAATAATTAGTAATAAAAAAACTCTCCTATGCACATTGGTAAACGAAAACAAAGCCAAGAAAAATCGTGAAGACGTCAAGTATATCATATCATGGAAGACAAAATTCAGAACAAGTTTGAAAAGGCGTACGAGATACGCATGTTCCGCTGTCAGGACATGGGAGGGTCACATTCAACTGAACTCTTCGCGCTTAAGTCCCATCTCCAAAGTATAAGACATTATTAACGAAACAAACCATATCTCTAAATGCTAACATGTGCTCAACGTAATATATATATATATATATATATATATATATATATATATATATATATATATATATATATATATATAGTCTTATGTTAATTAGATAAATTCAAATAATGACGTTTCAGTAAAATTCATACCTTACCTAGCTATGTAAAAACCAGGTTAGAAAAAATGAATTTGAGGATTATATTACAATTAAAAATGAACAGGGTTATATATTTTACGAAAGTGTTGTAACACCTCTCGCATCAAAACACGTTTTTCATGTCACGATTTATATCATACTATCGGATATTTGTGCACACACACACACACACACACACACACACGTATATATATATATATATATATATATATATATATATATATATATATATATATATACTTGCAAAAACCAAAACAACAAGGAAAAAGATCACATCATATTTGCATTTTTTTTTCGAATGTTACAATTGTTTCGACACCAACTAGACAATTTTAGACTTTATATTGTTTAAAAATTTTCGAGGTTGGCATCTCGTCAGACTTATTGACTTGTATTGCTTTTTTTCCTTGTTTTTTTTTTTTCAAGTATATATGGATGATCGATTACAGAAATGTTAACATGTTGCTTAATATTTGAGTCAATATTAATATATCAAACCTTTGGGTAAAACTTTCTAATATATATATATATATATGTATATATATATATATATATATATATGTGTGTATATATATATGTATATATATATATATATATATATATATATATATATATATATATATATATATATATATATATATATATATATATATAAGAACGTCAAAGAGCTATTACGTTTCAAAATGACGAGATGATATGAAAAGTCGATGTTTCTCTTATACCATGATTTATATTTAAATAGTTTACCGGCAAAGAATTACACGCACACACATACACGTACAATTATATATATATATATATATATATATATATATATATATATATATATATATATATATATATATATATATTATTCAACTAAACAATGAACATATATGTGCCTGTCTGGGTAACACTTCTATATTTACATCCAGACTCTTCTCTTTTTCTTTTTTTTTTCTCTTCCAAGGACATGGGAAATTTTACTTCGAATTTTATTTCCCCACAAAAGATAAATAAGAACGTTTAAAAAAAGCATCATAAATTTAAAAAAAAAATACATCATAAAAAAATCCGATAGCGGACAACATTGATTTTAATATTTAAAATATTTTTTTAAAAAATAGATGTCAGATATATAAATCTAATTATTTTTTACGAAAATTATCTTATTAACATTCCTCGCTTAAAACTTATAATCGCAAATATTTTCCTGTTAAAAAACATAAACTATTTTTTATATAACTTTGATTTTAACCACATCGTTGCCTATAGAAGTACTGAAATGCGAGGGTGTTTGGTGTGCCTTTATTAACTGACAAATTCCACGCCCATAATACTAAATCACACAAGTCCATGAAAACATCACACACACACACACATACACACCTACGTATACACATATATATATATGTGTGCGTACATGTTATACATGTATATGTTAGATATATTTATATGTTATACACATATATACTTATGTTTGTATATACATAGTATATATAGGTGCGCGTGTTTGCATTCGTGCGAGTGTAAGAAAAATTTTAAAGAAAATAAGGAATAAACACACAAAATAATAAGTATAAAACCAAAGATCACAACACATAACTCATATCGAATGAGTCAAGATTTCACTTCCTATCTTTCTGAGATGTATACTCAATACCAGTCTTGAATAAACATCCCGTAAAAGAAGCGGAAGCGAAATATTTACTCTTCTCGTACGACTTGTATGTTGTGATGTTTTGTCCTCATACGTGGTCTTCGACTATCTCTTGTTTTTCTTTTTCGTTTATCGAATTGACATCCTTACTACCACACACACTTACACGCGCGCGAAAACACGCACGCAGACACACGCACACACACACACACACAATATATATATATATATATATATATATATATATATATATATATTTATATATATATATTTATATATACTGATGATTTTTAACGACTTCTATTAAGTTAATTCAAGTTGATTGAAGGTTGTCAGAAAGAATTAACTCGAGTATTCTTATATTTTCAAAAGTGCCCAAGATTTTACAAAGGAGAAATTATAATATTATAAATGATGATTATAATAACAGAAGAACAATTAAAAAAAAAACATATCATCCACTTGCCGGCGACATCGCTGCATCCTATGCGAACGCTGTTGTTTGAACGGACGTTATTACATGCAGCTTATTTACAAAATCAGCTGTTTATAGCGTAAATATATATAAAAGTGTGAAGTCAAAATGCGACTCTAACAGTGGCCTTTCTCGTTAATATTAACCGAGTCATTCTTATAAAAAAAAAAAACTATCCTTTCCCCATGTATATCCTTGTATTTTTTCCTTCCAAACTTTTAACTTCCTGTTGGAAGTTGTTATTTAAAAAAAAAAAGAAAATATTTTATCTTAATTTTCCATAAATAGTTAGGGAGTGTGCTATTATAGTAATCACGCTCATTTCATAAAATTCCTAAACAATTTAAACCCCGTTAAAATCGCTCTAGTACAACATAACTTGCGCGAGTTATTTGTAAGATATGATATTTTCGATTCGTTATTTTTTCAAGGTTACAATTACTTTGCATTGGGCAAACATACTATTTATGCAATTACAATACTTTGTAAACCGACTAATTCTTTTTCTGAACAGTTAATTAATCTGTTGTCTTTTTTTTATATTATATTTGCTTGTATGTATACTCTAAATACAGCATATCAAACATGTGACTACTTGTGCAGCTCAATGTCCAACAGTACATGCAGATGAATATCTAGTGAAATACTTTTTTGTGGGTGCGCACACGCGTACAGAGTTGCTCACGATTGTGTGAGTGTTTGGGTCCTTGCAATAAAAGAAAAACCTGGTCAATGTAAACACACCATTACCACGTAGGCCTTATGAATTCCGTGACCAAATTAAATACTTTATTTTTTTTTTATAAATCCTGTTTATAGAGATGAGACTTCTGTCTTTTTTTTTGTTTGTTTGTTTATTTTTCGCATACACAAACCACACAAATACACGCATATATGCGGGTACTTACATACATACGGAAAAAAGCAATTAGCTTTTAAATGCCTTTGTCATTGATATATATATATATATATATATATATATATATATATATATATATATATATATATATATATATATATATATATACTTTTCTGTTGTTCATTGTTTTTTTTCTGCTTCATAAAGTGTTTTCATCAACAGAAAATATTTCTTTTTTGGAAAAAATATCATGTATTTATTGAGGAAGAAAAACGTCTTTTTACATTTTCTTTTTCATTTTTATTTTTTTGGCTCTTTAAAATTTGAAAAGAATAAAACGTATTTTGAGAAAAAATCATGAAAATAAATTTATATGAATACTTTAACATAAACTCGTTTGTCTTCTTTGTTGCCCCTTTATTCTTGCTTTATTCGTTTACTTTTTAATTGTCGTTTTCTTTTTTTTAATTTTGTTTCAGTGCGAAAATACTAAATATGAAATGCTCTAAACCTTCAGAACTTATTTCCTTTATTTCTTCCCTTATTTTTCTAGTGTTTATTATAAAAAAAATATTTAATTTCATTCACAATTTTATGATGAAAAAAAGTCTTACAGCGGATTTCGCAGCTTTTATCAACCTGTCATCGCCGGCAAGATTCACGTCGGCGTAGATCACAATGAACGGCTCAATAACTGGTTATAGTATCTCCAGATTAGCAGCTGACTCTAAGTTTGCAAAGCCACGAAGACGGAATTTAACACACCTCACCTGATATTCACAAAATGACTATATATTCAAATACCAAGGCTCAATGCCGCTTAACTTTGGAGAAATAATGCATCTCTTCATTTATTAAAAGATAAAAATTTTTCAAAACCATTTATATTACATAGTTTTATAAAGCCATCTTCAAACATGCACACACACACACACACATACATATATATATATATATATATATATATATGTGCATGTATGTATGTATGTATATATACATACACAGTAGTATACGGTATAATCACGTTGACGTTCACTAAATTAAGCAAAGTTGAGCCTGGCTAGTACCAGATGGATGACTATTTGAGAATTCTAGGCGCTGTATGTGGTCTCCGCTTATCTCGGCATTTGTTTCCAGTCGTTCTGAACATCCACTTGCCACTGGTATTTAGCAACGTCGACTCATGAGAGGTGTGGTTAGAGATTACGCAAATCTTACCACAAAAATTCCATGCGCAGGCACCCTTACCGTGGGTATCCTTAGTCTGTCAAGACTGAAGAAAGCCACCATACATATATATATATATATATATATATATATATATATATATATATATATATATGCATATATATATGTATATATATACATACATAATACACACACACACACACACACACACACACACACACATATATATATATATATATATATATATATATATATATATATATATACACACACACATTAGCGTATTAAGCGATGTTCTTTGTGTAAACAAATCGGGCTTCGGCATTTGGACGATGTCCAAACATCGTTAATTCACTACCTGCACAGCAGAAGCCGAATAGCGTAGTGGTTAGAAGCCTTGGACGATCGGGTTTCGATCATAGTTTTAGGTAGTTGCCTGTCTAGCCGCACTGATGAGCTATGATACAGTACTGTATGTGGATGATTATATATATATATATA
This sequence comes from Euprymna scolopes, assembly GCF_053919585.1. Classification (NCBI taxonomy): domain Eukaryota; kingdom Metazoa; phylum Mollusca; class Cephalopoda; order Sepiida; family Sepiolidae; genus Euprymna; species Euprymna scolopes. The sequence continues at coordinate 3,212,755 of NC_136517.1, forward strand.
TATATATATATATATATATATATATATATATATATATAGAGAGAGAGAGAGAGAGAGAGAGAGAGAGAGAGAGAGAAAGAGATGTACAGATTTGCAACACTGGTATGACCATGTTTCGGTCTGTAGTTCTTAATAAATAAGATCTCATCAAACTAACAAAAGTCTTTGGATTTAAACGTTAATATTATTGGAAAGTCTTGTTTTTGCCTGATGAGAGTTATTTATAACTACAGATCGAAACATTGCCATGCCGGTGTAGCAAAGCCTGTACATGTCTGCATAAGTAAATATTAATATAAATACCTCTATTTGTTATTGAGCACTATTATATAAAGTCATTGGATATTCTTCGAATTTTATTCTAATAAATACATTCTTAACCTGACTAAAAGATTCAGCTTCATCCACATACAGTTCTGTTTCACAGATCACAGTTCAGTTTGTTATTTCGCTCCCCAATATGCTCAAACAATACGCTCCCCAATATGCTCAACCAATACGCTCCCCAATATGCTCAACCAATACGCTCCCCAATATGCTCAACCAATACGTTCCCCAATATGCTCAAACAATACGCTCCCCAATATGCTCAACCAATACGCTCCCCAATATGCTCAACCAATACGTTCCCCAATATGCTCAACCAAGATAGAGAATATTTATAGTCATCCGCATATAGTACTGTTTCACTGTATCACAGCTCATCAGTGCGGGCGGCTATACTAGCGACTACCTCAAGCCAGGATTGAAACTCGCCCAAGAGTCAGCACTCCTCACCGTTACGCTATTTGGTTCCTGATATGGTGGGTATGTGAAATTACAATGTTTAAAAATTGTCCAAACGCCTAAGCTCTATTTGTTTACACAAATAGCATTGCTATATATATATATATATATATATATATATATATATATATATATATATATATATATATGAAGTATGAAGTAGGCTCCTTCAGTCTTGGACAGACTATGGATACCTACGAAGGGTTGCTTGCGCGTGAAATTTTCGTAGTAAGATTTGCACAATCTCCAACCACATCTCTCCTGAGACGACATTGTTAATACCAGTGGCAAGTGAAGTACAGGACGACTGGAAACAAATGCCGAGATAAGCAGAGAGCACATACAGCGCCTAGAATTCCCAAATGGTCACCCATCTGGTACTAACCAGGCTCAACGTTGTTTAACTTCGGTGATTTGACGAGAACTGGTGTGTCAGCTGTATAGAATTATATATTAGTGATGGGGCGATTCCAATATTTTCCCCGATTCAGAGAGCGAGAGAGAGAGAGAGAGAGAGCGAGAGAGAGAGAGGAGGTGGAGAGGGAGAAGTGTAATCTTCTAATATCACAGATTAGGTATGAATGAGCACACACAGACATTTTTTAAGACGTCATAATACAGTCTCCTGTGCGCTAGCTTACTCTCCCCAACTTCCGTCCTTGTGTCACACCTTTCCGCGCTGGGAGAGAAGTTACTACCGTCTTTTGCTAACTTTAAGGAAACTCTAGAACGTTTTGCAAGTTTTTTTTATCTCACATATGTTCTTGTTGTAGCTTCACTCCATCCAGTCTGTGATGATATTCGAACGTTTGTTTTCCGTGATTGATTTTATTTCTAGTTAATGTGCGCATAGATTTAAATTCCACTTCTGACACCGTTGTTTACATTACAGTGGTCGAAACAGATACTTGAGTGAATGATAACGAACACGTGTTATCGCTTTCATTTGACGACAGCAGCTCTCCGCGATTCAGTTTTACAAAAAGAACAAACTACACGTGACGCTTTCGTTCGTAGCAATCGCTACTATTAATTTTATTCAGAAATTCATAAACTCTGGCGTATCCGCTAAGACATACTTAAGCCAGTTTTACGTTTTCGTATACGCACGAGAGTGCGCACATACACGCACACGCGCGTGCATACATCTCATCAGAATAAGTGTGTGGGTGATCATGTTATAAAAATGACACTTTTGCAGTCTAGGTATTCAGGACATTTTTTTTTTTTTTCACTCGGGACAATGGAAATTTATTGAAGTTTTCCGAAACGTTTTGATAAATTAAAATAAGTCTTTTTTTCGGAGAGGGGGGGACGCTTTAAATTTACTCTTTGTTTATTTCGATAATTAAACATGAACTATTGAAACATATTTAAGTTTTACTTACAAAAAAAAAATATTACACTAGTAACACGATCGAAAAATATATGATACATTTATTGAACCATTCCCGTATTCAATCGTTTTTTTTTTTTTAATGATATTATGGATTTTTTTTAGTGCACAGAGTATTATTTTAGTTATAATTTTTTCACTAGGAATATTCACACAAGCCATCATACAAAGATTTCTCTTTGAGAGCAACGTGTGGTGTTCCCTGGAGTCTGAGTGACAACAAGTCTCCCCCATATTTCCAGTACTCCCTACCTCTTTCGATAATCTTTGCAATAGAATTTGCGTTTTCGCAACAACCGCTTAACGTTGTTTCTCGTTGACAGCGACCATTAGTCTTCACTGAAATTTGGGTGGCAATAGGCCTTCCCAAGGTCCCAGTCCTCTTTGCACTCAACCAGTGGAGGTCTGGCTAGTGTTTTCTCTCCTCTGTCTTTCCATCCTCCTTGACCCTCCTCATTTATTTGGTGTGGTGCCAGATTATGGTAACATACACACAAAAAAAAATTGTTATATTTATTATTATTATTATTATTAGTAGTAGTAGTAGTAGTAGTAGTAGTAGTAGTAGCAGTAGTAGTAGTAGTTCACAATTTTAATTTTAAAAAAATGGTGCAAAAAATAGCAAAAGAAAAATCATGTTATTCATTAAATGTTCCTGTAATTAATATTTTCTGTCGTGTTATTTCAATATTTTGATTTATTGAAAAAAAAAATCACAAAACATGAATACATTTCGTGATTACCGCCCCTTGTCCTGAGTAGAACTCTTCAAAAATGTTAACAAAAAATACCTTGAAAACCTAAAATGCAGACGTGCCAAAAAATAGTTTGATTACTTCTCGTGCGTCTGTGTCTGTGTGTTTCTCGCCTCTACGAGACTTACATGTTATCATTTTATTAATTGATTTAGTTAGAAAAAAATTAACACGAACTAACATTTAAAATTATTTAATAATAACTTGTTCACATAATTTAATTCGCCAGAATTCGTTTCGGTTTTTTTTTTTTTTTCATAAATAAGTCAGACATTAGCATATTTTGTTAAAAGTATCAAGAAAAAAAAAGAATTATTTTGTGATCCTTCAAAATTTAAATTTGAAAGCATTTCAGATGCCGAATAGAAAGCAATTTAAACTTTAAAATTTTTTAGCAAATTTTTACTTAAAAGATTAAAAGTTTTCGAAACTATTTATGTCCAATGACTTTATAATATATAAATATAATATAGATTAAATCAACGTCATTTTAACAACTAGTTATGATTTTAAGACGAAAAGTCTATATTCCAAATTCCAAAGTATTGTCCATCTTACTGTTTATTTCTTTCAGCATGTTAAACTGTTCGATTCTTAACAGCACCTGTTTCGTAGCGCAGAATCATTCACGTAATTATTATGTTAATTTTCGAATTTATTCCGCCCTCATCAGAAGGAAGAAACTCATCAACTTAAAATATATATGTGTGTGTGTGTGTGTGTGTGTGTGTGTGTGTGTGTGTGTGTGTGTGTGTTTACAAAAGGAACGAATATATTTTGTGTAACACATTCAATTTATTTTAGACACAACACGATTCTTACTGCGCGTTTTTATCTTTCCACGTGCATACTCTTGAACCTGTTCAGCACGCTCATTCCACGTGTTTTGCGCAAGTATAAAAACACGTCCATTTAAGCGGCCGTGTTTTATCGAACGCTACAAATAAGTACATTGAGTAACTATAAAGTACATTTGTTTAAGACAATTATCTTTGTCTTCTCTGCGTTGTGCGTTAAAAAAAAATGCATATCCATGAAAGTATTACCCCTGTCTCGCTGGATTTCTTTCAGACTTTCGACCCCCAAGTAGGCGATGGAAAACAATGCCCTATACCAAGATCAAGTACTTTTTTTTCCGAACAAATTTAAGGCGAGAAATCCGATGTTATTAATTTTGTACTCTTCTGTTTTGTTCATGGGGGTCTGCGTTTGCGTGAGACACGCATGAACAAAAAATACGTTTTACTCTAATTTAGAAACTAAAAAAGAAATGAATAATATTGATATGAGGTTCGGAGCAAGAATACACATGGGCCCTGATTCATTACCGGAAATTATAGTTTATGATATATATAAAGTAACCAAGCCTGGAAGAATAAGCTCCCTAGGTCATACATTTCATCATCATTCAATATCAATTTATATATATATATCAGAAAATCAGGACAACTTCAGTACCGTCGGTTTCAAATCACGCATTTCATCATCCATTCATTATATATATATATATATATATATATATATATATATATATATATATATATATATATATATATATATATATATTTCAGAAAATCATGACAACTTCGGTACCGCCGGTCTCAAATCCAAACAAGGGAAACTTATGATAGGCTAACTTTGTTTGGATTTGATTTGAAACCGACGGTACCCATATTGTTCTGATCTTCTGAAATACATATATAAATAAATATTACGCTCTTATTTTAATTATTTTCATAATTGAGCACTCTGCTGGGCTTATCAATCCGGTAATATATATATATATAGTTGATGCAGTGATTGCAGGTGATTAAATGACTTACTGACTAGATGTTTTTTTAATGAATGATAAAAAATAATTTTTTGTGTGGTTTCAAATGTTAAAAACTTCAAAGACTATATATATATATATATATATATATATATATATATATATATATATATATATATATATATATATATATATATATATATATTGACCAGATGAAAGCACGTGTAGAATCCTGTAGTTTTCGGTGTGTGTTTTAAGCGTTAGAAGATACGTTATATCTATATTTTTTAATAAGAAGATAAGCTCCTAAAAATTAAGAATTCCATTTATAGTCATCCACATACAACTGTTTCATTTTATTATATTTCTTGCTGGGCACAATATACACTATCTATCTACTCATCTATCTATCTATCTATCTATCTATCTATCTATCTATCTGTCTGCCTGTCTGTCTGCCTATATATCTATCTAACTGACTGAAGAGCCGTACTACGGCATAACAGTTGCCTGTGAATTATCATATTTTTAAAACTATTAATGAAATGGTTTTAAAAATATCACATTTTACCGCAGGTAAGTTCTTATACACTTATTGTACCTATTTACTATGCCTCCCCACGGGACAGAGTTAGACACCAGGGTCGTTTTTTAACGTGGAGAAAAGGTACAAAAATAAAAATTGTCTCAGTCGTGAAGGATTTCTCCTCCATATACACTTATTGTAAACCCATCAATGTGCGTATCATTTTGAGAATCTGACGTCATAACTTTGCTAAATTCTGGCGTAGTGTAGGGCACATGGCTACCGCAAATGAAATAATAATAATAACGGTATTATTGTCACTATCATAATTTTCTGTCTTATTGATTATTTTTTAAGGTTTCAGCATTTTTCGTAAAACACCGTGCCGGGAGGTGTACTGCGGACCATATATGGAAATGGGTTCTAAAATACATGACGTAATCCAACCACTGCCTGACGCATGCACACGCGATCTCTGTCCTCGCCGACGCGCACACGGGCACAGTGAGTAGTGCGACGCACATAACAGACATCATAGTATCCTCCGCATCGGAGAGACGTCCCGGCTCTTGCATGCCTCGCCTCCCCGGTAATTAGAACACGTGGTCCCATAAAAATCTCGTCATTTAACTTTTTTTTTTCGACAAAAAAAAAAAAGACAAAACCTAAATCTCTTTCCCCTTTCCCTCCCGAAAAAAACACACACAATGACAAATGGAATTTTGTTTTCAAATATCTGAAACTCTTTTTAATTGAACGCCATTTTATTATTGTCCTTATTCATTTGCCTCTCCACGAGGGCACACTTAGACAAAAGGTCTGTTTGTTTTTTTTTTAGTTAGCGTGACATCCAGATCTCTAAAAAGAGGTACTCTGATTTAGGACTGAATTTTTTTTAAATGCCCGAGTCTAAAAGACATCTCCTTGTCCCGATGTGAAAAAAAAAAACATAAGAATTAATCGATAGTTCTGGCGTCCTTTGCTATAGTAGGGCTGTTTTAGGACCAAGATAGCGTCTTTTTTACTCTCTCTCTCTCTCTCTCTCTCTCTCTCTCTCTCTCTCTATATATATATATATATATATATATATATATATATATATATATATAATCATCCACATACCGCATTGTTTTGCTGTAACACAGCTCATCAGTGCGGCTAGATTCGCACCCATCCCTAGCCAGGGATTTAACCTTCAACCATCTAATTGGTGGTCGGCAGTTCTAACCTCTGGCCTTTGGAATCTATGTCGTAAATTATCTCATCAAATGCCCATTTATATAGACACTTGCCCACCCCTTTTACAGTGCTCGACTTGCTAGTTTATTTACAAACAAACAAACAGAGAGCTGAATGTGTGTGTGTGTGTGTGTGTGTGTGTGTGTGTGTGTGTGTGTGTGTGTGTGTGTGTGTGTGTGTGAAGTCTTGAATATTTTAATCTTGAAAACTATATAAAAATGTTATTTAATTAATTTTTTGTTTTTAATCTTTCGTTGGAAAATTATTTTGTCAGTCATTAAATCTCTTGCAATCGCTAAATCAACTTGCTTTCTAGAATTCGCAATAGTCCTAGGTTTTCAGAGATCATCAGTTGTTTACCATGAAACAGTGTTTCGGCGATTTAAAAAAAAAAGCAGTATATTGAAATATGGCTCCCAAAAGCAGTGTTGATCAAACACGACCTCTCTGAAACAAAAGACCAAAAAATGTTTCGGACATTGGATGCAGTTTTTTTGCTCCAGATTAAGCTAACATATCCATGTTATCCAAAAAAATTGGGGTTTCCTTCCCTGTGTCATGTGTCTACAAACGCAAAAGTATTTCTCATCTTCAAATCTATTCTAGTTATATTGCCCGGATGAATCCATTATGCATAATTAGTACACCTTTCTTTGTTATTAATATTATATTTATATATTTACGTATTTATTTCTAATATCTTTATATTTATTAGTTTATTTTAAATAGTTATTTATTAGTTTATTTCAAAATATATAAAAAAATATTATAAATATATACATGACATATATATATGACACACACACACACACACACACACACACATATATATATATATATATATATATATATATATATATATATATATATATATATATATATGTATAACTACTTCATTTATTCGCATAAATTTAATATACGAAGGTATAGATTTATGCGTAAACTTTAAGTATTTACTTCAAAAGTGCTCAATACGTAGGTAGAGCTAGTTAGTAATTTATAAAATATATATGGCGATTAAGCTTAATCGCCATATATATTTTATAAATTACTATAAAGCTGAATGTCTGTGTGTGTCTGGTCACGAATAGGCTCCTATATGGTTGACTATTGTAGAAAACTGATCACATATAATGATAGAAAATGTATCGAGACATAGGAATGGGTATGTTTTATCTTGTATAATGATGATTCATTAAAATTGTGGGGTCTGCGTACGCGCCTAGTCCACAAAAAATTTAAAAAATTTAAAAAAAACGTTTACAAGTGTTTTTGATATAGATGTACATAATAATACCTTGATAAGTATGTTTTAACTTAAATAGGGATGGTATAATAAAATTGTGGGATCTGCGTTCGCGCCTGGCCTCCATAGAATGGAAATATTTCATAAAGTTTAACAAGGTGTTTTAATATAGATCCACAGAATATTGTGATAAGTGTTTCAGTGTGAACAGTTATGGTATAATAAATTATGAGGTTTATCTATTTTATTTTTACTTTCATCATATTTTGCTTTGGTTTTGATACTCCCAAATTCGAAGCTATGTCTTTACAACCCTTCCTTTTCATAACCTATCATACTTTCATAAATCAGAGTCCATTTTCTGTAGGCTGTTTTTGAACCCAGTCAACGACGGGTACTTTTGCTAATATATATATATATATATATATATATATATATATATATATATATATATATATATATATATATATATATATATAAACAAATTTATATATTTTCTATATTCGTTTTCTATTGGATAACATGCATGAATACAAAATGTCATGAAAGAAAATATTTTTACAAGAGCATATTTTCGACCGTACCTTCAGTTTTTCTCACCGTAATAAAGTAGGTAGTAATATATATATATATATATATATATATATATATATATATATATATATATATATATAACTATTTCATTTATTCACATAAATTTACTATACGAAAGTATAGATTTATGCGTAAACTTTAAGTATTTACTTCAAAAGTGCTCAATACGTAGGTAGAGCTAGTTAGTAATTTATAAAATATATATGGCGATTAAGCTACACTGAATATTCTGCGTTTCATCCAACTATAGGATTCGTCAGGCTTATGCGCATAAGCCTGACGAATCCTATAGTTGGATGAAACGCAGAATACTCAGTGTAGCTTAATCGCCATATATATTTTATAAATTACTATATATATATATATATATATATATATATATATATATATATATATATATATATATAGTAATCCACATACAGTACTATTTCGCTGTTTCACAGCTCATCAGTGCGGGTAGACAGGCAATAATTCGACTTAGTATAGAATTTAATATAGTTTAGGGACGCTAAAGTTGAGGTCAATAGTCCGAATAATCCAAATGATATAGATAATCAATCCTCATCAATTCAGAACCGTAAAATGTTTGTGCGTCTTGAAACAATTTTTATTTTTTAAATGTGACCAGGAGAAAAAATACTGGAAACCACTGGATTTAACACTTGAGTTATAGGGTAGCTTATTATAAATGTGACCCATCTACCAAAAAAAATATATTTATATATATATATATATATATATATATATATATATATATATATATATATATATATATAAATCAGACCAAAACGACAAGAAAACACAAGATTTACAAAAAAGATGAAATAATAACAATTAAAATGAATGATAAGGTTTATTATCCAGTATCTTTTATTATACGAATAAAGCTTCTATGGTTTTAGCTCAAAAGTAGAAGAGTTACGAAAATGGAAATAATACCATTAAAACGAACAATGTTTGTGCTCAAAAATTTATTTTTCTACATAGTCAGCATCATTTTCAATGCACGTTTGCCAGCGATGAACGATGGTTGTGCATAGGCATCTGGAGCAAATTTTGTCATACGACAGTCGATCTAAAAGTAAAGCTTCCTAATTCTTTTACGCAAAATGTTGAAGAGCTACGAAAACAGAAGTAATACTGTTAAAACGAGCGGCCCTTTTGTGCTTCGTGATTTTATTTTTCTACATTGTCACAATCATTCTTAAAGCACTTTTGCAAGGAATTCAATGACGCATATATAATTCTGTCGAACGTCCATGACACGTGCTGTTTTCTTAGAGTCTGACACCGTCAATATCTATAACTGAGAGATTAAACTTTCAGGCCATAAATTCATAAGTTCAGTCATTATAACAATGCAATTTGCAATTGCTTTCTGGTCCATTCGGGCGGAATAAAAATAGAAGGTACCACTTTAGGAACACCCCCCCCTCGTAGAATTAAAATTTCTCCAAACAAACAAAAGACAGCTGTATTAATCGCATGCTCTGAGACATTGAGTGAAGTTGATGATTTGGCCACGGATCAGTTGACTTATGATCGTTTGAGTAATAGCAATCTTGAGATTCGCAAATTTTTTGGAACGGGCGGCTTTAATCCGGTGAATGTGTGGTGGCCATTCTGGAATGCGACATCTGCTGATAAGTCGATCTGCAACAATCCAGCAACTTAATAGTGATGTTAACTCTGTGGAGAGCTGCTCTGCTTGCTTATATATATATATATATATATATATATATATATATATATATATATATATATATAGAGAGAGAGAGAGAGAGAGAGAGAGAGAGAGAGAGAGAGAGAGGTGGATACATATATATATATATATATATATATATATATATATATATATATATATATAAAGACGGGGGAGAGAAAAAAAAAAGAAAGTAAGACAAAAAGACAGACATACTAAATGGCCAACACTGATCTTTACTTTTAGTCTGCATGACGTCATTTTTTTTTCTTCTTTTTTCCATGACGTCATGATCCAAACAATCGCAATTGTTTTTCTCCCGTTTCAAAAGAAAGGAGATGGTGCTGGCGAGTAGAGGAGAGGAAGGAGTAGAGGCTGTTGAACCGGCCCATCAGACATTTGGGAGTACAAAATGAAACTTTTATCAAGTCTTGAGCATATTTTTATGGGAACGTGAGTTCATAGACACTACGACTACTACTACTACTACTACTACTACTACTACTACTACTATTAATAATAATAATAATAATAATAATAATAATGATAATAATAATAATGATAATAATAATAATAATAATAATAATAATAATAATAATAATAATAATAATAATAAAAATTTTCATATTAGGAGAACTTTCAATTGTATCAAATTTAATTAAATTCAAATGCTACCACCCCTGTTATTAAACACACACTAATCTCGTAAGCTACTGTAAATTTAGTGAAATACTCTATGTATACTTCAAAAACGTTTTTAACAGCAAATGTTTTTAACAGCAAATTGTTTCAGAAGGAGTGCTGAAACTCTGTACCCTTCTCTCACATGCCCCTCCTCCCCTGACCTGAACCCGCTGGACTATTTCGTTTGGTCAAACGTCAGAACATTACCATCATGGCCTCCAACAATACCAAAGCCAGCTTGATCGCTGTCATCCGCCGAGTATTCGCCGAGCTCTCGCCGGCGCTTTTGAAAAAGGCATGCTTCCAGTTTCGGACCCGTATTAAGGCGGTGATTGAGGCTGAATGCAGGTACATTGAATATATGTCAGCTCTACTACATAGTCCTGTTATCTGAATTGATTTTTTCGATAAAAGTTTTGAAATAAAGCTGTAAGATTGTTTTCTTTAAGGCGACAAATTTATCGTTTTGTCCTATATTCTCGCCTTGCGATAAGGAATTACTGTATAGAAAAAGGTGGTAATTGCAATAAGTACACAGAAAAGAATTCTACCGGATTTTCACCCTGAAAAAAAAAAACGAATGAAAACCTTAATGAGAAGCAATGTCTACTGATCTAACATTACTTACACCTTACAGATGCTAAAAAAAAACAAAAAAACATGGACAAAGACGTAATACAGATGATCGACCCATGCAGAGGTTGCGGCCTAGCTACAAAAGCACCGGCTATCACAAATGTAACTTTTTTTTTCATAGGCATCACCACTTATCAAGGCCAAGAGGCCACTCGAGGATAAGGGTTAAAGATTGTACAATAGAAATTGGACAATATAGTAATTGTTAGTAATGGAAATTCGGTAAATTTGTTAACTTATATGGAACGGCTCATCAAAAACTTGTTTACGTTAGACTTGAAGACAACCTTATTGTAGCCAGCTGGAAAGCAGGAAAACGAAAGACAATTTCAGAGGCGTGCAGTTCTAAGAAAGATACTTTGTTCATGAAATCTACGTTTAGGTTTAGGCACAGATAAAGAATGGGGAAAATTGTTGATAGTGTTTTCTGCTAGACGCCGAACTTTGGCCGAAAACTGATCAGCCATGGTCAAGAATCCGCATTGCTTTTGCAGGTCCTCTCGATAACCACTATTACTTAATCGTAGTTGATAATTACACCAAGTGGCTGGAGGTATTAAGACGCAAAAGACCCACATCAGGGATAACAATAATTTATTTTACATGAACTGTTTGCACGTTTCGGTGTAATAGACTGCATCGTGAGCGATAATAAACACAGTTCACATCCGTGTTTGCAATACGCTTTAGATCAAATACATCACTACGCCCCAATATCACCCTAAATCGAATGGGCAACCGGAACGATTCATGAAAACTCAAAAGAGCGATGAATAAGGCTCAAATACACAGATGAATGAAGCGTTTCAACAGTTCTTACACGTGTACAGAATTACACCGAATCTAATCCTCCAACAGCGGTCTCACCAGTGTAAATTATGTTCGCATAGAAAGTGAGATCAATGACAAACTCTTACCAAAACAGACAAAACCACGAGTGACTACTTGCGTAAGTATGCAAAGGTTTTATCCCAGTAGAGAACATGGTATATATCGTGCAAGGACCGAGACATACCCATAAACGTCACCAGAACCAATTTAGAAGATGTCGCTCGGACGACACCAAGGATACACCACCGTTGGAGGAAGAACCAATCGAGTCTATTTTCGAAACATTCGATCTCAACCCTCCCCAATCAACACCAGAACCAAGGCAGTCGGTGCAGAAAAGAAAAGTCACTGATCCACTAATGATCGATCATAAACGTAAGCGATATTAACAACTTTTACGAAAAAATAACTTGGGGTTGACACCCCTACAAATTCTATTTCTAATATCACTTCCGGTAACCAGTTTCTGCGATCGAGCGATCTGAACCTGAGCCTCAGTGAAATGTGTCGTAACCTTACTTTTTCTTTCCAGTTGAGCGGAATCCCACTCAACCAATATACGTTTCTGTATTTTCTGTTAATATATATTTCATTCCACTGTTTCTAAGCTTTCTCGTTCTTTCAACGTTTAAATCACAACAATATAGTTTCGGAATGTTTCAACCTTTAAAACTATATAAAAAATTAAGGCTTTCGTTGGAAAATTATTTTGCTAGTAAGCTATTAAACTTCCTGCAATCAGTGTGTTAATTTGCTTTCAAGAATCCACACTAGTAACAATGTTTACGATGAAACACTGTTTCGGAGATTTAAAAGCAAACAGTATATTAAATCATGGCTCTCCAGCAGTGTTATCAAACATCAGTTCCCTTTAAAAAAAAAAAAGAAAGAAAGAATGTGCCGACTATTGGATCTAGGTTTTGCTCGAGATTAAATAGGCTAACCTATTCATGCTATCACCAAATGTCGTCCTAACCTGTGCCATCCACCGCTGTCTTCAAACTAGAAAGCATTTATTATTTACAAACCTTCTGTGATAGGATCCCCTGCCAAGGGACCACTTTTCATGTAAGAGTCAAATCCTGGTCGACAGCGACTAATTATAACTTCTTCGTGTGGCAGAACACCGTTGATCAATTTGGTTGTTATGTCATCGCCTCGCCGGTCTGTCGCGCTAGAAGGAAAAGCAATTTCATACACACAAAAGAAAAAACCCAGTGCTCTAGTCTACTTGATTAATTTCCAGAAAAATGATATACAAATATGTAATTATGTACAATTGTCTTGCAGTTCAATGTTCAATCGTCAGACTCCACTAAGTCTATAAATAGATTTTACTTCTCTCTTCGATATAGCGGTGAGGTTGATGTGGGAAGAGGGGAGGGGGGCATGTGGCGATTCTCTACAAGTTGGTCTGTCCCAAACTTTCAACAACTCATTGACTCAGAAACTGTTGTTTTTGACTGAGCCCTCGGTTGATATACTCAGGGGAGGGGTGAAACCGGGGTTGTTCCCTGGACCAATCGCACCGAACAAAGTCATCCCAGAGGAGGTTCCTCCCGAGTGTACTTGTGGATCTACAAACGTTCTCATGCCCCCATGAGGTCACCTCCGTGACTCCCTGGGTCAACGCAGTGCACAAATTATAAACATCCTCTCTCTAGAACCCTGAGTCATTACCTGTTTTGGAGTACAACTTTCAAAAAATGACAATGAAAATCATAAACCTAATCTTTTCTCTCGGCAAGGTTTTTCGCTGTCGCCCGGGAACACCGATGATAATTAAAGAATAAAAATATTATATCTGCCCGGCTTTCTCCAGTACTTTGAGAGTCTTAGCCTCCTCCCCAGCGGACGCTGGGACGGTCACGTCACACTGCTGTATTTTTGTAGGAGATAATTATCACTACTCTACTTTTTTGGTTTGGCACGTGTTCGATCTTCTAACCGTCATGTTTTTGAATTTAATTTTCTCCGTGCTTTTAAAAGTGGACTTCTATTAATGTCTACACATGTGAACCTGATCGAGCTCTTACCCACTAGATTAGACAATATACGACATCTACCTTCGACAAGACGATGAAAACAGCATGACAAGTAAGAAAAAAAAAAGAAAAAAAAATGTATTGTTTAAAAAAGAAATCCTGATGAGGGCTTTTCTTATAAGCCGAAAATTAGAAACTCAAATAAATGAATGTTTTATTTAAGGCACCTCATATATCATGTTTGGGTAACCTGGTCTCATATGGTTGATAGAATTGGGGGAATCTTATTATTTCAATGTGCTATGAATGCGTCGCCATACAGATGAACGTGGCGCAACACATCGCTCTCTACGTTTGTTGATAAATATCGATATTTACTCCTTAGTGTTTTTTAGGGAGTGGAACGGGAAAGTATTTACCTGTTTACCTAGGATATTGGCTGGCTCTACATATGACAATATCGTTAAATGTATGTTTCAAAGTCCTTGTATATTTACAAGAAAAATTTGTGACCCGTTGGATCGTCCATTCAGTTCGGGTTGAATTTTTTGGATCGAAAAAACGTGAGTACGAAAATCAGTTAAGTATAAACACTAAAAGGACGAAATCCAAAATTAGTCGTTCTCTACTGACTAAATTTCGTCTCTCATCAATGCGTATATGCGTAAAAGTGTGTGTTTGTGTGTGTGTGTGTGTGTGTGTGTGTGTGTGTGTGTGTGTGAGTGAATTAATATGAGTCAACATGTGTTCGTCTTGTTATCCTCGCAAGTTTAAAACTATATTTATTTTGACATAGTCATCACCACTTATCAAGGTCCAAATACCACTCGAGGATAAGAGTTAAAGAGTGTACAGTAGACAATTGACAATATAGTAATTGTTAGTAATGGAAATTCGGTAAATTTGTTAACTTTAGTGGAACGGCTCATCAAAAACTTGTTTACGTTGGACTTGAATTCAACAATATTGTAGTCAGCTGGAAAGCAGAAAAACGGAAGACAGTTTCACGTGCGTGCAGTTCTAAGGAAGAAGCTTTGTTCATGGAATCTACCTTTAGGTTTAGGATCGAAGAAAGAGTGTTAGAAATTATTGATAGTGGTTTCAGTTAGACGGGTGTTTCTCGTGAAAGTTTGGTGAGGGTAGACCATAGATTGGCGCTCAAACGAGCACTTGTCATGAAAATTACGATAAAACAAAAACAGACTTGCAACTTCTCTTCTGTGAGAAAGAGGTTACAGGGAAGAGAAAAGGGCATCCTCTACTAGGCTACAAAATCTATTTTAAACGCTGTCATGCAGGATAAGTCTTTCTAGTATTTTATAGATTGAAATGAAAGCTCTACACGAGTAAATGAGCACTTTTGAAAAACATTGGTTTTTATTCGTTATAAACATAAACTCAATGATTCAATATATATATATATATATATATATATATATATATATATATATATATATATATATATATATATATAAAAGTGAAAATGTGTGAGTCTCTGTGTACATTTCCCTACGAAATCACTCTGTCAATTTTCGGTCTACAGACTCGAGATTTGAAATAAGGAATATTGAGATTTGGGAAAATCTTTTTTAATCGGTTATCGGCCAGAAATTTGGCTGTCAACGATTTGACATTTGAAAATTCTATCCAACTCCTCCGCCAATTTTGGATCTAAAAACTTGAAATTTTAAATGTAGATTACTTGGACATGGATCAAACTTTGTAGTTTGATTTGAGCCACAAAAACCTACATTTTTAAGGGGTCAAAATCGGAGTCAAAGTTTAAAAAAAAATTGACCTGTGCGGTCTCTACCAAATTACTCAGCCAATTTCTGGTTTAAATATTTGAAATATACATAAAGTTCATTCAGAGAAAGGGCGAGCTTTTTAATCGGTTTGGGTCCAAAATTTAAGCTGTCAAGGGATAAAGTTCCAATGATTTAACCTTTGCGGTTTCTCGCAAACTACTCAGCCAATTTTGGGTCTAAACATTTAAAATTTATATATAAAATTTAGCTGTACAAAAGGTCAAAGTTGGAAGACTTGACCTTTGCAGATTCTACCAAATTCCTCCTCTAATTTTGGCTCTAAAGACTTTAAACTTTAGATGTAGATAACTTGGACATGGATAAAGCCTTTTATTTTTATTTGAGACCAAAATAATAAATGTTAACGGGTCAAAATTTGGGTCACAGTTAAAAAAATACCTCTGCTGTCTCTACGAACTCAGACAATTCTTGGTCTAAACATTTGAAATCTTACATGAAGTGTGTTCACACGGAGGGCAAGTTATGAACAGTACATAGGGCCCAAGAAACGTCGGGCTTAATTGCTAGTATATATATATATATATATATATATATATATATATATATATATATATATATATATATATATATATATATGATTGTTGAGCTGGATTAAATCCGACGATATGAAATAAAATGACCATCCCTCTTGAAGAAGCCCGCATAAATCGGGCGAAACGTTGAGTATCCAGGTCCTTCCACCTCCATTTTATTTCATATATATATATATATATATATATATATATATATATATATATATATATATATATATGATTAAAATTATCTGTCTGACTGTAAGTGTACATTTACCTACTTAACTACTCCGTCAATTTTCAATCTACAAACTCCAGATATTACATAAGAGTTATTGAGATTTGGAAAAAACTTTTAATTGGTTTTCGGCCAGTAACTCTTTGAACTTTGAAAACTCTACCAAACTCGCCAATTTTGGGCTTAAACACTTGAAATATTAGATGTAGGTTACTTGAGCATGGATCAAACTTTTTAATTTGATTTGAGCCCAAAATAAAACACGTTAAGGGGTCAAAGTTGGGGTTAAAGTTGAGGTCAAAGTTGGGGTCAAAGTTGCGGTCAAAGTTGAGGTCAAAGTTGGGGTCAAAGTTGGGGTCAAAGTTGGGGGTCGAAGTTGCGGTCAAAGTTGGGGTCAAAGTTGGGGTCAAAGTTGGGGTCAAAGTTGGGGGTCAAAGTTGAGGTCAAAGTTGGGGTCAAAGTTGGGGTCAAAGTTGGGGGTCAAAGTTGCGGTCAAAGTTGGGGTCAAAGTTGGGGTCAAAGTTGGGGTCGAAGTTTAAAAAAATGACCTCATTGTATCTGTAACAAATTACTCAGCCAAATTTTGGTCTGAGTATTTGAACTTTTACATAATGTGTATTCAGACATAGTGAAAGCTTTTTAATTGGATTTTGGCCGAAAATTTTGCTGCCAAGGGGTCAAAGTTCAAAAGATTTGATCTTTGCGGTATCTAGCGAACTATTCAGCCAATTTTTTATCTAAATATTTTAAATTTTACATAAAGGATATTCAGACATGCAACAAGTCGTTTAATCAGTTTTTGGGGGGAGAATTTGGCTGGAAAGAGGTCAAATGTGAAAGAGTTGACATTTGCATACACTATTAAACTCCTCCGCCAATTTTGGGTCTAAACCCTTGAGATTTTAGATGTAGGTTTCCTGGACATGAGTCAAACTTTTTGATATATATATATATATATATATATATATATATATATATATATATATATATATATATATATATATATATACGCACATAAAGTTATGAACAGGGCATAGGGCCCGAACAAATTCGGGCTGAATTGCTTGTAGATATATATTCATGATTTCATTATAAACTCCCGGTTTAGTTTTTTTATTCTCTCTAGATATCTTTGAAAAGGAACACATTCCCCTGTCTGCCAAAAATATTCCTATCCCTACCCAACAAGAATATTTCTCCGATCTTTTTAAATAAGGCTCTAATCTTTGCTAAAAGAAATTCTGACTTAACTCATTTAGAAATTAAATTAAATTAATTCCCCTAGCCAGAAAATCCCTTATACAATTTAACAATAAGCTTTGGACTAGAGAAGAAACCCCCAATAATTTGGACTGACTGACTCTGCAAAGGTTACGGATTTAGTGGGGCTCTTCTTACTGAAAGAACTTGAATATCATTTTATACATATCCAAGGGGGCCTTTATAGAGACGATGCCCTATTAACTACAACAGCAAGGCCAAGAGAGTACAACAAAACAATTAAAAAATTATATAACTTTTTTAACAACTTTGACCTTTCTATAATTGTCGAACCAAACAAAAAAACTTCAAATTTTCTTGATGTTACACTTAATCATAACACCGAGACTTATAGCCCCTATCATAAACCCAACCTTACGCTTTTATACGTCCATAAATTTTCTTACCACCCCAACTCAATTATAAAATCTATAGTACCATCCGTCTCTAGAAGAATTTCTACTCTTTCTGCCGATGAAAAAAAAAAACTTTAATCAAAATGCTACTTTCTTCAATAATGCCTTAAGGAATTCAGGATGAAATGAAAAGATTAAATACAACCATTATGCTTCTCCTGTTGGATGTCTTAAATTTGTAATCGCACACAATATGACTTGCAAGAAACCAGTTCAAATAACGAGATCTTCCGCTATCAATTATAATGAACCACTCTACATATATAATCCCCTTATTTTGCGCTTCCTTTTGAAAATTAAATATGTTTTTAACTCTTTTTCAGAGTGTTTTATACGTTTTATTAACTACGTATTCACAGCTACTTTCTAGATAGTTTTACGTTATTAAGACAGCGTTTTTCTTTCTTTTGTTTTTTTATCCGTTTTTATTCAAGATAGTAGGTGAATTTCTTAGCTCCTAACCCCTAAACTATTCAAATTAAACTCTGTCTGTCTGTCTGTCTGTCTGTCTGTCTGTCTCTCTCTCTCTCTCTCTCTCTCTCTCTCTCTCTCTCTCTCTAAGACATTTTTTCTTAGACCTTGCGACACACTATGAGAGGGGGAACCTCTCTCCGATCTTTTTTAGAATAGTAGAAATGAACCTTTACTAAGTATAATATTTAGTTTTTAGTCCGTTTTGGAATTTCCACAGATCCCGATAGTATATTATAACTAAGTCAGTCATCTAGCGTCTATGCAATGTTCACGACTTCCGCTCGTTCGAACACTCTAGATTGTCAAAATGCAATCGCCCGAATTCGGTGTTTAATAGTTAATAATTCCCTCCCGACGCAATTGTTTAGTGGCATTGTGGTAAAGGCTTATCAAATGGAGTAAAAGGTGGCTTAGTAACTGGGTTTGAATCTCATGACCGGTAGGAATTATCACCTCCTATACTGATGATTGCGTAAGCATGAAACACTAGTGTATGTAGGCATAAATGAATAATGAATATACTTATCTATGTGTATGGACGGGTTGCATGTTTTGTCTTCGAACAATCTCCATCTTTGTGCCGAGCTGAAAATTTTTTTATTTCATTTTCTGACAAGTCGAATAGAAAACAAAAGCATCATTTTCTTAGTAAACAGCTCGACGAAATTCGAAAATAGAAAATCAAAAATGATTTCAGCCGCTGCTATTAATATGCTGATCGTGTCTAAGATCATCAATGGGTAAAAATCGTATGTCACAAAGGTCATATGTCGACGATGTTCTTCTGACGAAACACGTCGCAACTCATTTCCATTCATTCTCTATGGCTCAGATCAATTCATAATTTCTTTGAAAAGTAACGTGCGTTTCATATTTCATGTGCTATTTCTTGCTTCTTTTGTTGAGATGAAAATCATCTCTTAGATGCACGCAGTGACCTTCCTAAGATAGACAACATTTGACTCCCGATTCACACGGCCCCTGATCTGAAAGGAGATTGCTGATTGGTGGAAGTTAGTCATATGACATAGAACGGTTTGAAGCTGGAGTAAATTGGGGTTTTAATATTAGTGTTGCAATCCCAAAAGGGTCCGGAACAAAAAAATACAACATGGTAATTAAGAAAAGCGATATATTGACCAGAAAAGCAAATATAACAAATTACAAGTGTGGGTATACGTCAGTCCGACTGGAACAAGTTAAACCCCCCCTTTAATCTGTGTGTTAACGCAGGTAAACTTATTTTCCCGATCTTTGTAAGAAGTGAAAGAGTTCATTATTATCCGTAGGATGGACACAGTAAGTTAAGATCCGAACAAAGACAGTTTTGTAGATTCTGCCCTGAAGATAACCAAGCGAAACTCATAGATTCGAAAACGTGATCCTTAGTTTAACGTTAGTAAAAAAAAAAAAAAATCAGTAAATCAATAGATAATAACTATCGATAGTCAGAGTAAAGATATAGTAAAAATGGCTGGCTCTGCTTTTTGAGAAAGGAAACGACTCTAAAACTTATTGATCTTTTTTCTCATCAAATTCTCTTGAGGTTAAAATATTAGATCCATTGCTTTTTCTGCGTCTCGTAAAGTTTAACAAGGTAGTCACCACTTATCAAGGCCCAGAAGCCACTTTGGTTTTGGCACAGATAAGGAGTGGGGAAAATTATTGACAGTGGTTTCAACTAGGCGGGTGTTTTTCGTGAAAGATTGGCGAGGGGGAACCAGAGATTGGAGTTCAGACGAGCACCTGCCATGGTAGTAACGATAAAACAAAGACAGGTTCGCAACGTCTCTCCTGTGAGAGAGAGGTTGCAGGGAAGAGAAAAGGGCATCACCCACTAGGCCACGAAGCCTATTTTGTACTCTGTCAAGGCAGGATAGGCTGTTTTTAGCAGCTCCTGTCAGAAGTAGTTCTTCTTTATCGCTTTGAACATTTTCTCGCATCTAAAGCTATTATCTCTTTCACCAAATCCACCATCAGACCATATGGGGGGGGGTCATATTTGGGCTAGTGACTCTGTATCCCATTTGCAGGTTCTTAATAATAAAGCGTAGAAACATATTTGTGATTTGATTCAACTCTGTGACCTCTCTCACGTAATTTATGTCGTTAGTCTCAATCTTTTTTAATACTATAATAGCATATGTTCTTCAATGTTGTCTAATCTTTTCCCTGCTGCTTTTGATTCAGCTCGTTTAACTCTTGATCTGGTCATTTCCATAAATTCTTTGTGATACTTATTTCTATTCTAGTAGTTCCTTTCCAAGAACTGCAGCTTTGCGGAACTCTCTTCTTGCTGACTGTTTGCCTCTTACTTATAACCTTGGTCTTTTTAAAAACTAAAACGATCTTGTTTTTGCGATAACTATCTTTTGTTCTGATCAGCTCCTTACATTAAGTGGTTTTACGCCTTGTCTGGAGCGATTTCCATAAAATGATATGTAATAAGTATATTTTATCGTTTCAAATGTCGTCGCTTTTCTTCCCTGAATTCCAGCAAAATGTTAAAGCTAGAAACAAAACATCCGTTGTTTCTAAGAATAAAACATGGTTCGAGGTAAAGTTTTACTCGATGAAAGTATGAACGGATGAAAATGTTTGATTCTCCTCTGCTGGACGAAGCATCTTTTATGGCGATTCTCCGCCCGTCATTTTTTTTCTTCTTAATTTTACTAATGAACAAATCATTTGTTTTGTTTTTTCTAGAATAAAACGTAACATTAAAAATTGTGTATTAATATATATATATATATATATATATATATATATATATATATATATATTACTCATAGCACAGTAAAATAAATAAATAATATTTGAATAAAATAAAATACGTATTCTATACGTTTGAAGCCAAAACAACGAATTATTACAAAAGAAACAGACATTTATTTTGTTTGAAATTTATATTGAAATATAAATTTCAAACCAAATAAATGTCTGTTTATTTTGTAATAATTCGTTGTTTTGGCTTCAAACGTATATAATACGTATTTATTTTATTCAAACTCAAC
Source organism: Euprymna scolopes (assembly GCF_053919585.1). Taxonomy (NCBI): domain Eukaryota; kingdom Metazoa; phylum Mollusca; class Cephalopoda; order Sepiida; family Sepiolidae; genus Euprymna; species Euprymna scolopes. The sequence continues at coordinate 3,234,649 of NC_136517.1, forward strand.
CAGCGCTTCTAAGGAACAAAAATCCTAACGTAAATAATATTTGTTTACGTCCAAAAAATATGAGTTATTTTCCAAGTAAAAAAGAAATTCCATAATCTCCGAAGTTAGAGACCCTATTAATCATATTATTGCTTATGAGTCGACATTTGTCAAGATGAAAATATAATCGAGGATGATTGTCTACTAAACGGATAGATTTTCGGTTGAATGATGAAGAATATTATGAGAGGATTGGAAATGATGAATGGAATGAAGAAAATCTAATTAAGGATGGTGCTCTGATAAACTCGTGACACTTGCACCCACCTCGATGTAAATAATTTCGACTAATCTGAAAAACAACAAAATCTCACCTCTTCACTTCAGAGTTCTTTGGACACTGGAAAGCTGTTTACTCTAAATGTTTCTTCCCCTGAACTAATAAACTTTGTAATTTTCTTTTTCTTTCCTCCTTCCCTGACTATACAGATGTTCAAATGTGTTCTGAGGTAAGCCGATAAACCTACTTTAGGAGTAATGTGTGACGCAACCGTTGGCCGGAGAGAGTTTTGTCCGTATCGTGGGAACGTTCTTGGCACGGCAACCATCTGCTCAGCTGTTTAACGGTATAAGACGACAAGTACATCCTTTTTAGATCAGGAAGTTGATTTAATGTCTGTTACGTCTGCTTGGTGTGTTTTGTGTTAAGTTTTCGATTATTAGGCGTCATTAATTCTCTCCCGAGAATTATATTCGTTGGGATCATTATGCTGCAATCGAACGCTGTATGAAATAAACTGTTGGATAGCGGGGTATCAAAACGGGTATATACAAGGGTTTTGAAACGGTGTCAAACGATTATATATTATATACTAGAGTTGTATATAAACATCGTAGCTGTATAACAAGTGTTTGTCTTGTATTTATATATGCGGGCGTATATAATCAGGTGTGTGTTTCTATAATGATTTCTTTTAACCTTATGAGTGTTAACGTTCTGATATGCGATTCGTCTATTATAATCTCTATTTTGTGTTGATGTGTGTATACCTAAATTAGCAGCTTATAGATATCGTTGTCGGTTGGAACACCAGCAAAACATACCTCAAATCTTTTTTCTATGCGTTCTGAAATAAAAACTCTGCTAACTGACTTTCTGGAAAAAGGAATACCTTAACCCAAAACAACCGTTTTTTGAAATACCGAGAACGTGTCTCTTTTGTTGTATCTTTTTGTTTAAAAATATGCTGTCACATTTGGGCTGGTGCATCTGCTACTAGTCTCTCGCTCCTTGACAAGGTTCAAAAGAGAGTCACAAACCTGATAAGCCCTGAACTGGCATCTAAGCTTCAGCCTCTGTCCCATCGACGAAATGTTGCATCCCTCTACCTTTTCTATAAGTATTTTAGTGGTGAATGCTCTGACGAACTGCAATCACTTGTGCCCCCACGACGTGAGTACCCTCGACAAACCCGACAGGCTGCTAAATCCCACCCCACACTGTAGAGATCCCTAGATGTAAAAGATCTTTTTACTCCAATAGTTTCTTCCCCAGAACCGCTAGGCTCTGGAATTTCAACAGTACTGACGTGCAGAAGTTTAAGTGTAACGTGAACTGACATCTTGCTGCCCAAATCCCTACATAGTACCCCAGTAGTTGTTGGCCCTGATAGTAGCCCCCTACACCAAAGTTGCAATTTGCCTTGTTTGGGGTGAAAATGTAATAATAATAAAAAAAAATGCTTGTATGCAATAATTGATAATATTCGGTTTATTCACATTTATTAAAAAAAAGGAGTGTCATCAAGCAAAGTTTTTTGCCTTTTACTATACATGTCAGAAATGAACCCTTCAAACAATTCTAACATAATTAAAAAAAATTTTTTTTTTAATTGCAAAATATTTTGAAAAGGATAATATTTTGTAACTTGCACCAATTGTGAACTTTGGGGGGGGGGGATTCCTCGTTTTATCCGTTGGGAGAAGACTAACCAAACCAAATCTTTATCACGCTTACCAAATCCACATTTATTTTCCATGTAAATACTTCGTTGACTCAACAATCTTTATGTGAAGGAGAAAATATTGCGAAGAATATAAATGTATCGTGTTTGACAAACACATGATGGATATTAAAAGATTTCATCTCGAGGATCTTAAAGAATTCAAGAAATGGCAACGAAATAAGACATGGGAGTTCTAGCAGACATTCTTTGAGAACAAGAAGCTGATGAAATGGCTACTGGTCAGATACGAGAGAAATTACTCTCTTTTAAAGCGAAATAGAGTTACTTATAAAAGAAGAATAACCATGTACCATAGTAGCCGAGAGGAAACGCATGATAAACTGACCCTAACAATTTCGTTGTGTAAACAAAAAAACAACTAGGAGCCATTGACTATGAAGTATCCCAAGTTAATTATTGAAATGCAACTCCTCTAAACATGGGCGTATCTTCGAATTTGACAATCTTTATATTAGAAAATTGTGATTACTTGTGATAGCAATTTAAAATGGGTCCTAAACTTGAGGTTGCTAAGAAAGCCGCCATAGACAAACCTACAGCCTGCAGAAGCCAAAGCTGTCACTAAATACACCACCACTTCCTAAATCGTCCATAAAATGAATTCATGACTACTTAAAAAATCCATTTTAAAGGCTACTTTATTTTCAGTTTCACAACTGGAATATTCGCTTTATGATCGCCGCTACTGCAACAGTTCTATTGTATTCCAATCCTTTTGGTAAGATTTATATAGGACAGTATAAACGTATTTTAAAATGATCAGAGCCTTACAAATAATTCTGTTTAAAATAAGGTTTACCACTACGAAAGGATTTCTAAAACAAAATGTGCCTTTTTTGCCTGTTCGTCAACATATTTTCTGAAACTATTTTCTTAAAACAGGATTAAATTTTCGCTTTGTATAAAAAATACCGATTGCTTTAAATTGTTTTCTACCCAAGACATCTAAAATAAGGATTAATTGCAAGCGTTTCTTGTTTTTTTTTTTCAAAACGATGATAAGCTGTCGATTTTTATTGAAATTTCTTTGATTAGCATATTTTTATCTCTACGAAACAATTCGTAATATTTCTATCGAACTCATAAAAACTAAGGTTTCCTTCTAAAATAGAAAACATTCTAATACACCGTATACATAATCTATATTGAATCTGAAAACTCTGCTGGATTTTCGCTCCGATTTCGTTGTGTTCTTACAAAATGTGTACGACGAGGCGTTATAACAATATGATCATTTGTTAGAGTTGCAAAGTATCATTTTCAAATTTAAAGTTTTCATAACATAATATTTTTACTGGTACAAAACTTGTTTATTAACGAGAATGACTCAAATTGTATACGCGACTATATTGTCGCCATTCTGTGTCTTGAACACTTTCCCCCAATTGAAACTGTACCTAAGCCTTTAAAATATAATGCACCGTTTCCTAATATAACGTGCGCACATATAGTACATTTTTTGTCAAGAAACTAATGTTAACATATATTTGATTGGGCACGGCCAAAATTGAAAGAAAAACCAAGTTACTTTTTTTTAACGGATTGAAATCTATTAAAATCTATTAAAATCTATTAAAATCTATTAAAATCTAGGGAGTATGTTAGAAATATTCTAATTTGCATAATTCAATATTTTTTGCACACTTAACTCCTTTTCTAAAAAAAAAGGAAAATCTTTTTAAAACAACTGCTTTTTGAAATACCGACTAAGTATCGCTTGTTTGGTATCTTTTTTAAAATATGTTTGAATGCAGAGATTGATATTGTTTGGTTTATGTTCATTTATCAAAAAACAGACTATTGTTCTCAAGAAAATAGTTAAGGTAAGAAATTAAGCCTCCAAACAATTCTCAACAAACAACATACATAATTGTTTGAATGTTGACTAAACATACAACAACCAAACAAAAGCGTAAATAAAGTAAATAAATTCTTTTATGGAAACTGTCATGTTTTTGCTTCGGATCACTTTGAATTCTTTTGTGTCGGGAGCAAAGGATTTTTTCTTTCTTGTTTGCTTGATTAATAGACAAAAGAAACATTCTTATTAGTGGAACATCTCAGGGGATTTGGACAAACGGGAAACCAATTGGACATGAATAGTTAGAACTTCTGATGTTAATATACTGAGCGTGTCTAGAGGACGTTGACGTACGTTCGGTCGTAAATCGAGAAGGCTGTATGACACAAAGGTCATAAGTCGATGATTGTCTTCAAATTAAACACGCAACATCAAATAAGGGCCAAACTATCTTTCTTTTTTTTCTTTCCGCTTTAATTATATTTATATTCGAATGAGCACATGCAAGCATACGACTCGTTTATGCCTAAAGAGAATGCAATGCTTTTTATAATTGTAACTGTAAATATTTTATGTTAAATAAAATCACATAAGACATAATCAGTATATATATATATATATATATATATATATATATATATATAATTTGAGGGTAAACAGTTACATATGATCGCTACAAATAGCCATTTGTTTTAGTCAATGAGATTTCCTCAGGCGACCTGGAAACTCTCGACATCTTTGGCGTCGATCCGTATGTTAAAATGTTAAACTCTTGATAGCATCTGTTTAATAGCGCAGAAACAATCATAATTTTGTCAGTTGTTTTTTTTTTTTTTTAATATTTCCTGCCCTGATTCATCAGAAGAATAAGAACTTTTTTAAATAAAAAATAATTTTGGCATGATTACATAGATCTGAAACATCCGGAATACTTACGATTGTTTTATATTTTCGCCATTTTGATTTTTTTATATATATAATTATATGATTGTTTCTGCACCACGAAACAAATGCTGTCAAGAATTGAACATTTTACCATGCTGAAAGAAATAAACGGTAAGATGAACATCTCGGAATTTGGTGTGTGTTTTCCGTGCATCGTGATTGGAAACAATTTTAAACATTCGTGTCAATATGGGTCCTGTTCAATAATATAACCATATCAATAGAATAAAGTCAAGTATTACGGTTAATATAAAAAATGAATTTATTGCAACAAATGAAGCTGTTTTAATTTGTTCACAAAATCTAATATATTTTGGTTCATATTGTCTTATCGTTATGTTTTCTTTATTCAAATGGCAAATTTATCTATTTTCTATTTATTTTATTTTGTCTTTAATTATTACTGTTATGCTCCACCCATAAGTGTTGAGCATTATCTACCCTGATATGATAGTTTTCTTTTATCTAACTCACTCGATATATATATATATATATATATATATATATATATATATATATATATATATATGTATGCGTGTGTGTGCGAGCGCGCGCGCGTGTGTGTGACCCAACCACATGTGATGATCGAAAATTATATCAATAATGGGTGAATTAGAGATTTTTATTATGTGAACCATCCGGGCAACAACTGGAGGCCTTGCTGTCCCAAATTGTGGGTTGGAAACGCAAAATACAATAGAGAAAAATAAGTTCGGGAATATTAATAATCCTACTCTGTTGTGGCGGGAACTGTTACAATGTGTCGAATTGTATTGCTTTGTCTGGAATATGTTTTAGGATTTCGCTTTGTGGGAAAACTTGGGTGGAAAAATTCAACATGTAGAGAAAATAACTTGATTGATATGCACAAGTGATTTGGCCAATTTAGTCAATCAGGGTGAATCTAAGATAAACGTTATGAAGATAGATTGGATGAATGAGAAACCCAGACTTCTCAAACCACACACCATTATAAAAGTGTGCGTAGAGCGTTTTTCGCCATTCTAGAAGCCAGTCGAGATCAGAAAATCTCGGTTGAAATCAAAAGTCGGGCCTATTATCTCCATCACCCGCGCTACGCCCCCCCCCCGCTCACTGATCGGCAGATAAAGAAAGGGAAGGAAGACAATCGGTTGTTAAAAAAAAGGCCTCGTTTGAGTCACTGTTTAGGCAGGCAGCTTGTTGAAAGAAAAAAGACATTTCCTTTTCATAACTGTAAAATAAGGTTTTGTTATGTTTGTTTGTATCCGTAATTTAATTTGACAATTAATCTATAAAAAAGAACACCTAAAGTTTTACGTTTGGAGTCAATCATTTGTTGCGCACGGAATTCGCGACTCACGCAAACGAATAATTCCAATTCAAGTATTTTTTTTTTCAGGAGACAGCAAGTAGGAGAGAGGGACAGCCAACCCAACAATCACGAACTACGGCCCGCGACACGAGTTGTTCAGTTTGTTTGTTGTTGTTGTTTTTTTACAATTCTTTTTTTTTTTTTAATCTTGTAAATTTTGTTCTGTCCCTGAGAGCTACTGTTGGGGTAGAGAATACAAAAATCGCGAGTCAACTCCGTCATGGTAGAACTGACAAAGACCACTCTATTGGACTTCCATGAGTGTCCCAAAATCGGAACCACCTAGGATTTCACTTATGTACCGGTGAGAAAATCGGTCTTCACCATGTCGGTGCTTTCGCAACTAGTATGTGACCCTTGGAAATTCTATAACTTCTGATTTCATAGCGGGGCGTCACCGTGTTATATTGATCCCGTTTGACCAGAAAGTGACCTTTGACTTGGAGAGACCGGAATCTTCATCGTACTATATATATATATATATATATATATATATATATAGAGAGAGAGAGAGAGAGAGAGAGAGAGAGAGCACATTCTAATAAAATAATATCTTATTCAGCTGTCTATTATTATTATTATTATTGTTGTTGTTATTATTATTATTATTATTATTATTATTGTTGTTGTTGTTGTTTATTCGAGGGTAAACAGTTACATTTTGTCGCTACAAACAGCCATCTGTTTCAGTCAAGGAGACTTCGGCAGGCGACCATGAACCATTCGACGCCATAGAAAAAAAAAGAAAAGGCAGAGGTATAAAGAAAAATATTGTGATAAGTAAATCTCTAAATATCGGAACATTTTTAACATAAACTTAAATCGACCTCATTTAATGAACTCTTTCTATAGGGGCGGCGGGGGTCTATAGTGCTCGTATGGTGTAGCTGTGTTTTGTTTTTTTTGTTTTTTTGTTTTTTTGTTTTTTTTTTGCAGGCGCTTTGTTATGTGAACCTGAAATTAAGAAGAGAATCAGTAATTGTATCGGAATCTCAAATTTTGAAGAGAATCGCTAATTGTACAGAATCGGGAAAAATATTCGTCTCATCACTAGTAGGTAGTAATAAGTACCCCCTCCAGTCGAAAGCTTCGGACCAAGTCACAAAGTCACTCTTTACTCTGTAGTCTAGCATTAAGAATTTAGGGAAATTAAGTGCCTATAAATGCCGAGCCAGTGAACATACATAGTAAACAGTTAATGAATATTCGTGATCGGAATGTTGCATTTGCACTAACCTATTTCCCTAAAGAATCTGTAATTCCTTTGGAGGGATTTATAAGCAATATATTTGTAAATAAATGTTAACTGTTATTTTTTATTTTATTTTATTTTTTTACCGACAGATATTGTGTCACGCTTACGCAAACATTAAGATAGAAATTCATAATTACTGCACGTATATATCTGTGTGTGTTCCTGTGTGTGCGTGTGTGTGCGTGGGTGGGTGGGTGGTTGTAACGGGAAATTCTTGGTTAAGTAATGTAGAATTGCAACAAAATTTATTGTTTGACAAAGGAGTACAAATAATAATTACTTTTTTTTTTCTTAACCCATGAATTTTCAATGAATGGCTCATTTCATCGAAGGAAATGTTATATTATTCAATCAACTGGAATGTTTGTTGAGATGAGTACTATTTATTTACGGACTATTTCTTCATCTTTTAGTTGTTTCACGATGTTTCGGACGACTATTCCTCTGGCTTTCGTCATGTGGTAACCGCGACAGGATAGGATCTCCGAATCTCCTAACTGCATCGTCAGCAATTACTGCCTTCCATAGTTGTTTTCCGTTTTGGCCAAGTAAGCCTCTGGCAGGCTTTGGGTAGAACTGAAACCGCTATCTTCAGACTATATTCACCTGGAACCGTAGAGATTCAACGCCTAAAAATAGAAAAACATATTAACAGAGAACTATATATAAGAATATTAGTAAACTCCTGTACATTAAAAAAGACTTTACTTCAGTTTAGATGCGTGTAAAAAATAAGTGCATATGCCTAAAGAAGCGGTATATCATGAAAATACACACACACACACACTTACGCATATATATATATATATTCACACGCATACATATATATACATACATATATATATATATATATGCGTATATATATATAAATACATATATATATATATGTGTGTGTGTGTGTGTGTGTGTGTGTATGTGTGTGTGTGTGTGTGTGTGTGTGTGTGTGTGTGTGTGTGTGTGTGTGTGTGTGTGTAGAAGTCAAGATGAAGGGTTACATGAGAACAATTGCAAAGTCAATACAAATTACAGAAATAATAGATACCCCTTTAGGCAATGGCATTTCGAAGCTAAATGCTTCTTGTCAACAAAGGAGAAAAGGCCGGCATTATACAAATGCAAAGGTAAAAAGACAACGCTAACTTTGAAAACATTTATATACATATATATATATATATATATATATATATATATATATATATATATATATATATATATATATACTAGCAAAAGTACCCGTCGGTGACTGGGTTCAAAAATAGCCAACAGAAAATGGACTCTGATTTATGAAAATATGATAGGTTATGAAAAGGAAGGGTTGTAAATTTGAGTTGAATTCGGGGGTATCAAACCCAAAACATAATATGAGGAAAGTAAAAATAAAATAGATAAACCTCATAATTTATTATACCATACCTGTTCACACTGAAACACTTATCACAATATTCTGTGGATCTATATTAAAAAAACATTGTTAAACTTTGTGAAATATTTCCATTCTATGGAGGTCAGGCGCGAACGAACACCCCATAATTTTATTATACCATATTTCTTCAAACTATAACATAATTATCAAAGTATACTTACGCAGATAGATATGAAAAGTCTTTATCAAAGTTTGTGTCTATTTCCATTCTATGGAGGCCAGGCGCGAACGCAGACCCCACAATTTTATTATACCATCCTTATTTAAGTTAAAACATACTTATCAAAGTATTATTATGTACATCTATACCAAAACAATTGTAAACATTTTTTTTTAATTTTTAAATTCCATACTTTGTGGGCCAGGCGCGTACGCAGGCCCCACAATTTTAATGAATCATCATTATGCCAGATCAAACATACCCATTCCTGTGTCTCGATACATCTTCTATTATTATATGTTATCAGTTTTCTATAATAGTCAACCATATAGGAGCCTATTAGTGACCAGACACACACACAGACGTTCAGCTTTATATATATATATATATATATATATATATATATATATATATATATATATATATATATATATATATATAACTTGGGTGCCATTAGCTAGAATCGAAACCAAAGTAGACAACTATCCTCCGTCATTTCTTAGCCTCTAAAATACGCGCGCATATATATATATATATATATATATATATATATATATATATATATATATATATATATATATATATATGGTTGTGGATAATTATATGGAGAAAATTATACGAAAAGAGAAGTTGAGGTTGTATGGTTGTATCAACTTCTCTTTTCGTATAATTTTCTCCATATAATTATCGACAACCACTCAAAAAACTATTTTCAATAATTGTGCTGAAAATCAAAATAGCATCCATTCGCAGCTTAACATTTTGCTAACTGCATTTCATTTCCTCTGATGATATGAGCCATTGTTAAAAATCCATGGATTAAGGAAATTAAATTGACGCCTTCTATATATTCCTTTGTCAAACAATAAATTCTTAAATCGAATATATGTCTCTATATGTTGTTTTCAGAATTTAAAATTGAACCACGAGACTTATATAAACATATATAAACACACACACACACACACACACACACACACACACATATATATATATATATATATATATATATATATATATATATATATATATATATATATATATACTGCTTCTAGGAGAAGCAAATCTCTTATTTAAAAAAACACAATGTGGAAGACCAGTACTCGCATTAAGTTGGTCTGCAGTTTTACTTATTGCTGGCTAGCTTACTCCTGCTTGTTGCCGAATCTCAACATTTCGAACCGAGAGAGTGACTTAGCTGCCTTACAAAGCTAAAACTAATTGATGACATTTTTGTGCAGATACTCCTGTAGACATTTGTCTGCGGTCGGGATTTTTGTGACTGAGCAGCCTTTTCAGGATAGCACTGCTCACCCAAGAATTTGGAGGAGACAAGAAAATGAGTTCTAAACATAGCTTCCTTTGACTAGCTGGTCAGCAACTTTCAGAAACAAAATACTCACTCCAGCTCTGTTGCGGGAATGTGAGAATACTTATTGACTTGGTTTCTCTTGCTTTTTAGATCATTAGAGATAATGATAAGAGGAAATGGCAGGGGAAGCGCTTTTAACCATCGGTAGGCAATCGACTAGTGATGGTGATTTTATAAAAACACTGAATTATAAAAATCTTGCATAAAATAAAATTGGTCGCATTTCAAACTATGCGTAACGATGCTGCATGCCCAGGTGACACCAATTCACCCTGCTTGAACGGAAGACTGCAATTTTGGCTAAGGAATTGCAAAGATACAATGTAGACATTGCTGCACTTTGATGAGTGCTGGCTTTTTCCGACGGATTCTCTTCTTCAACTCCTTTAAAACCCCGACTCACCACTTCCTTAATATTTCCATGTATGCTAACATGATTGGACTGGGACAGTCTTGTCTTAAAGGTTTGAGTGTATAGGTTTGACAGTTGCTGGCTATTGTTTCCGACTGACAGTACAGGTGCCCTAACTCTTTGGTAACACTTAAAACGGCAGCTCTATCATCAGTTGAATAATATCAGGGTGTTTTTGTGCCTTGTTGCGTATGGAAAGGGACCTTGAACTCATCTTTGGTGGGCATTCCCGAAGCCACATTCCTGTGGTTGAGCAGTCGGCTGATGATCTACTTGTGTTGGATGGTGGTGGCTATGCACACTGCTTTGTCTAGCACCTCTTACCCTAAATCTGAAACGACGAAATAAAATGAAATGACAGCTTAATCCAAAATAACGTTCAAACCAGACACACACTCGAACAACAATTCGCCTCCTCCCTTTAGGTTTGGATTTACAAATATCTGTGAACTTAGAACTAACTTTAATTATGTAAACTCATTTCTCCTAGCAAACTCCCGGATATCTTAGCACTAAGTGAAACTAACTTGCACTCTTCCATCCCTTCTAACATCTATATGTCTGGTTATCTTGAGGACTGACAGATACATGCACGGACTTTGAGTCTATATTCGTAACACCTTCCCCATGACTAGGGAATCTAAACTAGAATCAGATAGGCAGGCCTTCATCTGCTTTAAACTAACTTTACAAAATAGCATTAGCTACCTGTATTTTCTTTATCGCTTTCCATCGACTCAGGATGGTACTCTAATCAATCATGTCTCTGACAGCATAGATGTAGCACTCTCCCTTGAAACTACCCCCCAAGTACATGTATTTGGTGATCACAATAATTTGCTTGACATCTCTAACTACACAGATACAGCTGGTAGCATCAAATAACTTTTTTATATCCCATTCCTTGACACAGACAGTAAACTTCCCGACCCGTCTCCCAGGTCGTCAGGACCAACAAGCCTCACTTCTGGATAGATTTCTGACAACAGTTCATGAGGATTGTGTAACAAATACTCATTGCCCACTCGGGAATGCTGATCATGCTGTTATAATGATAGACATTACTTTAAACTCTCGTTGAAGAACCATTGCTCAAAACGCCAAGGTACTACAATAAAGCTGACTCTGATGTCATTAGAAATCACACCAGATATGCCCCATGGGGAAATATATTTTCTCTTCCTGCGGAACAGTACACAAATGAGACGACTGAATGGTTCAAAGCAACAACTGTAGCACATTTTCAAGTTCTGTAGTAAATCTTACTCACCCCAATTATTTATTTCTACTTGTGCAGCTGCCATTGCTCTGAAGTGACATGGATACCGCAGATTTATCAGGCATATGTCCATTACAAACAGACAAAAGTTTATAGAAGTTAAAAGTAATTGTAAGAAAGAAGTAGTGACAGCTAAAAGAAAATATATCGGAACCACTAGAAAACTCATCCAGCGCAGAAATTAGGAACTGGTGATGTCTGAAAAATCCACAACAGTAAATAATGGGCAATCAACAATTTCCACACTATCAAACAATCGTGTGGTTGTTTGCACGGCAACCGAGAAAGCTAACACGCCTGCCCGTCAGTTTGCCTGAAGCACTACATTGGACCCTAAAAACCATTCCCTCCCTGGTTTTCCTTTGCGGACAGAAACCACGCTAGTGATCTTAAAATCACTCCTTCTCAAGTACATGATATCATAAAAAACCTAGACACCTCTAAAGCATGTGGGCCTGATCTGATCCTGGTTGTACTATAAAAAAAAGCTCCGCTGAGGTTACTCCAGTTTTCTCCAAACTCTTCAACAAGTGCCTTGACAAAACATGTTTTCCTGACTGCTGGAAAACTGCTTCTGTGGTACCAGTTTACAAAAGTTCTGGCGAAAGAACTGACCCATTAAATTATCGCCTCATTAGGCTCCTAGCTCTTTTCGCCAAAATATTTGAGTCAATAATTAACCAAGCTCTAGTCCACCACGTCACAGCTACTGAACTTTTGTTTGACCAACAATATAAATTCAGGCAAGCCAGTTCTACTGCAGATATCCTAACTGTAATCTCTGAACGTATTTACCATGCACTGAATAAAGTAGGGAAAGGTAGGGCAGTAGCCCTAGATATATCTAAGGCTTTTGACAGAGTATGGCACGAGGGACTTCTCAGAAAATCAGATCATATGGTCTTACTTGACGAATACTTAACATAATTAAATCCTTTTTAAGTAAGAATCCAGGTTGTCTTCGGTAGACGTATGTCAAAACAATATGATGGAAATGCGGGTGTGCATCAGGGATTGTTATTGTACTTGATATTCAGAAATGACCTCCCTGGTAAAATTGTCTTTAAGATGGGAATATTTGTGGATGACACCATGCTTTATGGTAGGGATGAGGGGAAAACGAATGAACACATATTTAAAGCAATGGCAGAAACCCTAGAGAAAGACCTCCAATCTGTAGTGAATGGGGACAAAAATGGATGGTAACATTCAATGCTGCCAAAACTAAGGTTGTTTCCTTCAATAATTACCAGAAACCTTCTCAACCAATAATAGCTATGGCCAAAGAAAAATTACCTGAAATTACTCCTCGACTTAACGTTCACAGGGAACATGAGATGAAACAGATACATTGAAGGCATTGCCGCGGCTGCAGCGGTGGTGGGCGCTCTCTACCGTGCTAGAAAGTTACTTACACTTGAAAGTATCCTATACCTTTACAAGGCCACATTTCGCCCATGTATGGAATATTGTTGTCACATTTGGGCTGGCGCATCTGCTATTAGTCTCTCAATCCTAGACAAAAGTTCAAAAGAAAATTGCCAACCTATAGGCCCTGTCATCTAAGCTTGTCATATAAGCTTCAAGCTCTGTATTATCGACGAAATGTTGCATCCATCTGCCTGTTTTACAAGTATTTTAATGGCGAATGCTCTGACGAACTACAAACCCTTGAACCCCCTCGACGTAACTACCTCCGTCAAACCCGACAAGCAGCAAAGTCCCACCCTACACAGTAGAGATCCTTAGATGTAATAGTTTCCTCCCCAGAACTGCTAGACATTAGAATTCCCTCCCGAGTCCCTGCTTCCCCAACTATAGTGACATACAGAAATCCATATGTAATGTGAACAAACATCTTGCTGCTCAACTCTCTTCATATTATTTCTGCAATATATGTCCCTGATAGTAGTCTCCTACAGTAAAGTGGCACTGTGCCTTGTTCGGGGTGAAAATGTGATTTTTAAAAATCTAAAATTTAACTGAGATGATTTGGGAACGATAATAACATTCCGATAATAATAATATTTTCTCAGCGAAACAATTGCTTGGCGATGAATCGTATTGAATTGTTGTTTTAGGTTCATTGAAAGCTGGGATAGCCTTTGGGATCAAGCACCGGAAATGGCTCGGCGTGAGAAACTTCTCGTTGGAAAATTACATGATTGCATAATGTGGTCAGTGGCCAATCGATGAAGAAGGGATTTTTTATTGATTGATTAGGAAAAATACCCTGGTTTGGCAGACCTACTCCGTTACTCGGATACAAAAGCACCGGGACGAGCAAATTTTGCTAGTTTTTGAACAAATTCCTGCCTACATCTTTTCCCCTACACCGCCCGCTCGCCCCCATCCTCACTGACTACCAGACTGACGGGAATACTGATAGAGAGAGGGAAAGAGAGAGAGAGAGAGAGAGAGAGAGAGAGAGAGAGAATGAGAGAGAAAACAATTGATTTGATAGATTTTTCTTCTTTTTCTTTTGAAAACTGTTTAACTCAACTATAACATCGTTTGGCCGATCGGATTTCGATCCTTGCTTGAGGTAGTTGTTTGTCTAGCCACAATGATGAGCTGTGAAACGGCGAAACAGTACTGTATGTGAATGACTATAATGCTCCCTATCTTAGGTTGAGCATTTGGGAAGCGATATACAAATTACAATTACCGTATGAAACGATACTTTTTGTATAAACAAATTGAGTTTAGGTATTTGGACAAAGTCAAAACATTAATTCACTGCCCGCATAGCATCAGCCGTATAGCGCAACGGTTAGAAGCTCGAAGAACCTCTTGCCATGGTGACCCTTTAAATTAACTGTTACTTATGCCGTTATGAATAAGAATAGCGTATTTTGATTTTAAACCGTTATAAACTAAAAAAAAACGTTTATAAATATTAACACATAATTAATATTTAATTATAAACCCCTCTCTTATCGTATACACTCCTACTACTTTAAATTCCAACGTCCTCTTCCTCCCACTCCCCCTTCTTTTCTAACTCCCCTTCATCTACGATTTTTCCATTCTTATTTTATTTTATAACTTAGTCCATCTATGAATTCTGACGATGCTAGTTGGATATTTCTTATCTTTGAAGATCTTCCTCTAGCTGAAACAATATGTAAACTCATTCTGGACTCACAGTAATAAATTTCCTATATACTGCTCTGGCTACACATTGAGCACTCTAGTCCGGTTTTTTCACCACTGGTAAATATATATATATATATATATATATATATATATATATATATATATATAGAGAGAGAGAGAGAGAGAGAGAGAGAGAGAGAGAGATAACATGTATGAGCTGGCATGATTCTTACCACGGCCCCACGCTATTACGCTTGTGTTCGTGACCACATCCTAACACACATTCCTGACCAGGTGTACTTATGGATATGCGTTATGACTTCAAATGAAATGGGGATAATTGAGAGGTTAATATTTCGTGTGATTTCTTTTTCATCGTGTATAAGATACATTATTTTGTGAAAAGGATGCGATTTTCTTTTATCCCACCCCGTCTCTCTCTCTCTCTCTCTCACACTCTCTCTCTCTCTCTCTCTCTCTCTCTAGTTCTCTGTATTCGAATCTGATATAACCGAGTCAAGCAGCGGCTATTTGCAAGGGCCAGTGGATGACATCACAACTCAGCAGGACAGGACGAGTCAACATATCTACATCGAGTAAAAGCGGGATGTAGGGAGAAAAAGGGCAGTAATAGGAAGAAAAAAAAATACTGAAACTTCTGCATTTCTTAACGACTCGAAAGGTGTGTGTGTGTGTGTGTGTGTGTGTGTGTGTGTGTGTGTGTGTGTGTGTGTGTGTGCGTGCGCGCGTGGGGGGTGCAGGGTAAGGGGTTAAACAATCGCTAAAAACGCCAACTGACCACGAAGAAAATGAGACATAGCAAGAGGAAAGGGGTTCCAGACTGATGTTTTTGATGTTTGCAAAACGATTCCTTCGGACGGTGTAATTTTTATTTTATTTTTTATATCTCTTTTTTATTCGTGCTGATTGTGATGATAGTGACCGCTTAGTTGTATAAGTGTGTGCGGGGGTGGGGGTGTAGATTGCATTTCAGACGAAGAAAAAAGGTCGCCGTTCCCCGCGTGGTGGTGGACAGATTTCCGAAAGCTGCGAAATGCGTTGGCCATTATGTGGATGGCACTGGATACCCTTCCTGCAAATGATTGCCGTTGATTTGACTTATAATTGCTTAAACCTCACTCTCCATCTAACAATTGATTTTGGGCACGAATTAATGTGCGCATTCGTGTCCGCAAATACTCTCTCTCTCTCTCTCTCTCTCTCTCTCTCTCTCTCTCTCTCTCTCTCTCTCTCTCTCCGTATATAAATATATATATATATATATATTTTTTTTTTTTATTACATTTTCACCCCAAACAAGGCACATTGCCACTTTGGTGTAGGGGCTACTATCAGGGGAAACATCTACTGGAGTACTATGTAGGGATTAGGGCAGCGAAATGTTTGTTCACGTTGCACTTGAACTTATGCATGTCAGTACAGTTGGGGAAGCAGTGACCTGGAATGGAATTCCAAACTCTAGCAGTTCTGGGGAAGAAACTACTGGAGTAGAAAGATCTTTTACATCTAGGAATCTCTACAGTGTGGGGGTGGGATTTTGCAGCTTGTCGGGTCTGTCGAGGGTGTTCACGTCGTGGGGGCACAAGTGCTTGCAGTTCTTCAGAGCATTCACCATTATAATACTTGTAGAACAGGCAGAGGGATGCAACGTTTCGACGATGGGACAGAGGCTGAAGCTTAGATGCCAGTTCAGGGCCTATCAGATTTGCGACTCTCTTTTGAACCTTGTCAAGGAGCGAGAGACTAGTAGCCGATGCACCAGCTCAAATATGACAGCAATACTGCATACATGGGCGAATAGTGGCCTTATAGAGGTACAGGATACTTTCAGGTGTTAGAAGTTTTCTAGCACGGTAGAGAGAGCCCACCTTCCTCGCAGCGGCCCTGGCAATGCCCTCGATGTAATTGTTCCAACTCATGTTTCCTGTGAACGTTAGGCCAAGGAGCTTGAGAGACGTACTCTCAGATAAAGAGTCGTTGGCCATTGCTATTGGTGGTAGAGAAGGTTTCTTGTAATTATTGAATGAAACCAGTTTTGTCTTGGCGGCATTGAATGTGACCATCCATTTTTGTCCCCATTCCACTACTGATTGGAGGTCATCCTCTAGTGTTTCTGCCATTACTTTAGATATATGTTCATTTGTTTTCCTGTCGTGCCTACTATAGAGTGTGGTGTCATCAGCATATATACCCATCTCAGAGGCAATTTTGTCGGGGAGGTCATTTATGAATATCAGGAACAGCAGAGGTCCAAGGATAGATCCCTGGGGCACTCCCGCATTTATATCATATTGTTTAGATGTACGACCGTCGAGGACAACCTGGATTTTTCTCTTATCTAAGAAGGATTTAATTATGTTAAGTATTCTACCAGTGATACCGTAAGATCTAATCTTCCTGAGGAGACCCTCATGCCATACCCTGTCAAAAGCCTTAGATATATCTAGAGCTACCGCTCTGCCCTCTCCCGCTTTGTCCAGTGAATTGTATATGCGTTCAGAGATTACAGTGGGGATGTCTGCCGTGGAACGGGCTTGTCTAAATCCATATTGTTGGTCGGTCAGAAGTTTAGCATCTGTAAGGTGCTGGACTAGAGCATGGTTAATTAAGGTCTCAAATATTTTGGCAAAAAGTGGGAGGAGGCTAATAGGGCGATAATTTAATGGGTCAGTTCTTTCGCCAGACTTCTTGAATACTGGTACCACAGAAGCAGTTTTCCAACAGCCCGGAAAGCAAGATTCATTAAGGCATTTGTTGTAGAGTTTGGAGAGAACTGGAGCTACTTCGGCTGAGCACTTTTTTAATAGCACAGCTGGGATGAGGTCGGGTCCACATGCTTTTGAAGTGTCAAGGTTTTTTATGATAGCATGCACCTGAGAAGGGGTGATTATCAGATCGTCTAGCGTGGCGTCTGTCCGCATAGGAAATTGAGGTAGGGGGTGGTTTAGAGGGTCCAGTGTGGAGTTTGAGGCAAACTGACTGGCAAGCATGTTAGCCTTCTCGGTTGCTGAGCAAAGAACCTCGTGATTGTTGGTTAGTGGGGGAATTGTTGATTGCCCATTATTTACTACACTGTTGTAGATTTTCCAGAAGTCACGAGTTCCTAGTTTTTGTTCTTCGATGCGTTTTTTAGTGGTTTCCGTAAATTCCCTCTTAGCTGTCGCTATTTCTTTCTTAACGTTACTTCTAGCTTCTATGTACTTCTGTCTGTTTGAACTGGACTTATGTCGGTTAAACCTGCGGAATGCATGCTGCCTTTGAGCAATGGCAGTTGCGCAAGTCGAAGTAAACCAT
Source organism: Euprymna scolopes (assembly GCF_053919585.1). Taxonomy (NCBI): domain Eukaryota; kingdom Metazoa; phylum Mollusca; class Cephalopoda; order Sepiida; family Sepiolidae; genus Euprymna; species Euprymna scolopes. The sequence continues at coordinate 3,253,070 of NC_136517.1, forward strand.
TGGGGAGAGTGGGGCTTGATATAGAATTTCCGCATGGGAACATGCGCTTCGATTGCAGTTTTGAACCATTCAGTGGTCTCGGTTGCACACTGTTCAGCAGGAAGAGAAAAAATATTTCCCCATGGGGCGTCTCTGATAAGATCTCTGATGGCTTCCCAGTCAGCCTTTTTATAATATCTCGTTGGTTTGAGCACTGGCTCTTCAGTTTTGGGTCTAGAGTTTAGGGCGATTTCAACCATTATCACCGCATGATCAGCGTTCCCAAGTGGGCTGTCGGCTTTCGTTACACAATCATCAGGAACTGTGGTCAAAAACAGATCTAATAGTTATGCGTGTTGTTCTTCCTGATCAGGGAAACGGGTTGGAAAAGTAACAATTTGCGATAGGGAGTGAGATACAGAGAAGCTATGAGTTGCGCTGCCTGCTGCATCTGTGTAAGTAGAGAATCCAAGCCAGTTTTTGTGATGGACATTAAAGTCGCCAAATACATGTACTTGGGCGCTAGTGTCGAAGGAGAGTGCTGTGTCTATGCTGTCAGATACTTTGTTTATTATGGTGCAGTCTTGGGTCGAGGGAGAGCGGTAGAGAAAGTAAAAGTAGCTAATGTTGTGTTGCATGATTAGTCTAAAGCACATAAAGGCTTGATCATCCGTTTCTAGGTTTGTTTCTCTAGTCAAGGGAAGGGTATTATGAATGTAAACTCCAAGTCCGTGCATATGTCTGTCAGAGTCCTTACGGCAGAGTGGGAGATATCCAGGCATGTTAAAGTAATTAGAGGGGATGGAGGAGTGTAGGTTAGTCTCACTTAGTGCTAAGATATCTGGGGTATTTGTTAGGAGAAATGCTTCAACATCAGCTAAATTAGTTCTAAGCCCACGGATATTTGTGAATGCAAGCCTCAAGGGAGGAGGCAAGTTGGATTTGTTTGACCCTAAGCCTTTTTTAAGCTTATTTTTAGATTGTACTGCCATCATGTTTTTTAACGAGTTTCAGTTAGGTTAGGGGAAGCCGAACAGGAGGTTATGCTGAATATCACACATGCATCACAAGTAGACCATCAGCTGACCCTCCATCAACTAGGACTGTGGCCTCAGGAAAGCCCACCGAGGATGAGTGCAGGGTCCCTTTCCATGCGCGCCATGGCACTGCAAACATCCCGATATTATACAACTGTTGATGGAGCAGCCGCTCTAAGCGTTACCAAAGAGTTAGGACACCTGTACTTCCAGTCGGAAACAGCAGCCAGTAACTGTCAAACCGGTACCCTCAACCCATAAGAGGAAGGTCAACCCAATCTAATTGCTCGGGCATATATGGTACTCAAGCATTCTCAAGTGCCCAGCTTTAGGGGTGGGGTGTGTCGGGAGTGGGGAAACGGCGTTCATTGCCCTAGACAAGAAACAAGATCTACCAATGGGTGTTTCTGTCGAATCACTGTGATAGTTTCTCTGCGCCTGCCTAATAGGCAAAGAAGGAGTATGGAAGCCGGGCGATAGGCAGGACCTATCTACTCCTTAAGCAATTTAGGTTTGCAAACCGGTAATTTGTTTGAGTCACCAGCTCTCGGAAGGTTGTCATCCAAGACTGAAGAGGCCTCCCTCCTCTTTGGTTTAGTTTCAGAGTTTTCCTTCTCCTAGACGGATGATCTGGAAAGATCTACTTGGTCCGTCACCACTGAGAGGGTTTGCTCCGCGCCTGGGTTCTAATCCAGGTATTTCTGCGACCCCGCGTGGTTAGTTAATGTTATTGGGTTAGTTTGTAGAGGTTATATCTGCTAAATAGTTACACTCCTCAAAGTGAATTAGGGACATTGTTATTTCATTGTTACTGGATAAAGGGGTTGAGTAGAGCTCATGCAGTGTAAGCAACTATGATTGTAAGGAGGCTTGTTAGGAGGAGATAATGTGGTTTGAGGCTTTCTGTTTTATATATATATATATTTTATTATTTTTTTTTTATTTATTTATTTTTTTTATTCATGTGAGCTTGGGTCTAGTATAACATTAAAGTGTGAGTAGGTGTTAAGAATTGAACTACGAGTTGTGCTCAAACTATATTTTAGATGACAGCAGGGCATGAGATGCGAGTGCAATATAGTACGGGTAAAACAGTAAGTTTTGAGTCATGTGTAATTTGGTAAATAGATATATGGGATGGTTTTAGTAGGTGCGAATAAAGTTGAAGGTACAAAGTGAGTTTCTATTATTGAGAGAAGATGTTTTCAGCTTTCAAGTAAGAGTTATGGACATTTAGAATAGCAAGGAGCATTAGTTCAGTTTCGTATTAGCGTTGCAAAGCTATCTAAGAGGAGACATAGTTGTGTAATGCAGTGCGGTGTGCTTTGCTTCCGAGTACATGCTTTTGCTGTTAAATACCAACTGGAATAGGAATGAACTCCAATGCATGCCTAAAGGGTAGAATTGTATAGATGTTTAGTGATGACTAAGCAGTTAGCATGTGAGAGTCAGGGGCTGGAAGTTAAAGATTCCAGTACAAAACGGTGTGAAATGTAGGAGTTAAGTGGCGGTTTGGTGGGAAGGAGCAGATTGTTAGCCTTCAAGGGACAGGGGTTATTAATTTACAAGAAACAGATCTACATTAGGATTTAGAGTTGCAGGTAAGGTTTTTTTTGTTTTTGTTTTTGCGCATGCAGGTTAGACAGAGGTAATCGTCTTGGAGGTAAAATGTATATTGGGATTTCGTAGCTAGCAGTTAGGTGTTTGTTCCAGTTACAAGAACTAGTTCATGGCGGATCGGAAATTCGTATTTTGTATTTATAGGAAGACATTAAAGTCACGCACGGAGCATAGCATCCACTCAGGAAGAATAGCTCTAGTACCACAGCTAAGATACTACATATTTAGGTAACGAATAGTGAAAGTTAAATTAGGCGGCACTTTTTTTTTGCACCTTACCATGGCTGTTACTATTAAGTATTGTACTTAAATAAAGTTCTTCTGTCATCTAAATAAGCTAAATAGGGATTCCCCCTCCCCATTACTACGTCGATGTGACATGGTAAAAAAGAAAAATTTGTCAGGAAATTGTTTTAAAATAAGTGAATCAAGAATGGTCAAGATGTGTGAGAAATAAGATAAAATTACATAGGATGATATGAGCACAAACGAAAAAAAAAAGGGTTAGATTTGTTTGGTTTAAAAAAAAGGATAAAATAAAATATAAAATAAAGTGTGCAATAAAATAAAGTGTTTATATAGTATTTATATATATATATATAAGTATTTACATATATATAAGTATTTATATATATATGTGTTTAATGTATTTATATATATATATATATATATATATATATAGTAAGTTATAAAATGTATATGGCGATTAAGCTACACTGAATATTCCGCGCTTCATCCACTCTAGGACTCTTCAGGCTTATGCGCGAATTCTGTGGTTGTTTGTCGTTTTTATATGCGCATCTTCTATTGAGATTTTAGTTAGCCAATCAGCTTTCTAGTATCCACCGCGCCCTTCCTATCAGCCAATGAGCATGCATTTATCGGAAAAATGCCTATTTGACCTCTGGTTTGCCTGTTCCTTTGTGTGTGCTCTATTTAGCCTGGATATTTAGTTTCTTGATCTGTTTTAAATCTAGGTTTTTTATGTTAGTTTATACATAAATATATATATGTACATATATATATACATATATATACATATATATATGTGATCGTTTATGTATATTCATGTTTATTTAATTCATTTATTTGTTTATTTTCTATTGTTTTTGTTAGTTTTAAAACTATTTTGTATCACTATCCTAGAGTAAATTTTATCTTGTGAACACAGCTGTTTGCTATTTCTCTTCTACAGCTTAATAGATGTTAGGATTCTTTAAAGTACAGGATAGCAAATTTTTCATGAAGGCATAATCTACATTCGGTCCCTACACGTGGTAGCTTATCTTATTATTTTATTAGCTTATCTTATTATTTTCCATTTGACTACCGGCGAATGTCCGCTTTCCTTGAGTTCCCAGTATTTATTCGCTAGTGTTGTTTTCATACGGTGTTTTTTTTTATTTTTGAATGTACTTTTGTGGTCATAGTATCGAGTTTGGAAATCTAAGGAAGTCATACCTACGTAATATTTCTTGTTATTCGGGTTTTCTTTCGCAAATATTGTGGCCTGGTAAACTTTTGGTTAGACATTTATTTTGAATTGGGCAAAGTGTGCGGTGTCTACAGTTGCATTTATCTTGTTCGTTATTAGTATTTTTATTTATAGTATGGTTGTTCTTGTCCGGGGTTGGTTTGTTGTTGTTATTATTATTATTATTATTATTATTATTATTATTATTATTATTATTATTATTATTATTATTATTATTTCTGCTAGTGTTAGTTTAATTTTTGTCATGGTGTCTACTTTTTTATTGCTTATTTTGTTGTTGTTTACATTGTTTTTATTTAATATTTTGTTATTATTGTTATTATTATTATTATTATTATTATTATTATTATTATTATTATTATTTCTGCTAGTGTTAGTTTAATTTTTGTCATGGTGTCTACTTTTTTATTGCTTATTTTGTTGTTGTTTACATTGTTTTTATTTAATATTTTGTTATTATTGTTACGTTTCATTATTATTATTATTATGATTATTCTTTTCTTGTTGTTGTTATTGTTGTTATTAAAAGTTCATGTTAGAGAGTCTTATTAAGAGAGATGTTGAAAGACTCAGAGGGAGAGAGGGAGAGAGAGAGAGATGTTGTTGCGTTCCGTGTTCGTGTTATGACGTGATTCATATATATAAAATGTTCATACTTAGAAGTGTAATAGAAGCTCTTTGAGTGATGAAACAGTGTTCAGACAGTCTTAGTGTTCACATTGTAGATATGAGATGTCGAGACGTGTATGTAAAGACATTTTAAAATACATGATATACAAGACATATAATAACAATTTTCACTTTACCTTTTGGTAGAATTACAACACAAAGACGACGTTTATAAAAACACATGATGAGTTTATTTCTTCTCCCGACCGGTTGTGGTTTTCTGAGTCAAGAATTCAAAGCTTCACATTTTAAGTTTCAAAAGTGACCGTCTCGCTTCTAGACGTTCGAATCCCATGTCTGGACTGTCGTCTGTCGTCCTCAGACTCTCTCAGACTCCCTCTCAGTTTTTCTGCTTAACTCTAAAGTTTCTAACTATATCGAGAACTTCCCATTTTCCATGACGTCATACACATGTTAAAACATGTGTCTTCTTTCACGTGTTCTGGAAATGCGTGTCCAAAACTTTTTCCTTTGTTTACAAAAAAAATTTTAACCTATATTCCCAGTAACCTATATTTCCAATATGTTAAAAACATGTTTATTAAATTATTTTATAGTTGCATTCTTCAATTGAATTTTCAGTGCACATTCTTTTCTTGACAGTGCACGTTCTTTTCTTGAAACTATTTTATCTCTAAGCTAAACAATGGTTTGTTTTCACATTCCATTTGCTAATTCTCTCTCGTAATCTATTTCTAAACCTAAATTACGAGGTTCGAATTTCGTCTATGCTATTTCATTTTCATTTTAACTAAATCTCTCTATTTTTATACTTACATAAAAAGGGGACAGCCCTTATCATGTAACATTATGTGCTTTAATTATCATCTCTAAATTTTCGCAACAACTGTAGGATAACTTTAAAAAATTTGGTTTTCAATAAGATCTAGAATTTTCTTGCCAAGTTTTGTTTTTAACATTTGATTGTATCGGGCCGTATATCAAATTATAGTTCTTTTTCTTCTATTTTTAATTTTATTATAGTTATTGGTATTTTGGTGCTCATATTTGATATCGATATTTTTGTATCCACTATTTTTTAGGGCTGTTTCATAGATATTGGTTGACCTGTTCAATGCATTTTCATCGCTTGAGTTATTACTGAGTCTACTTACGATCGAGTTAGGAATCTGTTTTATAATTGATGGTGGGTGATTGGACTTAGGGTTTACGTATATTGGAGTAGCGTTATCTTTTAAGTAGGGTTCATATGCGTTTTTATTTAAATTTAACGTGACGTCCAGGAAGTTTGTTATTTTTATGTTAGCTGATACGTCTGCTTTTAGGCCTAATTTTTTCATTTCCTTGTGTATGATTTTCTTAAAGTTATCTCCCTTGACTTTGTTGGAGTTTATTTTATTATAGTTAGTCCGTCATCTCTATATAGGCCGATATCCATAGTATCAAATATGCTTGTGAGGGTATATAGAATGAATAATCCCACAAAATCTGATGCCTCTGCAGAATCCTTGGCACCCATCTCCAAATCAAACGAATTTTTCATTTTAGTTTTTATCCATTGGTTATTGTTATTTATTAGAACTGATTTCCTACAAGTGGGCAAATACTGCCGAAGCAATCAACTGGTTTAAAAATATAAAAACAAAGATAAATGTACGTTTATACAGTTCGACATCATAGACTTTTATCCCTCGATATCCGAAGAACTTTTTAACATTGCCCTAGAATTTTCATACACTGATATATCCTCGGAAGAAATCAACATCATTAAAAAATGTAGAAAATGAATGAATCTCTTTATCTTTAGCGGCTGTTAAACCCGGAACAAATATTAAACATTTAAACATATCTTCTGTGAGGTCTTTTATCCTGAATAATTCACATTAGGCATTTACTTTTCCTGCATAAGCAATAAAACCTTCCTAATTTTGTTTCACAATATTTAGACACTTGTGACGCGTATAAAATAAACTCTCCTGATCCTCGAAAATTCTCGATAATGTGTGTTATCATTTCTTTAAAAGCAATATCTTCAGGTTTCTTTAAGAGATTGAAATTTTCATATTTGGTATTTTCCGGAGTACCAAGTATTTGTCGCAGCAGAATAATTTTTCCTCGTCAGATTTATTTAGAAAAATATTTTTATATCTTCTAAAATACGCTGGACCAATTGTTGGTTCATGCAAAAGTTATGATCGTTTTACAATTCCTTCAGGTGTAAACTGACAATCTTTTTTTCTCCTTGCTTCATTAATATAACTTGTAATGATTCACTTTGTTTTAATTGTTGTTCTTGTAAATATTCCATTTGCTCTTGTTGTGTTATAGGGCCAACTGAATGATTTTTTTTGTTCCATATTAAACTTTTAAGCACAAAATAAAACAACAAAAATGAATTGTCTAAAAAGAAAGCGCTAAACAAATTCAATGAATTTGTTTAAAAGGCCCATATTATTTCGTAACAATTTATAAAAGTTTTTGAGAAGAAAAATACGCAGCGACACTCGCCAACCGCTGACACACAAATTGCAGCATAGGACATGTTCATTTTTGCAGTCTTTTTTATCCTTATTTTTTATTAGAAGAAGAAAATAAATTTGAAATGAATTAGCAATAGAACAAATATTTTTCTTTCCTTTTTTTCAGTATGACATACTGAATTGTTTTTTCTTTCGTTTGAAAAATAATTTACTTATTTTTTTGTGTGTCTTAGATTTTTGTTCTCTTTTTTTTTGTCGTATTCTTTATAAAATTTTCTTTTTCAGTTGCTTGAATTGTTTTATCATTTAAATGTTTAGAACTTATTTCCGTTCAGACTCAATGGTTTTCTTTTCATTCGGCGATTCGCGTTCTTGAATTCAGTTTCACTTTTTTCTATTTGAGGTCTTCTTAGAAAGAATTTTTTCCCGCTCCTAAAATATTATACGCTCATTCTTTGTCTTTCTTTAGATAATCATAACACAGTACATTCACTTAGGGTAAATCCAAAGGTTTATTTACAAAAGGTACAATACAACAGTCTGACACGTTCGGTGTTTTCGAACTCTCTAATCCCAGAGGGGTATATATACAATGTCTATCTTATTTCCCGGAGGGGTGCTAGGTCATTCCATTATAACAGTATATATATATATAAGTATATGTATATATATATATAAGTATATGTATGTATACATGTATATATATGTAAGTATATGTAAGTATATATATATATATATATAAGTATATGTATGTATATATATATAAGTATATGCATGTATGTATATATATATAACTATATGTGCTATATAGGCAGGTGTATGATTACGTTCTATAACAACGTACATTTTTAATAGCTGGGCTTTATATTTTATCTGTATATTCGTGTATGTGTAAATGCGTGTATGCATATACATCATGTCATTTAGTTGATCGTCTAGTGTGTATATTTTAACATTTATGCAACAATTCTAACAGGAAACGATTGACGTGGACGTATCGAAATAGTTGTGGACAAACAGTTCTTTTTAACAGATGTAAATAACACAACACATTTATATATATATATATATATATATATATATATATATATATATATATATATATACTTGAATTATTTACGAACATTTATTCTCATGATCTGGCCGCCATTTTCAGAGATTACACGTTCTTTACATCTTGGTTGTCAGATGTGACGTCGCTTTCCACGTCATTTTGAGTCGTCCTTTCTCTCTGATGTTCAGCTAACGACTGCCTAGAATCTCCCCAAATCAACATATATCACGTGTTTCTTTACGTCACATCATTACGTGTCTCAGACCAACCTAATGTCCCCAATCTAGTTATTTGTTTATGCAAACCAAAAATAACGTTTACATCTACTTTCTGTTTTCACATTCTTTTTGCGATTTATTATAGTATATGTCAATAATTTTTCCCAATTTGATTGTTTATTTTTCTAATCATAATGGATTCATTTCCAAGGTGTTTCCCTTAATCCCGGCTTCAAACCAGGAGCTTCAAAGATCAAGGGTTTTCCTAACGATGTTGGTGGTATCTAAAATAGCAGATGTCTGAAGGCCGCCTAAAACATCGGGGATTTGTAGTTTTTTTCAGTTGTCCTGGGTATTTAGACATTTTATTGTGTTTGTATGTGTTTTTCAGTTGTCCTGGGTATTTAGACATTTTATTGTGTTTGTATGTGTTTCTTTTTTATTAACAAAATGTTCTTACTGTTAAATTAATCATTATTCAAATAAATCCCACATGGCAAAGATCACTCGGCTTTCCATTCTTCGAAAAAATACATGTCAAAGAACAAAAAAACTGCACAAGAATTATTCGAGAAAACAACAATTACATACAAATAATAATTTAAGAAAATCCTTATACGCATCCACAAAGTCTCATCTCACTGAGAATAAAAATCTAAGCAACAAATCACAGATGTGTGGCACCCAAAATTGTCCACGTTAGCAAATTCTGAGATCGGCTGAATTCACTATCCCACAGAATATCATCAATTTATTTTTAAAAACCACAGTTGTTTACAAAAAATACATAGACATTTACAATTAAAATACATAGTCGTTCCCCCAAAAGATTATTCACTTATAAACGTCTAGACAATCCTTCATCAAAATAAAAGTTCAACAACAAAATAACAGAGTTATGGAAACTAAAATTGTCCACGTCACCAAAATTCTGAGGTTTTCTGAAAAAAAAATCACCTTTTACTATTAAAAAAAAGTAAATTTCAAAATTGTTCCATTTACACATATACATAAATAAATTAATCAGTAACGAAACTTTTGCTGGATGCCACGTCATCAGTCCCTCTATCACACCAAGAACAAGTGATTTTTTTAAATCACCCATAAAACACAATTCTTTTTAAACAACACTTGTGTGTGTTTTTTTATCTATTCTACATTACATACATATCAAAATTTCGTTATACAATTTGCATCCATTTACATACAATGAACAACCATTGCCATTAATATTATTGTGGTTATTGACGTTGTTAAAAATATTGTTGTTATTGTTACTGTTATTAATATTTTTATTGTTATTAATACTATTGTTATTATTATTGTTGTTGCTTTTAATATTCTTGTTGTTTTTGTCATTAATATTACTGTTATTGTTCTTAATATTATTGTTGTTATGAATATTATTGTTGTTGCTTTTATTAATATTGTTGTTAAAAATATTGTTTTGTTGTTATAATGTGTTGATGTTTCTCTTCAGATGTTTTTTTGTCTCATTTATTATCTTTTCAGCCTTGTTCGTTTTCTCATGTTTCTTTCTTCGATAATTATTCTTTTGGTGTTCTACATTATGTAGTTTTCAGTTTCTTTTTTTGGTGTCATTTACAAACCAACTCTATTCATCGATCTTTCGTTTTCACATAGAGTCGGTCAGCATCATCCATTTAGTGTAGTACATTGTGCATCATCATGAGTTTTCTCGTCTTCTGGTCAAGTTACCTCAATTCTTCTTTGCTCCAGCTTTGAATGGTCCAGAGTATCTTACTAGTGACGCCGCCCATGTTTTTATACCTTTTCTAATGTTTCTACTAGTTTCGAGAAGTTTTCTTGTCTTTCTGAAGTATTTCTTTCCAAGTTTCTCTTTCATTTCTGTTGCTTTGATACTCAAGCACTCTCAGATATGAGTAGCTGTTATGTTAACCAGTGTTGTCATCTCCGTTTGTTTGGGTAGTTCTATGTTTTCCTTTGCCTCCAGTTTTGCCTTTCTCGTGATCAGCAATACGCACTTTTCCATACCGATTTCTATTCGCATATCATGGAAAATGTTCTGGTTGTGTTTATTAGCGTTTCTAGTTCGGTTTTTGTTTTGGAAAACAGTTTCAGGTCATCCATGTACATTAGGTTGTTCATTCTTTTTTCTGTATTAGTGAACTTGTATCCTGCTTAGCATTTTCTTAGTATATTGCTCAATAGCACATGGTTATAATGAACAGTAATGATGATAGGAAATCGCCTTGGAAGATCTCTCTCTGTATTTTAATTTCAGTTATGTATTTTCCATCAGCTGTCAGTTCAATTCTTCATGTTCTCATTGCATTTTCTGTCAAATTGATTATATTATCTGGTATTTTGTACATTCTCAAGTATTTATTATCCATGCTTGTGAGATCTTATCATACGTTTAGAGTCTATCCTGGCTATCATAGCTAACAGAATATCAAAGAAACTGATTAGCTAACTAGCAAACTTAACATCACGTGTACATATATAAAATACTCAGAAATATCAATTTCATGTATGAGCCTGACGAGTCCTTACGATGATTAAAAGCAAAAAATTCTGCGTAGTTTAATTGTCATATATTTTTTATAACCTACTACCTATCTCTACTCACATATTTAGCATTATTAAAGTAAATACTGAAACTCAATGCATTAAATATTATATCTCGTTAAAAATTGTATGTAGAGTCTGAAATAATAATCTCTGCTATTATATAAGTGACTTTATGTGTGTGATGTGATTCCGAAACGGTTGGGTCTATCCTTTGTGAATTTCACACCAAGCTAATTTATATGTCTGGCGGTGTTCTTAGATATATTTTGTACAGGAATTCATCCGATTAGTTTCGAAAATTGAAACAATCGGATCTTAAAAATATTTTTTTTCTTATAAACAAAAAAAAGATTTTTTTACAAGGACATGTTTTACGTTACACCGGCAAGGGAGATAATAAAATTTTAGTAAATATTTTCTTCTTATAAAAAACTGACTTATTGACATCTGGAAAGATAGCTGAGTGGTATAGCATTCGAATACAGATTAAATGATACCCTGTTCAATCCCAAGTGTACTTCACCATTTTTTTTTTTTTTTTTTAATTTTTAATTTTTTTTTTCAGGAGTTCAGTTTACGGTAAAACAAGATTAAATATCAGCTAACCTGATATTGTAAACAAACGCAGACAGAATTTGATGAACGACATTATCATTATATTTTTATACATACATACATATATGTATACATATATATATATGTGTGTGTGTGCGTGTGTGTGTGTGGGATTACTTAATTTAATCACATAAATTAATATACGAAAGTATAAATTTATGCGTAAACTTTAAGTATATATTTCAACAGTGCTCAATACGTAGGTAAAGTTAGGTAGTAAGTTATATAATATATATATTAAGCTTAATTGCCATATATATAAATATATATATATATATATATATATATATATATATATATATATATATATATATATATATATATATATGCGATTTAGTCCACCAGGCAAATTATTCTTCGTAATATATAATATTCTATAGGGAATTGATTTTATAAACATAGGCAATCTGCATAAATTATAATATCATGTTTAAACGTATTGTACGCCCGGGCAACGCCGGGCAACGCCGGGCAACGCCGGGCAACTAGATAGCACACGCACGCACACACAAACACACACACGCCACACACACACACACACACATATATATATATATATATATATATATATATATATATATATATATATATATATATATATATATATATATCGACTGTTTGATGCACACAATACACAATCGTCTACTACTCATCCCGTGGCTTTGTTTGTAAGGATTATTGACAATCGACTACGAAGGATTAAATATGATAAGATTGTTACAGTGTGTGTTTAATTTTATTGTATATAAATAGAAACGAGAGATAAATAAACCTGTGATCTGTTGAATTTAAAAGGATGAGCATCTCATAGGAATTAGTACGCTTTTTGTTTGTTTGTTTTTTTTTTTCAATTAATTATTTCGTTAAAAACCTATCATGCACTATCTAAATACGGAATAATCTGTTTGTTAAATTTAAAAAAAACGAAGACTCTATTAGAACTCAAAGCGTAATGGATCGGATAAGTTAGTTGGTAAAATTCAATTGTCAATAACACGTTTGGAGATTGAAGGTTCAATCCTCAGTGAGGGCGATACGAAGAATAGAATTGGGAATGTTCAACCATCGCCCCTAAAAGAGAGAGACATTCTAGCCTAGAAAAAAATTGCCTAGTCATCTCCATCGGCATTCCTCGATAGGGGTGCATCAGACAACAAGCAATAATCTTGCCCAACCCGAAAGCCATGTAGCAAGGCCTGGAAGGGTGGATTTTCCAAATAAATAAAGGGTTTCGTTGCAAGCACTGTACAGAAAGAATAATCTGAAGAAAGTCGGAGGATTTATTGACCGGAATGTTGTGAAAATAATAAGTTGATGAAGTAGTTCGAAGAGAGAACTGTCGAGATTTGAAGAGATTGCTAATATGTTACGCTGTTCACTCTGCATCATTTATTTTCAAAACCTTTTCTATCCCTAAAATTTATCGGAAGTTTTACTCTGAATAATGTCTCTGCTAACACTGATCCTGGCCAGTGCTAGATGGGAAACCATTTGGAAAGACTACCGCGCCGAGTGGTAGAAATTTCCAGATTTGTATCTGGGGGCGCGTTTAACTCATGGGGTGGAGGGATACATCCCCAAATCAAAACGAAAAACAACGTGAACCTACCAACAACTTGTGTTTTTCCGAGGTTACCATGGCTCTACAAAAGGCAGATTCGATTTCACTTCTCTGCCATGTAGTCCTACCTATAACGTTATATTTCACCTACATTTCTATATCGTCAAATCCTGCCGCTTCCCATAAAATTATATACTGTCACGTACTACTACTCATAAGTTCATACCCTACCACGTACTTTCTCTCATAATGTTACATCCGTCTACATATTTCCTCTTATAACGTCATATCGTGCCACGTGCTTTCCGCATAACATTATATCTTTTACATCTGTCCACGTACTTCCGACCATAACGTCATATCCATCCATATACTTCCTTCCATAACGTTATACGAGGGGCGTGCAATAAGTAATGCCCCTGGCTCACTTCCCATAGCTACTGCAAAAGGAAGTGGGTCAGTAGCTATGAGAAGTGGGTCAGGGTCATTACTTATTGCAACCAAACTTGGCACAGTTATTAGTCTTTCTCTACATAGAAACCACCCACAGTTATGCATTTCTCCCATCGTTTGATGCAGCTCTGGACACCGTGTTTGTAGAACACCCCAGGTTGGTCCTCCAACCACGACGTAACTTCAGAAATACAGACTGCATCATCTGGGAAACGCTTTCCTTTCAAAAACAACTTCATGGCTGGGAAGAGGTGAAAGTCACAGGGTGCAAAGTCAGGAGAGTAACGAGGATGGGGTAAAATTTCATAACCACACGCCCGTATTGATATGGCGAGATGCGAACTGTGGACCGGAGCGTTGTCCTGCAGGAGGAGGGTACCTTTGCTGATCTTGACCCGCCTCTTGATTTTGATAGCTTCCCTTAATTTCCTCAAAAGTGAACATAATAGGCAAAAGGAAAAATACAAAAACCGGATCACTGCTCGACATTCAACAGGCTCCATTTCACCCCTGACTCAGTTCAAACACCTGTCAGGTACTTCCCCCTATTATGTCATATCCTACCACGTACTCCGATTCCAAAACGTTATATCCATCCACGTATTTATTCACAAAACGTCATATTTGGCAGCGTAGTCATAACTAGTCTATTAAATTTTTCTACCATCTTGACATTGTGCTTATTCTATTCTGATATAGAAAACATGTTTTAACATGATTTTTACGTGCCCGTTTCTAGTCTTACTATGAATACGAATTGGGCCAAATTAGGCAAAGTCGTGAGCCGTGTGTTCGGAGGGAATCAGATGTTAACAAGTAAATGTCAAAATAATAAAATAGTCACGTGCTGTACGTTTTGAATGCATGAGTCGTTAGCGTGTGTGACACGTGTGGCGAAATGATGAGGCGAGGAAATGAGTCAGATGACAGAGTGAATAGTTAGCGGACCGGAAGTGACGTTTTTGTCCGCCATCAGAATGAGTATATATTCTCTTTCTAGCATTCTCACTGATAAACTCTCTCTCTCTCTATCTCTCTCTCACACACACACACGCGCGCGCGCGCACACACACACACACGCACACACACACACACACACACACACGCACGCACACACGTTTTGTTTTAAAATACTAAACGAATACAAAATTATTAACTGTGGTTGTAGAGTTCAAACACTTTTTAACTAATGAGCCACCACTTACCAAGGCCAAAATCAACTCGAGTATCAAGGTACATGAGATAGAACGATTGTCAACCGAAATAGAGATTGTTCGCTAAAAGTACTTGTTTACATTGAACTTGAAGGCGAAGAAACCAGCAATTGGAGTTTAGTTGTGCTTTTCGTTTTTGTGTTGTTAATAACATTCTTTATAATAAATGGACTTCAACTATTAACGACATTGCGCGAGATTTTATTGTATCATAATAAATCCGGTATAATAAGCATCATTCGCTGTATTATATTCATCGCTGCAACACATTACCCCGGGGTTGCTTCGATACAATGCCGGCAAAAAGAAAGTTCGCACTAATTTTTTCAAAAACTGCAAATTTAAGCTAAATTTAATGTAACTGCTTAAACAACCTATACCTCATTTGATTCGCTTTTTATTCTTCTATAATTTTACCTGTTCATATTTGACTTTTAATTGAAATATTCTAGTGTTCACGTCAATTTAAAAAAATAACATCAAATTGAGGAGGCAAAAAGAAAGTTCGCACAATGGAAAATTGTTATTTAAATGTAACTTTAGGACATTAATGCAACACAAATACAACAGAAACACAATGAACCAGTTAATATTTAGTAGCATAGCCCTTCTGCAATTTGACAGCCTGCAATCTTTGAGGAATTCCTTGAATTAGACTGCAGCAAGGGCATCCCACTTTTCTTTAATTTTTTGTCCAAAGTTCTTCCAAATTTGAAATTTTATCATTGCGTAGCTGTTGCTTGATGTAATGCCATACGTTTTCGCTAGGATTGACGTCTGGAGATTGTGCAGGCCAACCCACACACGGAATATCATGCTCTTCCAGGAACCTCTTGACATTTCCAGCCGTGTGAATGGGAGCATTATCCTGTATGAAGATGGGATTATCATCCAAATTCCGACCAAAGTAGAGTAGAAAATGCCTAGTCATCATATTAATGTATATGGTCGAATTAATTTGACCTTGCAAGCGAACTATAGGCCCTGGACCATTGGTACTAATAATGCCCCACACAAAAACTGAACCTCCACCACTTTGCAGCGTTGAAACTGGGCACCTAAGATTAAATTCTCCGTCTTTCCTCCGCCGGACGTACTGCCTACCATCACTGCCTAGCCTAATGAACTTGCTTTCGTTGCTAAAAAGCATTTTGACCAATATGAAGAATCATGATCTCCATTGCATCTGACGAAGTCCAGACGGCGCTTTCTATTTTTTACAGAAATCATTGGCTTGCGTCTTGCAACATATCCTCGCAAATTAAATTCCTTTGATCTGTTCTTGACAGTAGAAAGAGAGCACTTTTTAACAAGATTGCATTGTTGTTGGATTTGGGGAGCTGTTTAAAATCTGTTTCTTATACTGCGGATCTTGATAGCATTGTCTTCCCTGTTAGAAGTAACTCTAGTACGACCAGATTTAGGGGCATCATAAACACTGCCAGTGTTTTGGTGCTTTTGCACAGTCTTTTGTACCGTTTTCTCATCACATTTCAATCTGCGGCCGATTTCTCGATTGGATAAACCAGAAAGGTGGAGATTAATGAGTTCCTGACGATCACTAAGAGAAAGTTATGGCATATGGACTAAATGTTACGTTGTATAAACTGGGACAACAATTGCGATTAGAGATGCTTTGTCGCCTGTTATTGGATATTTGAAACTGATTTAGGGTCGATAATTTAAGCTGGTTTTAAGCGAATTTGTTGCTGCGGACTTTCTTTTTGCCTCTTCCATTTGAAGTTATCGTTTTAATGGACATGAACACTAGCATATTTCAATTAAAAGTCAAATATAAACAGGTAAAATTATAGCGGAATATAAGACGAATCTATAAAATTATAGCGGAATATAAGACGAATCAAATGGGATATAGGTTGTTTAAACAGTTACATTAAATTTAGCTTAAATTTGCAGTTTTTGAAAACATTACAAGTGCGGACTTTCTTTTTGCCGGCAATGTAGTTGTCTTCAAATCAAAGGTCAATAAATATTTCTAATAAACCGTCGTCATGAGTTATCATATTTTATTAATTTCTGATTTTTTGAGATGAGGATTGAGTTCGTATACTTTAGATTATACCGACTGCTGCTCTCATCTTGAGTGTTATTTTACAATGTTTCGACCGATATAACTTTCGATTTTCTTCAACTTTATATATCTTATATTTAGAATCTGCATTGAATGCTGCAAGAACAGGTGGCGTAAGGGATAACATGCTTGTTAAAATTCAGTTGTACATTACACGCTTATGGAGGTTGAAGACTCAATCTTCGGTGCGGGCGATACGCAAAATACAGTTGCGAATTGCGTAGGACTTCGACCAGGTTTTCCTAATAGAATGATAGCATGTTACCGCAGAGAATTAAATAAAGCGTTCCGTTCGAAATTCCGTGCAGGTTCGAAAATTTTAAAGAAAGATTACCAAGTTCGACAAGATACTTCTGGAAAAGGCCGGAGGTTACATCGATCGAAATGTTGTGAAAATCACAGAGAAGATAAGAACAGAACTCCTAATAATTTCAAGAATACGGATTTATTCATTTCATTTAATTTATATCTTCTTATAACATTTATCATCATTCACTTGACAATTAGTCCATGCTATTAACCTGTTATCCTCGGATGGCTTTTAGTCTTGATAAATGTTGACTGGTTAGCGCATTCAAAATGTCTATTCAACGTCAAACAGTATTTCACTCATAAGCAAACTTAACCGATACCTCCTTCCACTAGATAAAATCAATCCGGCAACATTGCAATCTTTTGTCATGCACAAACATGCGCTTCGAATAACCCAACAGGTGTACTTCGAACATAATTAGATCTACAACATATCGATTGTGTCTTTTTTTATTACTTTTCTTATTTTTTAATTTAATAAAAAAAATCAATTTATTGGCGTTTTAAAGATCGATCCACTCAATGGGAAAATTACTTATCAAGTCAATTAAAAAAGTCCCAGATGCAATGTTTCTCGGCAGTAACAAAATTGAAAACAGGGATTTTGTTTTATGAAGACAAAATGAGAAAAATGAAGTCACCGTATCCTTATAACATAAGCCTACGTTCTTCAATTATATATATTCAGGGGTAGAAATGTTTAAAAAAAAAAACAGGATAAAAGTGCCGAATACGTTAGTAAAGTTGAATAAGTTTGTTTTTTTTACAACGTGGACATAAAACTTACTGTCTGTTTCATCAGCAAGTCAAAACAATTGTAATGGATTAAATCAATACTTGAGGCTGTAAAAGAAAAAAACATATGTACCATAATGTGTGGCGACGTTGCGTAGATAAAAGTCCTTCAGTGAAATAGAGAGAGGAGCAGTAGGAGGTAGTAGGACTGGTGACGTCACGCGGGGATATCAGCAGAGCAGTAAAACAGAGAGAGTAGGGTAGGAAAGACGTGACGGCATGAACAGCAGGAAAAGACAGCAAAAGACAATGTATTTCTGGTAGCTGTGTAAATGTGTTATATTTTTTTTACAAGGTGGTCACCATTTATTAAGGCCCGGAAGCCACTCATGAATAAGGGTTATTGTAAGTACAGTACGTTAGTGTGGGTATTTTAGAGTGTCTACTTAAGGAGGCGGTTCATCAGGAATTTGTTTACATTGGACTTGAAGACATCCAAGTTGTTGTCAGGAGGGAAGCAGACAGACGGAACAGAGTTATACAGGCGTGCAGTTCTAAGAAAGAAGCTTTGTAAATGGAAATATGTGTGTGTGTGGGGGGGTATATATATAATATCAAATGAAAGATGAAAAATAAAAGTTATATAAAACTGCATTATATCATCAAAACCATAAGGAAGTGTGTTAAGAGGAGATTTAAGAAAACAAAACTTCCTTAGGCCAGAGCATTCCGAAGCTAAAGGTTTCTCATCAGCAGACAGAAATGCCAAATTTGTCTTAAATTTCTCTTTGGCTTTTCCTTCTTTTTCTGATGAAGCAATAAAGTTATAACTTTAATTCCTCATCTTTCGATGAATATTATTGTTTTAGCTCACCTGTTGTGCTTTTCTTATTTCGATAAGTTTAGCTTTGTTAAAGATTTACTTCTTGATAACTTAATTAATTATTTCATTTTTTATTTTATATACGTATATTATCATTTTTATATTTTATATTATATTATTTATATACTACACACACATGTGTGTAGTAAGTATATACAATATTAAAAATATTAATAAGGAATAAATGAATAAATAATAATAAAATTATAACAAATGTTTAAAAAAGAATAATAATAAAATCATAACAAATGTTTTAAAAAATAATACTAAAATAGTTAATTGTATTGTTCTCGTGATGGTTAGACCCGCGAGTATAATATCTAATTGACCGAGGAAAATATCATCCAATCTTGTTGTAGCCTGCTTAATACATAAGTTTCCTAGTTTTCTCTTCGTGTGAGTTTGTTGTTCGCTCAAGATAGATTAGTGTGTATGTTACTCCACGAATGCTTCTAGAGAAGTTTGTGCAAATTTATAGGTGTTGCAAGAAGCATAAAAATGTTGTTTTAATGTGTTATATTTTGTTTGGATATTTCGAGCTGTCCTTCGCTCTTTGTCATAAAATGTAACGAAATAGATCAAATATGAATCGATAGAATAATTTACTAGTCGATTAATTGACGTAGTTGCCTTGTATTTGATATTTTTACAAATGTAGTAGATACTCATTACTTTTTACTTTCACTATTTGGCAGTGTGCTAGAAATTGCATGGCTTGAAATGCGAACAGTCATTAGTTGATAAGAATTTGATGTCATGTTTTTATTACGGCCTTTTTCATTGGTCGATTTGAATTTTAACTCGCGGATTAGCAGGCAGCAAAACCCGAAAAATCAGTTCGCGTATATTTTTCTAAGAGGATGGACAGGGATTTTCGTCTGACTTTTTGAATGCATGGGCTCGTCAATTTAAAGGCGATTGGATCACTCTCTTCTCTCCTCTGTTTAAAGCGAACTTAATAAAAATATTTTTTCAATAGTACCGAATACAAGATAGAGCTTTATAAATATACATTTTATAAATATACATTTTATAAATATAAATTGTATAAAAATTTTAAATGTTTGAAAACATGCAATATAACTCTGTACATACTTCTATAGAAGCATACGTAATCTACGCAATTTACACATGTTATGTATTAGACTAGCATGGATATCTGGTGTTGCCCGGGTGAACATGAAATTCGGTTTAGACAGAACTGTTAACGGAATTTTTTTTTTCTAATTTTCAGATATTATGCGCCAGAGGGATCGCTATTACAAATGATACCGGTTTCGATCCGATCTGAAGGTGTTTAACTTACACACACTAACACACAAATCGACGTTTAAGATTTATATAATAGACAACAGGTGATGCCCAGGAGATATAACTCGAAACCGGTTTCTAAAAAAATCGATGTCGGTAATAATAATTCCAAATAAATTAAATTAAATATATCATCAATATAAATCAACTTTAAATAACAACCTTAAATAGAACACTTAAAACGATTCTCTCACTATAAACGGGAACTAAGATGCAGTAAAATCGATTTTCCTTAATGTAATATGCAAATGCGGTTACAAGAATCATACTATTTATAGAAATAAATAAAATGTAATGGACCTTTTTTATATATTGATCAAATTGTGAGCAAACATACAAACAAACAGACCGGAAAACGAAATTATAGGTATATATGACATTTATAGATATATATAACAATAATAGATATATATATAACAATTTATTGTAAATTTATTATATGTATGTATATATATAACAATTTATTATAGATTTATTATAGATATATATAACAATTTATATATATATATATATATATATATAAGTTGGATCAACAAAAACATTCATATCCTTTTTCTACAAATACTCCTGCTACAGGAATTCTGATAAATGTATTATTTTCACTTTGACTTTCCATGTCTCACTGACTTTAGCAAATAGGGTGTATACCTTTATAACTATTTGCTAATATTTTCACTCCTCTGATGATATGGTAGACATCGAAACCCGATAGGTTAAGGAGATAAACTTTCTAAAACATTCTTTGTCTTGCTTAGAATAATAAAAATTCTTTGATATGAAACTCAACCACTTCATTTCATTTCAATGAGAGTTTTTTGAAATTCATTGAATTACAATTTAATTTATTTGCTCTATCTTGCATATCGAACAATTCTTGTTTAGATGGGATAACTTATAGAATATTACTGCCAGTAATATTTTGTAAACCAACAATCTCACGTTTATATAACCACTGATTGTTAAATAAAAACTATTCCGAAGTATATATATATATATATATATATATATATACAACAGTTTTTACTGCAACACGCTATAAATGCATTAAAACATACAAAGCTATAAATGCATTAAAACATACAAAGCTATAAATGCATTAAAACATACAAAGCTATAAATGCATTAAAACATACAAAGCTATAAATGCCATTAAAACATACAAAGCTATAAATGCATTAAAACATACAAAGCTATAAATGCCATTAAAACATACAAAGCTATAAATGCATTAAAATATACAAAGCTATAAATGCATTAAAACATACAAAGCTATAAATGCATTAAAACATACAAAGCTATAAATGCATTAAAACATACAAAGCTATAAATGCCATTAAAACATACAAAGCTATAAATGCATTAAAACATACAAAGCTATAAATGCCATTAAAACATACAAAGCTATAAATGCATTAAAACATACAAAGCTATAAATGCATTAAAACATACAAAGCTATAGATGCATTAAAACATACAAAGCTATAAATGCCATTAAAACATACAAAGCTATAAATGCATTAAAACATACAAAGCTATAAATGCATTAAAACATACAAAGCTATAAATGCATTAAAACATACAAAGCTATAAATGCCATTAAAACATACAAAGCTATAAATGCATTAAAACATACAAAGCTATAAATGCATTAAAACATACAAAGCTATAAATGCATTAAAACATACAAAGCTATAAATGCATTAAAACATACAAAGCTATAAATGCATTAAAACATACAAAGCTATAAATGCATTAAAACATACAAAGCTTTCAGCACAAAATGCCCCAAAATCATGTTTGACATGCCGGCAGCATTTTGTTTTATTTGCAATTAAAAGTCAAAATGGAGGTTTAATATATTCGCTCTTTTATTGTTTGATGCCTTCATTTTAAAAAAAAATGGATTTTTCGCATTTTGCATTAGAACTATACATATATATGTGTGTATGTGGGTGGGTGTTTATTTTCTAGTTATTTGGTAATTTGTAGGATGTAAATAAACATTGGTCTCCATTTTATTTGTTTGATTAAGTTATTGCACCCGAAGTTGCCATCTTTTTTTTTATATTCAAAATGGCGCCATAAGCAGACAGCAAACAAAAAATATCTTTACTTATTTTCTCATCTGAAAAATACAATGAATTTATGATATTGTATTCGCATAAATGAATGCATCAAATGATATTGTAGTTAGTTATCATTAAATGCAATATTATTTGATGCATCAGGAAAAAAAGCAAAAATAAACGAGTAAATGATTGTGTAAATTATTAATTATAAAAATAATTAAATAATAAAAAATAATTAAAAAGTAATTTAAAATTATGAAAAAACTAAACGAAACACATTGAAAAATAATTGTCAAAATCTTTTGTAAAAAAATAATAAATAAAGCTAATAAAAGAATATTTTAAAAATAAAAAAATGACAATAAATACCCCATAAATGATAAAATAAAATAAAACAATGAATAAATAAATATAAAAATAATATAAAATAATTAAAATAATAAAATAATAGTAAAATAATAAAAAGTAAGGAAGAAACTATTATATGAAAAAGTCGTCCCACATCTAGGATTTCAACAGTGAGGGGTATGAATTTTGCTGTTTGTAGGGTTGGTCGGAGTATGTACATCGCAGGGGCACAAGTGATATGTGTTCATCAGAGCATATTGCATTAATGTACCTGTAAATCCGGAACAGGGATGCAACATTGCGGCGATGGAGCAGAGGTTTGAGCTCTATTAGATTTGAGACTCTTTTCTGGTACCTGTCAAAGAGTGAGAGACTAGATTCGTCAGCTTAGATATCACTATAATACTCCATGCATGGACGAATTGGGACTTTGTAAAGATGTAGTTAATTATGCATAAGAATAAAAACAAAATGCCTACTTAGTCAGATAAATAGTTTCACTTTTCTTAATGGAATAGTAATTAAAACGAAAATTTACAGTTGTAGATGTTATTTAGTATAACAATAGCTGTAAATCTAGATGATATAAACTTTATTATATGCACTGTTCATAACCATTCTATTTATACAATAAATTATGAGCATTTGGTAATAGGGTGTTACTTTACAACCACCTTTCGGATAGATAGAGAGAGAGAGAGAGAGAGAGCGAGAGAGAGAGAGAGAAAAAAAGATAGATATATAGAAAGGCGATACCTTTCTATCACGAAAATGACTAATACTTGTCCGTATCGTATGTCTATACAAAGCCACCATTCACCCATGCATGGAGTATTCTTGCTACATCTGGGTTGGTGCATAAACAACTAGTCTTTCCCTCTTAGACAAGGTCCATAAAAGAGTCCCAACACTATATACTAGACACCGCCAAAACTGGGGGGGGGGGCAGGTAAGTACTTTTTGATGGCGATATTTTGATTACAGTCAGCAGCATTCACATTTCTTTTTTTCACAAAAGAGTCTGTTGGATTAGTCACATAAACTTTTAATAGAATTGTGGAAATAACGTTACACGAAAATTTAACAGTTGACAAAAATTATTTAATATCATAATAGGTTGTATTGACGGCGCTAATTTTGCAAACATTATTTAATATAATAATGGGAGTATTGATGGCGTTGCATTTAGCAAACATTATGTAACATAATAATGGAAGTATTTACGGCGTTGCATTTAGCAAACATTATTTAATATAATAATGGGAGGTATTGACGGTGTTGCATTTAGCAAACATTATTTAATATAATAATGGGTGTATTGACAGCATTGCATTTAGCAAACATTATTTAATATAATAATGGGTGTATTGACGGCGTTGCATTGAGCAAACCTTATTTAATATAATAATGAGATATATTGACGGCGTTAATTTAGCAAACATTATTTAATATAATAATGAGATGTATTGATGGCGCTACGTCCAGCGACTCGAATTGACTCTTAACTAGAGCTAACAATATTCACATGACTATCTGCTTTTTTCATTTTTATGGCGACACAAATACAAGCGACTGAAGTTAATCACTCACTCTTTGTTGATTCATAAATGTAAGGATTAAATGTGAATGTGAGCACTACCAAAAATTATGTAACAGGTTGCAATAAAGGGCGAATGGTACAAGAACTTGTGTGAGAAGCTTAAGCGTAAAAAATAAAAGTCTCATGATCTGAACGCTGTGAGTTTCATCCCTGTATATTTTCGCAATTCCTCTACCAAACAATATCAGAGAACAACTTGGCAATGTAAATCGTTGGTTGCTTGAATATAAATACATCTTTATACTAAGCAATCACCACTCACTAAGGCCAAAAACCACTCGATGATAAGAATTAATGAGATAGTCAGTTGGATGATGTGCAATGAATCGACAAAATCAGATTACATAAAAAGGTCGCTGCGCAAATAGTTTAAACATGGCACTTGAAGACGGTCATGTTATTAGTGCTCAGTGAAATACTCCCGCGGCAACGTGTTGAATAGATTAAAGGTTATTGGGGGGGGGGGGCTCTTTTTATAGCAATTTTGTTAGTTTTAGCTACACAGGAAACGACGGACGCCTCAGGCTATTAGCAATAATTTAATCCTTTCTCAAAATCTGGGAAGGTTGAACTTCTAGAACTGCACAGTGTACAGGACATCCACTTTAGCTAACAGACGAAAAGCCATATTAACAATAACCTAGACTTTATGGTTATTTTATTGCCGTAATAAAAGCTCCGGGTATATTAAATTCTATATAAATCTAGATGATATAAACTTTATTATATGCACTGTTCATAACCATTTTATTTATACAATAAATTATGAGCATTTGGTAATAGGGAGTTACTTTACAACCACCTTTCGGATAGATAGATAGATAGATAGATAGAGAGAGAGAGAGAGAGGGAGAGAGAGAGGGAGAGAAATAGATAGATATATAGAAAGGTGATACCTTTCTATCACGCTAGAAAATGACTAATACTTGTCCGTATCGTATTCTATACAAAGCCACCATTCACCCATGCATGGAGTATTTTTGCTACATCTGGGTTGGTGCATAAACAACTAGTCTTTCCCTCTTAGACAAGGTCCATAAAAGAGTCCCAACACTATATACTAGGCACCGCCAAAACTGGGGGGGGGGGCAGGTAAGTACTTTTTGATGGCGATATTTTGATTACAGTCAGCAGCATTCACATTTCTTTTTTTCATAAAAGAGTCTGTTGGATTAGTCACATAAACTTTTAATAGAATTGTGGAAATAACGTTACACGAAAATTTAACAGTTGACAAAAATTATTTAATATCATAATAGGTTGTATTGACGGCGCTGAATTTAGCAAACTTTTTAAAAAATCTACCAAAAATCAGGTAATTATCCGATCAATACGAAATTTTCAGCGATTATTAAGAGAAGAATGAACTTTATAACGTTGTACTTATTTTTCATAAACGATATTTATATATATATATATATACTTTTTTGCTTACAACCCCCCTTGTTTTAAGGGGGGTCCAAATATACTTAAAATAATCATCTGAAACTGAACACAACATATTGTGTTGTTGTAAGGGACAGGATTATAGATTTAAAAAAAATTGTTTGCATACCTTATTTTGAAGTCTGAATATCAGAACTTCGATTTTGTTTAATTATCCCGCTTTTGAGTTTT
Organism: Euprymna scolopes; assembly: GCF_053919585.1. NCBI lineage: Eukaryota > Metazoa > Mollusca > Cephalopoda > Sepiida > Sepiolidae > Euprymna > Euprymna scolopes. The sequence continues at coordinate 3,278,949 of NC_136517.1, forward strand.
GAAGTGTGGAATTCGGTGAATATGTTAAGTAAAATAATTAATTTAAGTTTAGCAAAACAAAAATTTTTTTTTTAGTATTTACACGAAAAAAGCCATTTTAAAAACTTTGATTAATAAATTAACATTTTTTTTAGCGAGCCAAATAATGCATGGCCATTATTAAACAGGGCATGCTTTGAAGAATCGATACAAAAAAAATTCGATAAATATTGTGCCCTTTGTGTTAAAAATAGCATCATTTTTTCGATCCCGTTTGAAAACGTTTGCCACCTTTCGACTACGGTGGACCAAACGCGCTAAAATAATTTTTTTTATTCTGCTTTAAATTGCCCTCCCCCATTTTGGGGAGCCTGGCGCCCACACACATACACATTAAAAACCAAACTCATACAAATGGTCACCCATCTGGTACTGGTCAGCGTCAGCGTTAATAATATATTGAAATTTTCGTCACTGAAAAATAAGTTTTTTTTTGCCTGTTTGGTCTTCCATAGTTTGCTTTTTATCAAATACAAACGTAAACATTGTCTAAATCGACGCAAAGTAACTGGTTGCCTATATGAATAAGTGGAATTATTTGAAATCCAGGTACTTATATTATAATATTTTTGCATATTCTCATAGAAAATCATCCTAAATCTTAGACAACAAATAAATAAATTAATTATTTCAAAAACCTTTTTTTTTTAATATTTATGTACGTTTTTTGTGCAAGACAAAAATGTCAATTGTTAACTTTTTGGGAAAATTTAACATTTAAAATTTAATTAAAAATAGTAGAAAAAGTTTTACATTATTCTGTTTTCTATATGAGAAAATTCAGCGTTTTATCTTTCTGGGGAAAAAAAGTTACTCAGAAATAATGGATTTTAATAAATGTAATTTCGTTTTAAAAAACAACAACAACTTGATTTTTCGGTCATTTTTGGCGGTGTCTACTATATACCAACATTCAACCCTTCTCCCATCGCTGTAATGTTGCGTGCATGTTCCGGTTTTACCAGTACTTGAATGAAATGTGCTCTGACAAACTCATATTCCTTGTGTCTCCT
>NC_136517.1:3285000-3302500 GCF_053919585.1 Euprymna scolopes
AACACGAGGCGTGAATTTCCAACTTTCCTTAAAGGAACGATTCTTATCGTTCGCTGAAACAAATAAATTATCTCTGAACAAATTGAAACAGCGAGAACGAACGGCAAAAAAAAAAATGAAAATGCTTAAAATAGTCGTCAAAATCGTTATTCTCTTCGGAAATCTGTTTCTTCTGCTTCGCAATTTTTTTGGAGATGAAAATTAAACGTTTATATTATTTGGATTTTTTGAACTACTATTTTCATCTTGCGTGTTATTTTTACAACGTTTTGGCCGATTTAATCTCCGGCCTTCATCCAATAAATCTTTCCGAACTTTAAAATCTAGTATGTCAAAATTTGAAATCTACACGGAATTTCAAACTGAATACATAGATGTATATTGTTCTTGACCCTTCAGCCCCGACTCCATGGAGCAATGGATGAAGATGTTTAATAGCCATCGATTTCAGTTGACAGTCTTTTAGAGGTTGAAGGTTTAATCCAAATTAGAAGAGGTAACAATTCAGAACATAATAAAAATGTAAATTACGTAAATTACGTACGTAATGCTTTTTACCCAGTCGGAACGAGAGGAATTTGCCGACGTGGAAAATCCCAATATATTTCGAAACTCGCCATAAAGATGCCTGAGTTCGACCAGATGGATTTGAAGAAGGTCGTATGTTATATCGATCGAAAAATTGTGAAAATAACAATCAATATGCCAGAATAATCTAAAATAAAACACTTTCTTCTTTGCATTATTATTATTATTATTATTAATAGTAGTACTAGTAGTAGTAGTAGTAGTAGTAGTAGTAGTAGTAGTTCTCATGAGTCACTATCAGATATTACTCACTGACACTGATAACCGCCGGCTCTACTTTTCTACTTTGATGATTAGTGTTTATCTGATTGGATCCTGCATCCGAGCTGTTTTCACCATTACCGTCTGCTAGGTAAACTCAATCTTCCCCTTGATTCCAATTTTTCATATTTTTCCTAAGTTTTTTGGAGCTGTTCCTAGTGCTTCGTCAATTATTGGTATTATATTGACTTTCTTCATGTTCTCTGGCATGTTCCGCATATTTGTTTCGTTTTTTGTCTTTTTGATTTTAAACTTATGATTTGCTGGTACGGCAAAATCTACAATTTGACCGATTATTTTCTTTCTTAATTATTATGTTGTTTGATCTCTTTGCTTGGGTGAGTTTCTGTTTGTACCTTCATATCCCAAAGGATTTTGTAGTTTTCATTTTCCACTGCTGTCTCCAATTGGTACTTATATCATTTAACTGCTTGTTTGAAGTGCAGTCGTTTGCAGACTTCACAGTGCACTGCCGTTTCACGCATTTTTATTATCATTATTATTATTATTATTATTATTATTATTATTATTAGACATTTTCCTCATTAAAAACGTGAAAAAATTAAATCTTGTTCATTTAAAATTGGGTTCTTTGTGCCAAATTGATAAAATATGCTTAAATTTGTGCCTATTTTTTCACGAAATACTAATCCCTATAAATCCTTATTAATCCCTAACTCTGTATCGAACGGATACCATAACACTCAGTTGGCTTCCCTTTATCACACATTCATTCTTTGCAGAATTTCATCCAAATCGGCACAGTAGTTTACGAAAATAAGTAGAACAGACAGACAGACAGACAGACAAAAAGAAGTAGTTTGGTAGTACACACACACACACACACACACACACACAATTTTACTTTCAATTTATATATATCTTCTCTATATAAATAAAATGAATTCATGTTTTCCCCTCCGAGTTTGACCTTAATACGATTGAAACTCTTGGCATTTTATGCGGATGTACTATGCACAAACTGCATCCCGATATCTGAGGTGGGTTATAGGCATATTACCTATCCACTACCTCGCTTATCGGAGCTTCCTATATTTTATCTGGTGAGAGTTCACTTCCAAAACCGGTTACGATCAATGGAAGTAGTAAAGTCTTCTCTTTCTGATAAATTCATACTTCCACCGCCACCCATTTACACCGTCCGTGACCGTTCACAGGAGACAATTACGGACGAACACCGGGTTGGGTTTTCATAAAAAACTGGACTGCAATTTAGGTGAAACGCACCACGCTTACTTTTACATTGGTTTAAAATAAAAATAAAAACAAAAACAAAAAACTTTAGATTTTCTTTCATTAATTAATTCATTTTCATTCATAAACATTGTCATACTTCAATTCCGTTTTATTTCGCGTTCTTCGGCTATTATAACATCGTTTCTTTTTTATTTTTATTGTATTGGGGGGGGGTTATTATCGTTTCTCTGTTTTTCGTTTTCCCAATCTTTCCATTTGTCAGATTTATTTCTTCTCTCTTTCCGTGTTCTCTCTTTTTCCGGCAAGTTTAACATCGTTTCTTTTTCTTTTTATTTATCTATTTATTTATTTTTTTTTTTTACTTTCCTCTGTTTCTGTTTTCACGATGTTTCCATTTTGTTTATTTATTTCTTCTCTCTTTCCGTTTTTCCTCTTCCTTCAGCAAGTTCAACATCATTTCTTCATTTGTAAAACAGCCGGGATCTTTCCAATCTCTTTTTTTAATATATAAACATATCATAAATCATTTCCGTTACGTTTCGCTTTGTTCGATGCCTTTCTCTCTATTTTCATCGTTTATTTCTTTTTTTTTTCCTTTTTTTCAGTATTTTCCTTACAGGCGACACTAGGAACACATTTTCTTTTTTATATTCTTCGTCCTTTTTCTTCTCTTGTTTTGGGGTGGGTGGGTTGGAAACGTCTGTATCACGTTCATATATAACAAAATATTTTTTGGCAGATTTGGTGGTGCTAAAACCGCGGTGATGGGGATTCTCCCATTACACCAAATCGATCCACAGCAACGCGTGTCAGGTTACAGCTAGTATATATATATATATATATATATATATATATATATATATATATATATATATATATATATAATTTTCATAAGTGTTGGTTTTCATTATAACTGAAAGAACTCAATATATATATATATATATATATATATATATATATATATATATATATATATATATATATATATTGAATTCTTTCAGCTATAATGGAAACCAAAAACTTATGAAGATTTTTTTTAGTAAAATTATTTATTTAAAAAAAAAATTGAGTTATATCAGCTTAAACCGAAACCAAAACTTATCAAGAATTCTTGGTAAAATTCATAACAATTAATCACAGTCAAAATAACACACACCCTATCGTGTTAATATATAGATAAAAGGATGGTTGATAAATGTCAGATGATTATTAATTGGAGGATGGTTAAAAATCCAAGGATGGTTAATAATTGTAGAATGGTTAATATATTCCAACGAAATGCTAACCATCATTTTCGGGGAATGCGTGTGTGAGTATTTCAAACACGCGTTTTGTTTGCCTGTTTTCGAGATTGGAATTTCGAATTAAAATGCTTTTATTTCGAATGTAATCAGTATGTTGGTTTTGTCATCTTACATCTGTGGAAATCGAAGATGGCAGAGGACTGATAACGATACTGTATAAATAGTGTCAAAAAACGGCAACGACAGGAAATATGTAATTACAAGCGACAAAAGAAAAAGAACGAAACTATAAGTAATTTAATTACAACTATCCGCCCAATCCCAACCTCGTCGAAAATACACGAACGGTAAAAGTCTTATGGAATGTTGCAGGATGGTAAAAGAGATGAAAAGAATCGGTTTTTGAAATGATTGTTTTGGTCAAATATTAATTCTGCGACGATGAAAATGTTTCGACATTTTTTCTTCTTTTATCTCGTTCTCCTCTCAGCTTCATTTTTCTTTTCTTTATTTTCTTCTTCCTTTCCATTTTCATATGAGTCTTATTTTTTATATTCTTTTTTCTCCCCTCTTTCATATTTAATCATTATTTTCTTAGATTTCTTCTTCTCTCTTTTTATTTTGTTGTTCGTCTTTTTTCTTTCTTTTCTTTTTTTTCTTCTTTTCTTCTTCTTCACTACATATCAACAACAACGAGATCTAACAGTAATTCGTTGACACAAACTCAGCATTTACATGACGTCATCAAACACTGAGGAAATTGTTTCGTTTATAATTGCGTTTCATTTGTTTCGAACCCAGTAAGCTGTTTACGAGCGTGCAAACACATCAAACGCCAATATCTGAAAAGTGTGCACGTTTTACGAATTCGAATCTACATCCGAATTGCGCAGTATGACATACGTATTAGAATACATGACGATTGTGATAATAACACGAATAACAAGAATACAAAGAAAATGGCGAAAATATAATAATTGGAACAAGAACTACAAGATATTTTGATGATAATGATCATACGTTTACTTAAATGTAAAAAAGCTCATATCTTAATTTAAAACTAATTTTGCATGCGTAGATATATTTTGGTTCGTAGAAATATTTTAATCAGACGACTTTACACACACACACACATACACACACACACACACACATATATATATATATATATATATATATATATATATATATATATATATATATATGTATATATATATACGTAGATATATTTTATTCCGTAGAAATATTTTAATCAGACGACGTTATACACAAACACACGCACGCACACAGACACACACACGCACACACACACACACACATATATATATATATATATATATATATATGTGTGTGTGTGTGTGTGTGTGCGTGTGTGTGTGTGTGTGTGTGTGTGTAACTACTTCATTTACTCTGATAATTTAATATACGGAAGTATAAATTTATGCGTAAATAGTGCTCAATACGTAGGTAGAGCTAGTTAGTAAGTTATAGAATATATATGGCGATTAAGCTACACTGAATATTCCGCGCTTCATTCACTCTAGGATTCTTCAGGCTTGCCTAGAGTGGTTGAAACAGGCTTGCCTGAAGAATCCTAGAGTGGATGAAACGCGGAATATTCAGTGTAGCTTAATCGCCATTATATTTTTTAACTTACTATATATATATATATATATATATATATATATATATATATATATATATATATAAAGTACATACATATATCGACGTTACTTCAACATAAATTAAGAAAAGGATATCAAACCACATTTCTTCTTTTAACGACCATAATTCTAATAATAACTAAGGAACTTCTCTAACTTAATTCTAATAATACTCCCTTCTCAACCAAATGGACTATCATAAAAAAGTTAAGTCTTATACTCCAGACTCTAAGTCATGTCGCCTCTGCACAACCGAAGCTATGACTATAATTACTTCCCCTCAAAGTAACAATATAATAAATTCTAAAAACGAACTGATCTCTTTCTCTAAACATAAGTCCAAATTTAATTATGGTAATTTTGAATTACATAGTTATTACTTTAACCTTTCATATATATATATATAATTTTTCTTTAACATTATCGGTGTTTTCTACATAGTTTTTTTTAATACTTTACAACTTAATAATCCTTTATTTTAATTCTTTATTGCTTTTTTGATTGGCCGGTTGTTGTTTTTTGCCTGCTATTTCCGTATTGAAATCTATACTAGGTCTATTTAGCAGTTGGTTATTCCCCAGCATATGTGCTGCTTCTTTCAGTCGTCTTACCTCCACCGTTCCTCTCTGTCAATAATTTTTACTTCGTCCCATAATGGTAGATGGTTTCCCTTTTCCTTCCAGATATGGTCAGCTATACCTGACTTTTCAGTCTCTCCACGTACTACGGATTTTCGATGTTCTTCTGTGTTTTTAGTGGACGACACGTTTCACCTCTGTATAATTTTCCACATTTACATGGGATTTCATATATACACAGTTCTTAGTCATTATTTTTTTCTGTAAGGGGCTTAACTCTCACAAGTGTTTCGGGAGTGTTGAATCACTCCTGAATACTGTCCTGATGTCATATAGATTACATATTCGTTGAAGTTTTTCAGACAAACCTTTCATATATGGTATACAAACTATGGTGAGCTTCTGAGTGATGTTTTTGTGTTTGGTTCAGATTTCTTGGAGCTGATGTCATGCTCTCTGGATAGTTGTTTCGGTGGAGGTTTTCTCTTAAACTGTCCATATCTTCTTGATATACACTGATGTTACTACATATCGCTTTTGGTGTTGTAAGCAATGGACGATTCCTATCTTTACATGGTGGGAGTTGAAGTTTACATACTGTCCAATGAAAATTGGCTTTCGGTATACAGATGATATAAACCCATCACATGTGCACGTCATTAGCACAACTAGGAACGATAATTTGTTGTTTTGTTCTTTTTTCATCGTACTGCATATTTGGACGGATCGAGTTCACATGGTCTAGTAATGTTTGAACATCTTCGTGATGGGGGCCAGAGTATGAATGTGCCATCTTCATATCGCAACCGCATCTCATAAGATGTATAGCAATAACATAGTGAATTTTCAAGAGTTTACGACAATTTTAAATGTCTATATATATATATATATATATATATATATATATATATATATATATATATATATATATTAACATGATGCGTATGGAGAAATAATAACAGAGAGCACAACGACGTTAGCATGAATCATTACACACACACACACACAGACACACACACAGACACACATATATATGTATATATAATATTAGTTATATATATATATATATATATATATATATATATATATATATATATATATATATAAGTCTATGGTTGATAACTGCCATGCAAACGATTCTGATTACTATGATTATTAACTGTTTATTCTGGTTTGATTCCTGTCTCCAAAATGACCTTATCTTTTTTGAATAACCCCGCCTCTAAAATGGCAAATAATACACTAGATTCAAGAGTTGATAATTCTTTTTTATAATATACATAAAAAGATGATCATTATATGGGATTATTGGATAATGTAGAGGCATTAATTAAGTAACTTATTTTAAGGTCGGTGATTTATCTTGTCTTGGAGACAACTTGAATGCGGGGAAGGACTGACAATTATTATAATGGTTTCTAATTAACGGAAAGTTGGTTAGAAAGAGAGAAGGAAGACGAGTGACAGAGAGAAATACTAAGACTCAGAGAAATACACACACACACACACACACATACATATATATATATATATATATTGTTTTTAAAATATAATTATCCACTGACACGTGTTTTGTCGTCTGCGACTCATCAGAGTGGCTGAATCTAGCTCGATTCGAAATTGGGACCTCAAACATAACTAAGTATATATATATATATATATATATATATATATATATATATATATATATATAAATGTATATATATGTATATATATATAAATGTATATATATATATATATATATATATATATTTAGTTATATTTTTAGAAAAGGATACCAGCAGAGTGCTCTATTATAAAGAAAAATGTCAAAAATCAGAGCGTATTATTTATAATTTTTTATTTACAGAAAGTTCATATGAGATAGGTCCTTGGTACCGTCGGTTTCAAACCTGATAGCAGGAGACCGTTTTAGATACCCATATAAAGCTCTCTTCACATTCATCGATCAGTATCGGCTGAAGAATGCTTTATATGGGTATCTAATCTATTATCAGATTTGAAACCGACGTAACGATGATTTATTTCATATAAACTGATGCTTAAAAAGGAATATTAAGATTTCCTTAATCTGCGGACTTTCAAAGAATGCGTTCTTTTTACCAGAGGAATAATGTCAGCAAATACTTATTATAGCGAAATTATCTTTATGCTGGTACTGTCATAAATGGTACTGTCATAAATGGTACTGTCATAAATGGTACTGTCATAAATGGATTCTGCATTATATGCAAACCAATCAAATGTAATAAATTTGTGTAATATAAAATTTCGAAAATAAGAACGTATTATTTATATTTTTTATCTACAGAAAGTTCATGTGAAATAAGTTATCGGTACCGTCGGTTTCAAACCTGATAATAGAGGATCGTTTTATATACCACTATCAAGCTCTCTTCAGCCGACATTCATCGATGAGCATCGGTGAAGAGAGCTTGATATCGGTATCTAAAACGGTCTCCTGCTATCAGGTTTGAAACCGACGGTACCAAGGACCTATCTCATATGAACTTTCTGTAAAAAAAAAATAATAATAATAACTAGCGGAACCTGTGGAAATCTATAGTGGAATGGGGACATAAATGGATGGCCACATTCAATGCTGCCAAGACTAAACTGGTTTCCTTCAATAATTACAAGAAACCTTCTCTGCCACCAATAGCAATGGCCAGTGACTCCCTGCCATAGAGTACATCTTTCAAACTCCTTGGCCTAACGTTCACAAGAAACATGAGTTGGAACAATTATACTGAAAACATTGCCAGGGCCGCTGCGAAAAAGGTAGGCTCTCTCTACCGTGCTAGAAAACTACTGACACCTGAAAGTATCCTGTACCTCTATAAGGCAACCATTCGCCCATGTATGGAGTATTGCTGTCACATTTGGGCTGGTGCATCTACTGCTAGTCTCTCGCCCCTAGACAAGGTTCAAAAGAGAGTCGCCAATCTGATAGGCCCTGAACTGACATCTACGCTTCAGCCTCTGTCACATCGACGAAATGTTGCATCCCTCTGCCTGTTGTACAAGTATTTTAATGGTGAATGCTCTGACGAACTGCAGACACTTGTGTCCCCACGACGTAGACACCCACGACAAACCCGACAGGCAGCTAAATCCCACCCCCACACAGAAGAGATCCCTAGATGTAAAAGATCTTTCTACTCCAGTAGTTTCTTCCCCATAACCGCTAGACTCTGGAATTCCTTCCAGGTCCCTGCTCCCCTAACTGTACTGACATGCAGAAGTTCAAATGTAACGTGAACCGACATCTTGCTGCCCAAATCCCAACATAGTGCCCCAGTAATTGCTGCCTCTGATAGTAGCCTCTTACACCAAAGTGGCATTGTGCTTTGTTTGGGGTGAAAACATTTACTTGTACAGATGGAAATTCTTTTAACTTTCTTGAAGTTTTACATTTGGATTTTACCGTCACTGGATTTTTTATCTTCCACCAGACTATCCATTCATGTGTAATCACCTTTTTCTTTACCATATTCCCTCTGCTTAACTTATTTTGATTTCAAGTTAGATCTTTGACTTACTTGTTGTTTCATCAAATACTTCTGCGTGCAAAATCCGATCCCGCATTTTGCTAATTCCTACCCTATGATGAGAATGAGAGTTTTTCTTCGAAACTTTGCAGATTAAGGACAATCCATTTATCTAGTGTTTCCTTTTCAGATTAAATTAAACACACAAAAGAACACACAATAATGTTATCAATGATAGTAATAATGATGATAATAATAATAATTAGAATAAGAATAATAAGAATAATAATAAGTAATAAATTAGTGATAATAAAAGGAAATAATAATTATAATAATGATGAAACATAGGAATAACAATGATGATAATAATAATGATAATGATAATAATAGTAATAATAATAATGATAATAATAATGATAATAATAATGATAGTAATTATTGATAATGATAATGATAATACTTATAATGATAATAATAATAATAATCATGATAATTATAATAATAATAATAATGATAATAATGATAATAATAATGATAATAATGATAATAATTATGATAATGATAATAATAATGGTAATAATAATGATAATAATAATGATAATAATAATGATAATAATAATAATGATAATGATAATAATAATGATAATAATAATAATGATAATAATAATAATGATAATGATAATAATAATGATAATGATGATAATAATGATAATAATAATGGTAATAATAATAATGATAATGATAATAATAATAATAATAATGATAAGCATAATAATAATGATAATAATAATGGTAATAATAATGATAATGATAATAATTATAATGATAATAATAATGATAATAATAAGAATAATGGCGAGAAAATCAATTATGAGAGGCTGTTGCGAATACGCAAATTTATTTGCAAATGCTATTTAAGGAGGTGGCGAGTGCTGGACGTTTGGGGACACTTGTTGTCACTCAGCTTCCAGGAAAAACCACAGATTTTCAATCAGACCTATAGTGACCTATGTGAAAGCTCCATGTGAGCCAATAATAATAATAATAATAATAATAATAATAATAATAATAATAATAGATAATCTAAAAGCAGTAATAATAATAACGTTAACCGTAGTCATATTATATAGATAATAATAAATAAACCACATTATTAGAAAATATAGGATTTAGTTATTAATCTTATATTTATAATATTTGGGAAAAAGCCAGGAAATTAAATGGCGCTTGAATGTCTAAAGGAATTCAAAACAGTGATTTCCCACTTCTGAATAATTTAAGTAATTAGTGGAGTCATAAATAAAAAAAACTGCAAAGAAAAAAATAATTTATCAGAAAATAAGCTTATCACCGTTTTGTTAAATATGGGGGTTATTTCAATTTGGTTGTTAAGTTATTCACGAAATTTAGTAGACGCTTAGTGATATCAAAGTTGCTATATTTGTGTTTGTCTTACGTTTGCATTAAAAAAATTAGTTTGATTTTCGTATTAATCACGTTTTTTACTTTAAGGGGATATTATTAGCCTTACATCCTCAGAAATACATCGGTGACATTGCTTGGTGTTTGGTGTACATGACTTCAATTTACTGATTGAGAAAGGAATGTTCTTAGACCTGTGTGGTTAGAGATTGAAGTGAAGTAGAAGTAGACCCAATGTATATGATTTTTTTTGTTTTTTTTTTACACAGTGATCACCACTTATCAAGGCCCGGAAGCCACTCAGGGATAAGGGTTATTGCAAGTACATTACGTTAGTGTGGAGATTTGATGAAGTGTTTACTTAAGGGGGCGGTTCATTAGGAATTTGTTAACATTAGACTTGAAGACATCCAAGTTGTAGTCCGGAGGAAAGCAGGCAGACGGAACAAAGTTCCACAGGCGTGCAGTCCTAAGAAAGAAGCTTTGTTCATGGAATCCGCGTTTTGATTTAGGCACAGATATAGAGTGGGGGAAATTTTTCACAGTGGATTCAGCTAGACGGGTGTTTTTCGTGAAAGATTGGCGAGGGGGGACCAGAGATTGGAGTTCAGACGAGCACCTGCCATGAAAATAACGATATGATAACGATATATGTATATTTTGCATGGTATCTGAGTATTTGTGATTTGTTTAATAGTTATGAATGTTGAAAGAATATAGTTCATGATTGTTGTGATTATCTATGGAGGGAAGTGGAGGAGAGTCACTAATAGGATCAGCAAGAAGAGATGGGTTGTGAGTATTCCTATTATGGCAATTATTAGGCGATATATATATATATATATATATATATATATATATATATATATATATATATATATATATATATATCACTGTGTACTGCAGTAAAGACTTAGGGGAAACATTTTGAAAAATAGTTATGTCGTATTGATCCTTCTAATCATTTTCTGTAATTGGGTTTTGGACTAAATTTTTTTGTTGGGATACATCTTAGTTTGATTTTGTAACAGTATTTATGCTCCTTCCTATATATATATATATATATATATATATATATATATATATATATATATATATATATATATATATACAGGCGGCAAAAAGAAAGTCCGCACTATACCTCATTTGATTGGCCTTTTATTGGATAAACCAGAAAGGTGGAGATTAATGAGCTCCTGACGATCACTAAGAGAAAGTCATGGCATATGGACTAAATGTTACGTTGTATAACCTGGAATAATAACAATTACGATTAGAGATGCTTTGTTGCCTGTTGATATTTTAAACTGATTAACAAGAAGCTAAAATAAAGAGGGAGAGGGTTTATTCAAGTGATTTTCATATTTAACTTTCATTTTATGCCTACATTGCGCTAAAGTTCCAATTTTAAGATTTGTTACATTTAGCCTTCTTCAGCTGTAACGTTGCAAAGAAAGTAGTGCCGGGAATCCGGGTAGTAAGATCTAGATTTTTTAGTATTGTACATTTTATAGAATAGTTAGTGTTATTGGCCGTGAAGTTTCTTATGAGAGTAAATAGAGTGGTATTTTGCTTTAGAAGTTTCATTTGAAAATAATGATATGTGATCTAGAGTGCGTATTTCAATCGGAAAGGTGGATAGTCCTGCGTAAGTGCGTATTTTCGGGGTTGCGGAGGTGTAGCTGGATGCGATAGTAGGAGTAGAAGTGTAGTTGAGTCAAACGTTGTAGATATAAGTGAAGGTTGGGGTGTTGAGATAGAGTAGTATCGGCTCTCAACTTGGTTAATCTTGGCTATTTAATTTATAATCCATAGATCGCATTGAATAATGTTTGGGTTTTTTTGTAACAGTACACGAATAAATGTCATTTGAATGTATGCAATCGTTGTTTTGTGGGCAATGATCAGGAAATTAGCAGCTGCAGTGAGGTGAGTGTAAGTCGAATTGTTGCTTAAACGTTGCTGTGCATTTCTTAATTTTTGTTATTAGTGTTATTATATTCTGGGTTAAGTTGGACATGGTGGAGAAAGAAATTTCCATAGTATTTTTGTTTAATATGATGCTGTATCTATATGCCAATATATATTTTTATTGACTATTATATTCTTTACGAGAACGGAGACCAGATGTTGCCCGGGATTAAATTATGATCAACGAATACTTCACACCCATAATTTTATTGGCATCGAAATCAAAAATAGTCCATTTCTCAATCAAATCGATTGATTGATTGCTCTAGTTAGGGACCTAACGCAATGCACCGGAAGGATGCTCCACATGCCTCATCGTAGCGGTTAAGTTCACAATATATTGTAGTCTACATTGCACTGTAGAGAACTATTAATTTTATAAACTTATTTTTATATATAATGGCTTAAATGAAAGTTTAAAATGCAAAAGTTAAGTCTTATGTCCCAATTGTGCTCTAAACAGAAACATTCATTTCGAACGCGCCCCTGTTATATAAAAGAGCCTACTGTCCATTTTATATGCCTGCCCTTACAGCTTGTGCAGTGTATTAAATGTCAGTTTAAAATGAAAACGTCAAGTATTATTATGCAATTGTGCTTCAAATTTAAATTCGTCGTTATGTTTTATTTTAATTTTATTCATCTTATTTATGTGCTTTAAAACTTTTCAACTACCGTGGAATTTCCATGGCTTCTGCCAGTATTTGTTATTTCAAATTCAAAACTTAAGTAAAATGTAATCTTAATAATACGATACAAATCATGAAAATCTTTAAACAAAATGTTTTTGTTACAAACTTTAAAAATAAGGGTACAACATTTAATATGAAATACATCAATTTTCAAAACTTTACTGTATTATTTGCTTCCCCACCAAAGCAAATTAAGCACAAGGCCGTTTTTAATGTGGGGTAAAAACCAACTTACCTAAAAGTAGGCAAAAAGGGGGCACTCTGGTTAACAAAAATAATCATTGTCCCAGTATAGAGGGTTTCTCCTCCATTGACTGGGACAAATTACCTTAAGTGCAGCATCTGCAGAACAGATGGTATTTATTTGCTCCCCCACCGAGCAAATTAGGCACAAGGCCGATTTTTAATGTGAGGAGTGAAGGGAGGGGGAAGGGAAAAAGGGGACCAGCTCCCGAGAGGTGGGAAATGGGAGCTGGTTAAAGGTCAGGCATGTGGGGTTGCCCCCACATCTGGTCTTTGCCAGTCATAGCTGGTCTTTGCTAGTCATAACTTGCAGTATCTGCCGGAACAGATGGTATTTATTTGCTCCCCCACTGAGCAAATTAGGCACAAGGCCGTTTTTAATGTGAGGTAAAAACCAGCTCCCCTAAAAGTAGGCAAAAAGGGGGCACTCTGGTTACCAAAAATAATAATTGCCCCAGTATAGAGGGTTTCCCCTCCATTGACTGGTACAAATTATTTTAAGTGTAGTATCTGCCGGAACAGATGCTACACTTTGATCTTGTCCCGAAGGCCAAACTTTACAAATAAATATAAAACTTTCAGTTAAACTGAATCTAAAAATTACTATTGATTTATTCTATGTTACGTACGTTTTTTTTTTTCGACGTTTTAAAAATCTTTTGTTGAAAATTGTATATCTATATTATAAATTGCTAAATAATAGATGCATTTAATGTTATTTATATTTACAATACGTTTGGCACTGTTTTCATAGAGAGGTAAATAAACTCATATTTTCTATGGATTATTGGTTTTTCTGCAAAGTAAATTAATTTTATTCAGAAAATTATCAGCTGGGCAGGAGCTGCTAAAAACAGCCTATCCTGCCTTGACAGAGTACAAAATAGACTTCGTGGCTTAGTGGGGGATGCCCTTTTCTCTACCCTGCAACCTCTCTCCCACAGAAGAAACGTTGCGAGCCTATCCTTGTTTTATCGTTATTTCCATGGCAGGTGCTCGTCTGAACTCCAATCTCTGGTCCTCCCTCGCCAATCTTTCACGAAAAACACCCGTCTAGCTGAATCCACTGTCAAAAATTTCCCCCACTCTTTATATGTGCCTAAGTCAAAACGTGGATTCCATGAACAAAGCTTCTTTCTTAGAACTGCACGTCTGTGGAACTCTGTTCCGTCTGCCTGCTTCCCACCTGACTACAACTTGGATGTCTTCAAGTCCAATGTAAACAAATTCCTAATGAACCGCCCCTTAAGTAAACACTTCATCAAATCTCCACACTAACGTAATGTACTTGCAATACCCCTTATCCCTGAGTGGCTTCCGGGCCTTGATAAGTGGTGACCACCGTTTAAAAAAAAAAGCATTATCAAAACATAATTGTTGATACAATATATTTTTCATTCTGTGGAATTTTCACGGGTCCTGCTAGTAATTATTATTATTATCATTATTATTATTATTATTATTATTATTATTATTATTTTTATTTTACTCACTCGGCGTAGTCACACAAGTTTTCAAAGATTTTTCTTTATCATCATTATTATTACTGAAATTATTATTATTGTTATTATTATTATTATTATTATTATTATTATTATTATTATTGTCCTTGTTCTACTTATTATTATTTTTTTATTATTATTATTATCATCATTATTATCATTATTATTATTATTTATAAAATTTTTACTTTATTGGTTATTACTATTATCACTAATATTATTACTAGTAGTAGTAGTATTGATGGTGGTGGTGGTAGTAGTAGTAGTAGTAGTAGTAGTAGTAGTAGTAGTAGTAGTTGTGGTGGTGGTATGTTTTTATTATTACTGTAGCTGTAATGGTAGGTGTTGTTTTTTGCTGTCATTGCTATTGTTGTTTTTGCTGTTAATATTATTGCTACCGATATTAGTGTTGCCATTATCATTGTGGATTTTATTTCTATTGTGGTTGGTGGTGGTAATGGGAATAGTGGTGGTGGTGGAGGAAAAAGGTCGGGAGGGGATCTTTGACCTTGGTGGGGAACCCTCCTAGAAATAATGTCTCGATAAAACTATCGGTGGTGGCGTAACCTAAAATTCACTAACCCCATTTATGGGAGAATGTCAAATCAAAATATTGAAAATAACGACGTGAATAAGGCTGGAACATCTTGTGATGGTCTCACGTCAGATAGGTGTCCTACTGGTAAACAGGGTGGGTCCTGTCGTCATCATACAACTATTCGAAATTCTGAGGATCTGGCTGTATATAGGGGGAGTGAGAATTGCCAGGGAGGGTCCCAAGACACGAAGGGCGTTGAACAGGAAATGTAAAAAAAACGTGGACGGATGAGGAAAGAAGAGTATTGTGAGAATGCTTCGTAAGAACTGGAAGTACCAAATCTGGTGGATATATCCGAAAAATGAAGGAAGAATGGGAATCGAGAGGAGGAGAAGCTAGAAGTGTCGCGAGTTTGGTATCCCAGTTAAAACAAATTAAAAATAACGACCTACTTTGCAAGAGAAGAGATTGAATGAATGGTTAGGAATGAAATGAATAACGAAAGTAAAATTGTTGAAACTAGTTCTGATGAAAGAACTGAGAGAGTGGAATTGCAGAAGGGAAATGTAAGCGATTATGGGAGGCGGGCAACTGAGGAGGAATGGAATCCTATTGTTAGAGGAAATGATGAGAAGGAGTTTGAAGGATCTAAGGCAGATGAGACTCTGAGACAATGGAACCAGTGAAAGGAGCAGATGTATGGAGAAGTGGTGATGAAGTTCGAACTTGGACTTCTGTAGAAAAAGAAGTACTTCAGAAGTTAAGAGAGGTTCTTCTTAGAGACGATATCATAGAGATTCCAAGTATGAAGAGTAGTGATAGGCGGATGGTGAAAAACGAGGTAAAAATAATTCAAGGAGTAATTCACAACATCATAAGAAAGAATATATCGATTACGGAACTTAACAGGCTTCTATATGCAGCGTCATACGTTATTGCGAATCGTCTTGGCTTATTACAGAAGAAAAAGGGAGAAATGAAGGATAGAAGGCCACACTGGCAGAGGCGGCTTGAAGAAAGTATTAAACGGTGGCGGAAAGACATTAGTAGAATCGAAGAAATAAGAAAAGGAGGTAAACTAGGACAGAAAGCCAAGGACAAGCTTGAAAGGAGGTATAGATTGCTGGAAAAAGGAACGATGAACGTTCTAACAATGTTGAAAGAGAAGATCCACACTAGTGGTATGAAAATTAGGAACTTTTTTGGAAAAAGTGTTGTATTTCGGCAGAACAACCTTTTCCGGAACAATCAGTCTCAGCTGTATAAAGAATTAAATGGTAGTAAACAGGTGGGAAATAACAACACTCCAAATGCAAAAGATGCAAGAAAGTTCTGGAGTGGGATTTGGTCTGTCGAAGGACGATATAATGAGAAGGCTAGCTGGTTGGGAGAGGTCAGAGAAAGGCTATCAGAAATGTAGCAGATGAAGAACGTTGAGATAACCATCGATGACGTTAAAGCTAGCATACGAAGGATGACAAACTGGAAGGCACCTGGTTCAGATGGAGTGATGGGCTTTTGGTTTAAACAGTTTCCATGCCTTTATCCACCTATAGCTGCTACTCTGCAAAGGGTTGTAGAGTCGGGATATGTCCCTGATTGGCTTGTGAAGGGAAGAACAACACTGATTAGGAAAGATCCTGCAAAAGGAACAGATGCCAATAATTAAAGACCAATTACATGTCTGCCATTGATGTGGAAACTGTTGACTGGAATATTTGCGGAGAAAATTTATGAACATCTTGAGAGTAATGGTGTTTTTCCTGACGAAAAAAGGAGGTGCCGGAAAGGCTCGAGAGGTACCAAAGAGCAAATACTAATTGATAAAGCAATAATGCAGGATGCGAAGAAAAAGAAGAAGAAGGGGAATCTGAGCGTAGCATGGATCGGTTACAGAAAGGCTTATGACATGGTTCCTCATTCATGGATACGTGAAACTATTGATGATGAAGGTTGCTGAGAATGTGGTGGTGCTTTTGGAGACAAGTATGGCTCAATGGAAAACGGTGCTGAGAGCAAACAGAGAGGAGATGGGGCAGGTTAGCATTAAATGTAGGATATTTCAAGGAGATTCGTTATCGCCACTTC
>NC_136517.1:3307500-3372500 GCF_053919585.1 Euprymna scolopes
AAAACATTTTAACGGACCAACATTTACCGGCGCCTATTGTACGTTTACGGAAGCCGATATCTATTTGATGCCAGCAGAGTTTGGAGATGGTTTCGTCAATTTCAGGGAAGCGACAGAGATTCGAGTGATGTAATAAAGAGCGCTCGGAATTTTTACGATCAAGGCATCAAAAGAGGCTGGCAAAAGTGCATTAAGAAGGGTGGTTACTATGTAGAAAAATAAATTCTAGAACACAAAATATCGCTCGTTTTAATGGTAAAACTCCCGTTTTCGAAGCTCCTTAACTTTTTAGTCTTTGCTTTTAAACATATTAGCATTTACTTTTGGAACGACCCTAGTACATAATTGTGTAAGTTTTAACTTGTTATAAAGTTCCTTTTTCGAATAATGAGTGGAAATAAAGATTCATACCATGTAATATCGCACGTGAATTCGAACACGGTACGCTCGACGTGCAGTTCGTATCAGTAACCAATGGACATCCGAACGTATTTAAATATAAACACAATACAAAGAAACGATGACGTTTACGAATTGATTAAGTTCATTGTTAAATACAGATTTGTAAGCGAAAATCCGACTATTTGAGGAACTGTGGGTCTGATGCACGATGGCTGACTAAGGATTCGCGCTCTTTTCTTTTCATTACTGATACGTAATTTTCTTGTAATAAGTAATTAGTATTAAATCACCACCTGTTTGCAAGGTGATTAAAACATGTCTAATTAATTAATGAGTAGGGAGAATGGGCAGTTAATTAGAAGCACATCTGTCGGAGATTAGCCGTCAATCGAAGTTAGGGTTAATAAGCAGGAAGTGGTTTGTAAGGGAAAGTAGAGATAAAAAAGTCAGGAAAAGGGGGAAGGGTTAGGGATTAAGAAAAGAAGGAAGGATGGGAAGAAGAGTAATAGAAAATGAGGAACTAAAATTAGAGAAAACAAATAATGTGGAAGAAGAGTGGAAGACAATGGAAGAGGGAGTAAAAAAATGACAGAAAAGGAGGAAGTAAAGAGAAAAATAAATAAAAGATGGAAGGCATGAAAGTAGGAAAGAAAGAAAGGCGTGTAGAAAAAAAAAGGATGAAGGAAAAAAAGAAATGAAAGAAGTGAGGAAAAATAGTGGGGGATGGTTTGAAAAAGAAAGGAAAAAGAGAAAAAAAGATGTATTTTTATTCGGTTTGTTGACATGTGACATTTTGTGTGACATTTTTTGGCCATCATTAATTTTTCTTATGAAAATCAGTCCATACAAGACACGAAGCCATTTGATTTAAGAAGCTTATAATAATATCAGGAGCCTTCAGTAAATCTCCAGATATTTTTAATATGGGAATTTTTATTGGTAGTGCACACATAGAACACTAATCCCTTTCGAAGTAATCTCCTCCGGCTGCAATGCACTTGTTTTGCCGTTTCAACAACGACTGGAAGTCCGCATGGAAGTCTTTGTGCGCGATCGTGTCAATAACCCTTGTTACATTCTCTTTCATCTCCTCAGTTGTCACATAACGACAGCCTCTATGTTTTTTTCCTTGAGATTAGGCAATAACCAAAAGTCACAAGGAGCAAGGTCTGGACTATAGGGAGGGCGAGGAACTGTTTTGATTCTCATCTGTAACAAGAATGTAGCATCCTTGATACAAACTTCACGCAAATCTTTCGCGGCTTCAGTTCAACGCGAATAATTGTGGGTACATTTTCCACACCGACATCGAACTGTGAACTTATTGTCTCTATATCCAAGCGACGGTCCTTATCTATGAAATTCTTTATTTGGCCAATCAACTCTGGTGTTCTAACTTACTTACTGCTCAAAACCTCTCATCATCCCTCACAGACTCCCTGTCTTCTTTGAATCTCTTGTTCCAATCAAAGACGGATACTCAATTCATGCAATATGATCTAAAAGCGGTCTAAAGCGTTCCAAATGATTGAAAATACTTTGTATACGCCACATATTCAAAAACAAACTATATAAAACATATTAAAAAATAACTTTATACAAAACATTACAACATAGATTTTATGCAACACATTACTAAATAAACTGTATGCGACAAGTCACAAGGTAGACTATATGAAGCATATTAATAAATAAACTACATACAACAAATCAAAAATAGATTATATGCAACACATTACAAAATAAATTACATGCAAAAAACTTTAAAACATACATGCAACATATTAAAAACAAACTATATGCAACAGATTACAAAACAGACAATATGAAACATCTTACCAAATAAACTACATGTAATACATTACTATATAGATTATATGCAACATATTACAAAAATTACTTCATTACACTACAAATTTCAAAATAAATAATATGCAGCACATTACAAAATAGACTATTTTTAACACATTACAAAAAACTACATGCAACCTATTACAAAATAGATTATATGAAACACATTACAAAATTAACAAAATTACAAAATAAACTACATAAAAAACATTAAAAATTAACTATTTTCAACACATAAGTAAAGAAACTACATGAAGCACATTCAAAATAGTTTATTTTTAAGACATTACTAAATATACTACATGCAACATATTACAAAAATACTATATAAAACAGAGTACAAAATAAACTACATGACACATAGATAAACATACTATATGAAACAGATTATAAAATAAACTACATGACACATTTGATAAAATAAACAACATACAACACATTAAAAAATAAACTACATGATACACACTACAACATAATCTACATGTAACACATTACAATATAAACTACGTGCAACATATTACTAAACAGACTATATGCAAAATATTACAAAATAAACTAAATGCAACACTTTATAAACTAGACTTTATGCTACACATTAGAAAATAAATTATATGAAACATTACAAAATAAACTACATGCAACATATTACAAAAGAATTATATGCAAAACATTACAAAATAAACTACATGCGACACATTATAAAATAAACAACATCCAACGCATTACAACAAAATTTATATGCAACACATCACAAACTAGATTATATTCAACGCATTACAACAAAATTTATATGCAACACATCACAAACTAGATTATATTCAACGCATTACAAAATAAACAACATGCAACATATAAGAAAATAAATTACAGGCAACACATTACTAAATAAACTACATTCAACACATTACAAAACAGACTATATGACACATTGCAGAACAGACTACATGCAACATATCAGAAAATAAATGATATGCAACACATAAGAAATAAACTTCTCAACCACAAATAACTATGGCTAATGATAACATTGCCTGAAAGTGCTTCGTTCAAATTCTTAGTCTTGACGTTCACAGGAAACATGTGTTAGAACAGATACATAGAGAACATTGCTAAGGCTTCTGCGAAAAAGGTTAGCTCTCTTTACCGTTCTAGAAAGTTACTTACGCCTGAAATTATCTTGTGCGTTTACAAGGACACTATTCGCCCATATATGGAGTATTGTTGTCATTTTGGGGCTGGTGCATCTGCCACTAGTCTCTTGCTCCTGGACAGAGTTCTAAAGAGAGTCGCTAAACTTATAGGTCCTAAGTTTCAACTTTTGTCCG
This sequence comes from Euprymna scolopes, assembly GCF_053919585.1. Classification (NCBI taxonomy): domain Eukaryota; kingdom Metazoa; phylum Mollusca; class Cephalopoda; order Sepiida; family Sepiolidae; genus Euprymna; species Euprymna scolopes. Next base: position 3,311,079 of record NC_136517.1, read on the forward strand.
ATCGACAAAATGTTGCATCCCCCTGCCTGTTCTACAAGTATTTTAATGGTGGATGTTCCGACGAACTACAAGCCCTTTTTACCCCGTCGACGAAAATACCGCCGACAAACTCAACAAACAGCAAAATCCCACCCTACACAGTAGAGATCCCTACTTTAATAGTTTTTACCCGGGTTTTTGCTGTTCCAACTGTACTTGCAGGCAGAAGTTGGAGTGTAATGTAAACAGATATCTAGCTGCTCAACTCCCTACATAGTACCCATTACAAAATAAACTACATGAAACACTTTACAAAATACACTACATGCAACTTATTACAACTAAGATTATATGCAACTCATTAGACAATAAACTACATGAAACATAAAAAAAATTATATGCAACGCATATCAAAAACTACATGCAACACATTAAAAAATAAACTATAATGTAACCCATTAGAACATGAATTATATTCAACGCATAAAAAACTACATTACAAACTCGACTATATGACAAGTTACAAAAAAGTTGATATGAAACACATTCCCAAATAAATACATGTAAAATTAAACTACAAAATACATACTACAAAATAAATTACACGCACAACATTACAAAATAAACGACTTGCACATTACAAAATCGACTATGTGACACATAACTAAATAGATTATATAAGACCATTACAAAATAGACTACATGCAAAACATTACAAAATAGACTGCATGTGAAATATTACAAAAACACAACAAGCAAATCATTACAAAGCAAACTACATGCTAAACATTACAAATTTAACTACATGCAACACCTTACAAATAGACTATATGCAACATATTACAAAATAAACTACATGATAAAAAAACTACAAAATAAACTACATGCAACACACTAGACAAAAGGCAACAAATTACATACTAATTTACATGGAACGAATCTAAAAAAAAAAACTGTATGCAACACCTTATCAATTTACTATATGCAATACATCAACAATAACCAACATGCCACACATAAAAAATATACTACATGCAACAGATTACAAAATAAACTACATGCAACATATTACGAAATAAACTATATGAAATACATCAAAAATAAACTGAATGCAACACATATAAAATATACTACATGCGACATATTACAAAATAAACTAAATGCAACGTATTACGAAATAAACTATATATAATACATCAAAAATAAACTACATACAACGCATAAAAAATAAACTAAATGCGACATACTACAAAATAAACTACATGCCACATATTACGAAATAAACTATATGCAACATATTACAAAATAAAATACATGCTACATATTACTAAATAAATTACATGCAACATATTACAAAATAAACTACATGCAACATATTACAACATAAATCACATGCAACATATTACAAAATAAACTACATGCAACATATAACAATATAAATTACATATAACATATCAAAAAATAAATTACATGCAACATATTAAAAAATAAACTACATGCAACATATCAATTTACTATATGCAATACATCAAAAATAAACTACATGCCACACATAAAAAATATACTACATGCGACATATTACAAAATAAACTACATGCAACAGATTACGAAATAAACTACATGAAATACATCAAAAATAAACTACATGTCAGACATATAAACTATACTACATGCGACATATTACAAAATAAACTACATGCAACGTATTACGAAATAAACTATATGCAATATATCAAAACAACTACATGCCACACATAAAAAATATACTACATGCGACATATTACAAAATAAACTACATGCAACATATTACGAAATAAACTATATATAATACATCAAAAATAAACTACATACCACACATAAAAAATAAACTACATGCGACATACTACAAAATAAACAACATGCGACATATTACGAAATAAACTATATGCAACATATTACAAAATAAACTACATGCTACATATTGCAAAATAAATTACATGCAACATATTACAAAATAAATTACATGCAACATATTACAAAATAAATTACATGCAACATATTACAAAATAAATTACATGCAACATATTACAAAATAAATCACATGCAACATATTACAAAATAAATTACATGCAAAATATTACAAAATAAATTACATGCTAAATATTACAAAATAAATTACATGCAACATATTACAAAATAAACTATATGCTAAATATTACAAAATAAACAACATACAACATATTACAAAATAAATTACATGCACCATATCAAAAAATAAATTATATGCAACATATCAAAAAATAAATTATATGCAAAATATTACAAAATAAATTACATGCAAAATATAACAAAATAAACTACATGCAAAATATTACAAAATAAATTGCATGCACCATATTAAAAAATAAACTATATGCAAAATATTACAAAATAAACAACATGCAACATATTACAAAATAAATTACATGCAACATATCAAAAAATAAATTACATGCAACATATTACAAAATAAATTACATGCAAAATATTACAAAATAAATTACATGCAAAATATTACAAAATAAACTACATGCAAAATATTACAAAATAAATTACATGCAACATATTACAAAATAAACTATATGCAAAATATTACAAAATAAATTACATGCAACATGTTACAAAATAAATTACATGCAACATATCAAAAAATACATTAAATGCAACATATTACAAAATAAATTACATGCAAAATATTACAAAATAAATTACATGCAAAATATTACAAAATGAACTACATGCAAAATATTACAAAATAAATTGCATGCAACATATTACAAAATAAACTACATGCAACATATTACAAAATAAAGTATATGCAACATATTACAAAATACACTACATGCAACATATTACAAATTAAATTACATGCAACAGATTACAAAATAAATTACATGCAACATGTTACGACATAAACTATATGCAACCTATTACAAAATTAACTACATGCAATGTATTACAAAATAAACTACATGCAACATATTACAATATAAATTACATGCAACATATTACAAAATAAACTACATGCAACATATTACAAAATAAACAACATGCCAAATATTACAAAATAAACTATATGTAACATATTACAAATTAAACTACATGCAACATATTACAAACAACATTACATGCAAAACATTACAAAATACACTACATGCGACATATTACAAAAAAAATTACATGAAACATATTACAAAATAAATTGCATGCAACATATTACATAATAAACTACATGCAGCATATTACAAAATAAACTATATGCAACATATTACAAAATAAATTATACGCAAAATATTACAAAATAAACTACATGCAACATATTACAAAATAAACTATATGCAACATATTACAAAATAAACTACATGCAACATATTACAAAATACATTACATGCAACATATTACAAAATAAACTATATGCAACATATTACAAAATAAACTACATGCAACATATTACAAAATACATTACATGCAACATATTACAAAATAAACTACATGCAGCATATTACAAAATAAATTATACGCAAAATATTACAAAATAAACTACATGCAACATATTACGAAACAAATTACATGCAACATATTACAAAATAAGCTATATGCAACATATTACAACTAGACTATATGCAACATATTACAAAATAAACTATATGCAAAATATTACAAAATAAACTACATGCAGCATATTACAAAATACATTACATGCAACATATTACAAAATAAACTATATGCAACATATTACAAAATAAATTACATGTAACACATTACAAAATAAACTATATGCAACATATTACAAAATAAATTATATGCAACATATTACAAAATAAATTATATGCAACAAATATTACAAAATAAATTATATGCAACATATTACAAAATAAACTATATGCAACATATTACAAAATAAATTATATGCAACATATTACAAAATAAATTATATGCAACATATTACAAAATAAATTATATGCAACATATTACAAAATAAATTATATGCAACAAATATTACAAAATAAATTATATGCAACATATTACAAAATAAACTATATGCAACATATTACAAAATAAATTATATGCAACATATTACAAAATAAATTATATGCAACAAATATTACAAAATAAATTATATGCAACATATTACAAAATAAATTATATGCAACATATTACAAAATAGACTATATACAACATATTACAAAATTAATTACATGCAACACATAAAAAATAAACTACATGCAACATATTACAAAATAAACTACATGCTACATATTAAAAAATAAATTACATACAACATATTACGAAATAAATTACATGCACATTATCTAAATATAAACTACATGCAACATATTACAAAATAAACTATATGCAACATATTACAAAACAAACTACATGAAACTCATAAAAAATAAACAGCATGCAACATATTACAAAATAAATTATATGCTACATATTACAAAATAAACTATATGCAACATATTACAAAATAAACTACATGCAACATATTACAAAATAAACTATATGCAACATATTAAATATAAATTATATGCAACATATTACAAAATAAAGTATATGCAACATATTACAAAATAAACTATATGCAACATATTAAATATAAATTATATGCAACATATTACAAAATAAAGTATATGCAACATATTACAAAATAAACTATATGCAACATATTACAAAATAAACTATATGCAACATATTACAAAATAAACTATATGCAACATATTACAAAATAAACTATATGCAACATATTACAAAATAAACTATATGCAACATATTACAAAATAAATTACATGCAACATATTACAAAATAAATTACATGAAACATATTACAAAATAAACTACATTCAACATATTACAAAATAAATTACATGCAACATATTACAAAATAAACTATAAGCAACATATCAAAAAATAAACTACATGTAACACATTACAAAATAAACTATATGCAACATATTACAAAATAAACTACATGCAACATTTTACAAAATAACTCTATGCAACATATCAAAAACTAAACAACATGCAACTGATAATAAAGAAACTATATGCAACATATCAAAATATAAACTACACGCAACATATCAAAAAATAAACTACATGCAACATATCAAAAATAAACTACATGCAACATATCAAAATATAAACTACATGCAACATATCAAAATATAAACTACAGGCAACATATAAAAAATAAACTACATTCAACATATACAGAAATAAACTACATACAACATATCAAAACTACATGCAACACATTGTAAAGTAGATTATATGCAGCATATCACCATATTAACTACATGCAACATATCAAAAAAAAAACTTTTTTTTACACTGTGATCACCACTTATCAAGGCCCGGAAGCAACTCAGGGATAAGGGTAACTCCATGCAACATATCAAAAATAAACTACATGCAAGATATCACAAAATAAACTACATGCAACACATTGTAAAGTAGATTATTTGCAACATATCAAAAAAAACTACATGCACCATATTGCAAAATAGACTGCATACAACATATCAAAAAATAAACTACATGCAACATATCACAAAATAAACTACATGCAACATATCAAAAAATAAATTACATGCAACATATAAACAAATAAACAGCATGCAACATATCAAAAAATAAACTACATGCAACATATAAAAAAATAAACTGCATACAACATATCAAAAAATAAACTACATAAAACATATCAAAAAATAAACTACATTCAACATATCAAAAAATAAACTACATACAACATATCAAAAAATAAACTACATTCAACATATCACAAAATAAACTACATGCAACATATCAAAAAATAAACAACATGCAACATATCAAAAAATGAACTACATGCTACATTTCAAAAAATAAACTACATTCAACATATAAAAAAATAAACTACATTCAACATATAAAAAAATTAACTACATACAACATATCAAAAAATAAACTACATTCAACATATAAAAAAATAAACTACATACAACATATCAAAACATTAACTACATGGAACATATCAAAAAATAAACTACATGCAACATATCAAAAAATAAACTACATGCAACATATAAAAAAATAAACTACATTCAACATATCAAAAAATAAACTACATACAACATATCAAAAAATAAACTGCATACAACATATCAAAAAATAAACTACATGCAACATATCAAAAAATAAACTACATGTAACATATCAAAAATTAAACTACATGCAACATATCAAAAAATAAACTACATGCAACATATCAAAAAATAAACTGCATACAACATATAACAAAATAAACTACATGCAACATATCAAAAAATAAACTACATTCAACATATCAAAAAAGCAACTTCATGAAACATATCAAAAAATGAACTACATGCAACATATCAAAAAATAAACTACATTCAACCTATCCAAAAAGCAACTTCATGAAACATATCAAAAAATAAACTACATGCAACATATCAAAAAATAAACTACATGTAACATATCAAAAAATAAACTACATGCAACATATCAAAAAATAAACTACATGAAACATATCAAAAAATAAACTTCATGTAACATATCAAAAAATAAACTACATGCTACATATCAAAAAATAAACTACATGCAACATATCACAAAATAAACTACATGCAACATATCAAAAAATAAACTACATGCAACATATCAAAAAATAAACTGCATGCAACGTATCAAAAAATAAACTACATGCAACATATCAAAGAATAAACTACATGCAACATATCAAAAAATAAACTGCATACAACATATCAAAAAATAAACTACATGCAACATATCAAAAAATAAACTACATTCAACATATAAAAAATAAACTACATACAACGTATAAAAAAATAAACTACATGGAACATATCAAAAATTAAACTACATTCAACATATCAAAAAATAAACTGCATAAAACATATCAAAAAATAAACTGCATACAACATATCAAAAAATAAACTGCATACAACATATCAAAAAATAAACTACATTCAACATATAAAAAAATAAACTGCATACAACATATTACAAAACAAACTACATACAACATATCAAAAAATAAACTACATGCAACATATCAAAAAATACACTACATGCAACATATCAAAAAATAAACTACATGCAACATATCAAAAAATAAACTACATGGAACATATCAAAAAATAAACTACATGCAACATATCAAAAAATAAACTACATGCAACATATCACAAAATTAACTACATGCAACATATCAAACAATAAACTACATGCAACATATCACAAAATAAACTACATTCAACATATAAAAAAATAAACTACATGGAACATATCAAAAAATAAACTACATGCAACATATCACAAAATAAACTACATGCAACATATCAAAAAATAGACTACATGCAACGTATCAAAAAATAAACTACATACAACATATAAAAAAATAAACTACATGCAACATATCAAAAAATAAACTACATGGAACATATCAAAAAATAAACTATATGCAACATATCACAAAATAAACTATATGCAACATATCAAAAAATAAACTACATGCAACATATAAAAAAATAAACTAAATGCCACATATCAAAAAATAAACTACATGCAACATATCAAAAAATAAACTATATGCAACATATCAAAAAATAAACTACATGCAAAATATCAAAAAATAAACTACATGCAACATATCACAAAATAAACTACATGCAACATATCAAAAAATAAACTATATGCAACATATAAAAAAATAAACTATATGCAACATATCAAAAAATAAACTACATGCAACATATCAAAAAATAAACTACATGCAACATATCAAAGAATAAACTACATGCAACATATTACAAAATAGACTGCATACAACATATCAAAAAATAAACTACATGCAACATATCAAAAAATAAACTACATGCAACATATAAAAAAATAAACTACATGCAACATATTACAAAATAGACTGCATACAACATATTAAAAAATAAACTACATGCAACATATCAAAAAATAAACTACATGCAACATATCAAAAAATAAACTATATGCAACATATCACAAAATAAACTGCATACAACATACAAAAAATAAAATACGTGCAACATATCAAAAAATAAACTACATGCAACATATCAAAAAATAAACTACATGCAACATATCAAAAAATAAACTACACGCAACATATCAAAAAATAAACTACATGCAACATATCAAAAAAAAAACTACATTCAACATATAAAAAATAAACTACATACAACGTATAAAAAAATAAACTACATGGAACATATCAAAAAATAAACTACATTCAACATATCAAAAAATAAACTGCATACAACATATCAAAAAATAAAGTACATGGAACATATCAAAAAATAAGCTGCATACAACATATCAAAAAATAAACTACATTCAACATATAAAAAAATAAACTGCATACAACATATTACAAAATAAACTACATACAACATATCAAAAAATAAACTACATGCAACATATCAAAAAATACACTACATGCAACATATCAAAAAATAAACTACATGCAACATATCAAAAAATAAACTACATGGAACATATCAAAAAATAAACTACATGCAACATATCAAAAAATAAACTACATGCAACATATCAAAAAAAAAACTACATGGAACATATCAAAAAATAAACTACATGCAACATATCACAAAATAAACTACATGCAACATATCAAAAAATAAACTACATGCAACGTATCAAAAAATAAACTACATACAACATATCAAAAAATAAACTACATGCAACATATCAAAAAACAAACTACATGGAACATATCAAAAAATAAACTATATGCAACATATCGCAAAATAAACTATATGCAACATATCAAAAAATAAACTACATGCAACATATCAAAAAATAAACTACATGCCACATATCAAAAAATAAACTACATGCAACATATCAAAAAATAAACTATATGCAACATATCAAAAAATAAACTACATGCAACATATCAAAAAATACACTACATGCAACATATCACAAAATAAACTACATGCAACATATCAAAAAATAAACTATATGCAACATATAAAAAAATAAACTATATGCAACATATCACAAAATAAACTACATGCAACATATCAAAAAAAAAACTACATGCAACATATCAAAGAATAAACTACATGCAACATATTACAAAATAGACTGCATACAACATATCAAAAAATAAACTACATGCAACATATCAAAAAATAAACTACATGCAACATATAAAAAATAAACTAGATGCAACATATTACAAAATAGACTGCATACAACATATTAAAAAATAAACTACATGCAACATATCAAAAAATAAACTGCATGCAACATATCAAAAAATAAACTATATGCAACATATCACAAAATAAACTGCATACAACATATCAAAAAATAAAATACGTGCAACATATCACAAAATAAACTAGATGCAACATATCAAAAAATAAACTACATACAACATATCAAAAAATTAACTACACGCAACATATCACAAAATAAACTAGATGCAACATATCAAAAAATAAACTACATGCAACCTATCAAAAAATAAACTACATGCAACATATCAAAAAATAAACTACATGCAACATATCACAAAATAAACTACATGCAACATATCAAAAAATGAACTATATGCAATATATCAAAAAATAAACTACGTGCAACATATCAAAAAATAAACTACATGGAACATATTAAAAAATAAACTACATGGAACATATAAAAAAATAAAGTACATGGAACATATCAAAAAATAAACTACATGCAACATATCACAAAATAAACTACATGCAACATATCAAAAAATAAACTACATGGAACATATCAAAAAATAAACTACATGGAACATATAAAAAAATAAACTACATTCAACATATCAAAAAATAAACTACATGCGACATATTACAAAAAAATAAACTACATGCAACATATCAAAAAATAAACTACATTCAACATATCAAAAAATAAACTACATGCAACATATCAAAAAATAAACTACATGCAACACATCAAAAAATAAACTACACGCAACATATCACAAAATAAACTACATGCAACATATCAAAAAAATAAACTACATGCCACCTATCACAAAATTAACTACACGCAACATATCACAAAATAAACTACATGCAACATATCAAAAAATAAACTACACGCAACATATCAAAAAATAAACTACATGCAACGTATCAAAAAATAAACTACATGGAACATATCAAAAAATAAACTACACGCAACATATCAAAAAATAAACTACATGCAACATATCACAAAATAAACTACATGCAACATATCAAAAAATAAACTACATGCAACATGTCACAAAATAAACTACATGCAACGTATCAAAAAATATACTACATGCGACGTATAAAAAAATAAACTACATGCAACATATCAAAAAATAAACTACATGCAACGTATAAAAAAATAAACTACATGCAACATATCACAAAATAAGCTACATGCAACATATCAAAAAATAAACTACACACAACATATCACAAAATAAACTACATGCAACATATTACAAAATAGACTACATGCAACATATCACAAAATAAGCTACATGCAACACATCAAAAAATAAACTACACGCAACATATCAAAAAATAAACTACATGCAACATATCACAAAATAAACTACATGCAACATATCAAAAAATATACTACATGCGACGTATAAAAAAATAAACTACATGCAACATATCAAAAAATTTTGCAATCATCAGTTTTTTATATCATTCTTCCATTGAACTCAACTCACTTATTCTTGAAGCATTCTTTTGAGATCTTCAAACTGTCAGTATTTGCTGTGAATCAAAACTTGAGGATAGATTGGCAATTTAAAGTGGACTTTGAGGATTTTTTTTTTTATGCATCGTTCCAATCGATTTTTCAAACAAAACTTTTACTTTTTCATTTAGGAGCATTTGTTGTCATTTTTTACAAACGGCCCAATAATTTTATATAATAATCATTATTGATAGTTTTTTAAGGTATTATATGAACGAAATACTTGGTATATCCCAGAACTCGGTGGCGAAAACCTTACCTGCTGATGTTTGCGTCTGTGGTCACTTTGAAAGATTTTCATCTTCGGTTATTCACTTACCTGGCTGCGGATATGACTTTAGAGTAAAGTGATGGATTTTTATTTTATACTATGGCGAATTATCCTTTATTTTATATTATGGCGAATTTTATACTATGGCGAATTATCCTTTATTTTATACTATGGCGAATTATCCCTGGGCTTGAGACAGGGAGAAAGTTGCAACAGGTTGCCCTGTTGCGGCCTCTAAGGTCTGGAAGCACTAATGTGCGTCCAACCTCTCCCACTGCCCGAATGCCTGTGGCCAAAAACAACAACCCCCCCCATGCTGTATTCTGTCGCTTCAAATACGAAGCAGGGGGAGGGGGGCATAACGTGAAATCACGTTCACACGTGATTCACGCATGCACAAGAATTAGAAGATGGCACAGCAGACGCCCAGAGAGGCAGACGCTTACATAATTTCTCACAATACAATGTCACATATTGACACAATTTTTTTTTTTTTTTTGCGTTGCTGTAGCAAACAACGCTCTGAATTATCGAGGTGTTGTTGTTTTTGATTTGCTATGAAGGATCATGTCAGCCACTTTGAATTCAGCTGAGTTATAATGCTTTAATCCAGATGCAAGTATTAAACGAATCAATAGCTGCTGTTTATTCCAGTTGTCCCCAAACGTTTTTGCATGGCACAGTGATTGGAAACAACTTGTCTATTCGATTACGAGTAGAACCATATTTGCATATCGTAAAAATATTGGTTTGACCCCTCAGACAACGGCACGGATAAGCCTCCTTAGACCTGCTACACTTATTAGAGACCAGGCCATAGAAGTTGTGTAATAATTTGATGAAGTAATTCCATAATTAAATTCATAAACATGTTATCTTAATCTGAAAATCCTATCGTTGGTATCGGTTTCCCCAATATTTTTCAAAACAGACTTCTTTCTAGAAAAGCATCGGGAATTTATGCACCGTTTTCTTTACCAATTAATGTTCATTATAAATTTATTTATACGCTGCCTTTTGTCATGTCTTTACAACGGACCCTAAATGTTCATTATGTATATGTGACATACCTTTCTTCGCTGTCTCTCTTCGCTCCTTTGTGGACGTATGTCGCACGAACTGACTTGTTGCTGCACTTATGCACCCTCCACCCGATCCTTAATAATGGAAACATTGAATCTGCTGTGTTTTTTTATGCAGCTGAGTTTATTGGCTTTAAACACAGTGGTTCACAAACGCATCGCAAAATTCTAGTCTTCACTAGTCCTTAGGGAGAGAATCTTGCAATTCGGTGGCTACATCTTAAAACATGTGTGTTTTCTCGCACCCAAGAACAAACTGTCTACTCTCTTTCTAAATTTCACCCTAGAAAACATGATCTCACCAATTCTCGTTCTCACGAATCGGGGCCCCGGTTCAGGTATCTGCACCCATCAACCTCTTTGACGTGACTTTAGAACCGTATATATTTATATATCTCTTAGATTTTTAAAACTACTAGCTAATTTCTGCTCACTCTAGGTTGTAGAGCCTCTTATACTGCACATACACGGAAGGGATTCCGTGAAGGTTGACAACATTCTAAGTGAAAGTTATTTTTGTGCATCGAACTGAATTCAAACTTCGGACACCCAGGTCATTTTTTCGTGTCGTTAACCATTGAACCGTAATCACCTCCCATAATTGAAGTTACCTCTTGTCTTTATCTGAATCTTCGCTTTTAAGTGATTAAACAAACCAACACGTGGTACAGATTTCGATAACGTTTTTTTAAAAACTTCAAATCATCAAAAATCTTATCTACATTAATGATCTTCCAAGTCACATTATTCGTAGACATTTATGCTGATGACACTACTATCTATGGTAGCACATCTAAGACCGTAAACGACCAAGTTCTCTTAGATTCTCTCTCCTCTGATCTTGAGCACGTGGTACAATGGGGAAAAAAGTGGCTGGTTACTTTTAATGCATCTAAAAGCAAACTTTTATCTTTGCATCATCAACGATCTGATCCTCATCTGGCATCGATTGAAATGAATGGCTCTCGTCTTGGGGAGGCCTCATGTTTTAACAAGCTTCTGGGCTTGACCTTTACTCCTGATTTAAAATGGAATACATGCATCAAATCCGTTGGCAAGGCCGCTGGAAAAATGGTGGGATCCTTTTATCGATCCATTAGATATCTCACTGCTGATGCAATTCTCTCTATATATATAAGAGCCAGGTACGCCCAAGGATGGAGTACTGTTGCCACATCTGGACAGGAGCTGCTAGAAAGGACTTGTCCTGCCTTGATAGAGTTCAAAATAGACTTTGTAGCCTCGTAAGAGGTCCTTTTCTCTTCCCTGCAACCTCTTTCTCACAGAAGAGATGTTACGTGCTTGTCTTTGATGTATCCTAATTTTCATGGCAAGTGCTTCTCTGGGCTTCAATCTATGGTCCCCCCTCGCCAAACTTTAACAAGAAACACTCATCAAAACACTATCAATAATTTCCCCCACTCTTTATCTGTGCCTAAACCTAAACGTAGATTCCATGAGCAAAGCTTCTTTCTTAGAACTGCACCCCTATGGAATTGTCTTCCGTTTTCCTGCTTTCCAGCTGACTACAATATGGTTGTCTTCAAGTCCAACGTAAACAAGTTTTTGATGAGCCGTTCCACTTAAGTTAACAAATTTACCGAATTTCCATTACTATCGATTACTATATTGTCCAATTGACTACTGTACACACTTTAACTCTTATCCTCGAGTGGCCTCTGGTCCTTGATAAGTGGTGATGCTATGTAAAAAAATGCCACCACTTTCCTAAAACATTCTAAGACTTAAAAATTCTACTTAAAAAATTATCAAGAAATAAGATTCATTCAGTCTACAAAAAAGCTATTGGAGATTATCGAAATTGGTTTATATTCTGTTTTCGTTTTGTTATCGCGATAATCTGCTTTATAAAAAAAAAGAAGAAAGCTGATCCATGTCTGTCTTTCGTGGATTAAGCGACAGTTGGCGCGTGCCTCGTCATTGTCACCAAATCCGTTTCATAAAAGTCTCCGTATTTATTTAATATCTACATTGTTTGTTTTAATCGTCTGCTTATAGACAGACAATTAACGTATATAGTTGTTTGTAACAACAGATTTTCTGTCGGGGGCGCGGGGTAAACGTTTGACGTGCGTGTAGAGTGAGGTTCACTTTTTGCTGACTCAGCATATTTTACTCATCAACATCTTAAATTGGATCGCTCAAGTCACAATGTTTAACATGATATGATGATATATCAATATATCGATTTTTATTGAAAATGCTCGACTGAGCTTCAATCTATTGTCATCACCCCTGCAAAACATTCACAACAAACATTCGTCTAGCTACAACCAGTCAACAATTTACCCCACTCTCTATCTGTGCCTAAACTAAACGCAAATTCGATGAACAAAACTGACCGCCTGTGGAACTCTGTACCACGAGATTACTTTCCAGCTGACTACAACATAGTTGTGTTCAAGTTCAATATAAAACAAATTCTTGTTGAACCGTCCCCTGAAATAATCAAATTATGTCTCACTGCCCACCTTTAAACTAGTAATTCTTGTACTCGAGTGACCCAAGGCCTTGATAAAAGGTAACTTCCTTGTACACAAGTGAAGCATGCATAGTTCCCCGTGAGTGGACAGTGAACGAGGCATAAAAAATGACTAAGTTCAGCATTTGCCCCCCTCTTTAGCCTCAAAAGTCCCCAAGAAACGTCAATTCCTAGTGAAAATGAAGAAACGGTTAAGTTTAGTTCTTAACATATGTAAATTTAAGTTCTGCAGCATGCAAAAAAAGAAATGACTAAGTCTGTTATTCCCCCTCATTAAGCCCCAAAAGTCCCCAAGACCTTAACATATTTAAATTTGAGTTCAGCACCATGCAAAACTGCTAAATAGAAATACACAGAAAAATTTGAATAAATATGGTAAAATAGTCCCAAAAATGGAGTGATTTTAGTAGCCCTAAAACAACCCCTGGGGCACATCCAAGAGTTATTGTGAAGTATAGACAAACAAAATTATATAGAAATCAGCTACAACTTTTCAGAAAGTTTTATAAAATTCCAAGGCATCACTTTTTTTTGATAAGCACAAAAGTATCAATTTTAGCCATTTTAACCCGAAAATCGCCCGGGGGGGGGGGGACCAGAGTTTTCCCAGAAAGTCCGTTCTGTTACTTTTTTACTCATATCATGTCTAATGTTTGTGCAAAATTTTAAAAAATTCCAAGACATAGTTAATAAGAAAAGTGCGTAGGAATCAGTATTGGTTGAAATTTGGTAGAATTTAGTTATTTAAGAAGAAGAGGGTCAACCAGAACTTGTTTACATTAGACTTGAAGATAACCATGTTGTAGTTAGATGGAAAGCAGATCCCCGGTGCGGAATTCTACATGTGGGCATTTCTAGGGGAGAAACGTTGTTTATGGAATTTGTGTTTAGAATGGGGCATAGATAAAGAGCAAAGGAAATTGTTGACAGTGGTTGTCGCTAGACGAGTGTTTGCTGTACATGTTTTGCGAGGGGGGGTCATAGATAGGAGCTAATTGATCATTTGTCCATGAAACAAACGATAGAGCAGAGATAGACTCGCGGGCAATGGGGAGAAAAGGATACTGCTTATTAGATATCGAGAGGTTTAAGTGAAACTATCATATCTTTAATCTCTCTCTGTCTCCCTCCCCCTCTCTCCCTCTCTCTCTCTCTCTCTCTCTCTCTCTCTCTCTCTCTCTCTCTCTCTCTCTCTGTGTTTCTGTGTACCAAAAAATCGAACGCAACTTCTGTGAACACACTTTCTTTTTTAGAATATCCCACCCGTGAAACCAAATAACATAAGACTGTTTCCCAACCTACTACAACAAGAGGCGTCTTCAAGTCTAATGTAAACAAATACTTATTGAACCGTCCTTTTTTAACAATAAATTTCCCTTAAGTAATATATTGCTCATTCTATTCATCATTTCAAATCCTCTCGGGCTAGCGATTATCGTCCCATTGAAAATCTCTTCAATTCATATCCTCAAGTTATACCTAGATCCTTAATAAGCTGTATCCTATTAATAAAAATAAAATATCCAAATATTTAATTTACAATAATTTTATATGAATAAATATTTACAATATTTTCAAATCAAGTATTCATGTCATATCAAATTATTAGGTTTAATTTTGAATTTTTTATATCATATAAAAATTGCTTAAATGAAAATGTTTTTGTTTCTGAATATTTGAGATAAGGATCGATTATTTTTATTATTTGGATTTTTCGGACTATTCTTTTATTTATTTTTTTCATCTTGAGTGTAATTTTTCACAACGTTTCAGTCGATTTAACCTCCGGCCTTCTTAAGGTGTATTTTGTTAAACTGAAGGATATTTCTGTCGAACTCGGGAATTTGGACGGAATTTCGAACGGATACCAGATTTACTTTCACTTTTTCAGTCAGTACAACCGAGAGATTTTAACTGTTTATTTGATTGCATTTGTTTGTATTTTATTTGCACTTGGTTCAACGAGTATATTCGCCAAGTAATTTTTTTAATATTAATAGATTAATATCATTAGATCCTAGCAGGGGCGCCCGGCTTGGCCCGGTTGTAAAATATGCATAAATATATTTTAATTCATGCAGATTCTGTATTTATTATTACAGAGCCAATTCTCTATTGAATATTATATTGTACCTAATATATAGTATTTATTTCAAAAGTTTTAGTTTATTTTTAAATTAACTAGATGCCATCAGCTAGAATCGAAACCAAAACATGTAGCGCTCTAGTCGCGATTCCTACCATTTCATCTATTGACAAATAGATAAGAAAGATTTAAAATTAAACCACTTCAAGTTATGAATGAACTTGCGCATGCGCAAAATTAATCGAAATATGTCGGCAAGTTGAAATAAACATTTTGTATTTCAACTTGCCGACATATTTCTGTGCGCGTTATTCATCCAAACAAAGATTTTACTCGTTATAAATCACCTTTGGTGTGTGATCAAAATTTCACACGAACATATGCACATATCTACTGTATTATTTATATAAAGTAGATTTGAAATATACTGTTTGAATTTAGAGGCATATTTGTATCACATGATTATCGTACGATGCAATGGCATAAGGCTGAGATTGTTTCAATTTAGGCTTGATCTGACATGCCTTCGACCACGATCTCTCATTCGTTAACCTAAGATCCCCTGGCCCCGGATCATACATCTCACCGCACGAACCCTTTGTGCAATCATTAACCGCGATTATATACCGTTCTTTTGTCTGTAAACCAACGAAGCATTGACTTTCGCCTCTCGTTACCAACAGCTGCTTGATTAAGACAATGCGCGTGTAATTCAACCATTGTCCCCGTCGGAAAGGAAACACCGCCGCTACGTTCAGCCTAATAGCCATCAGCTCCCCCAGTCTTCCGACCCATTCACCCAGCCGAAACAAAACTAATGCCTAGCTGTAATCAGTGGTGGCGATCAATGACCAGGCTGTTAATCAACTGGTCATCTATGATCAAACAATGGTCAGTGAGGTCTTAAATGCGGCGGCGATTTGTTTGGTTTGATTTGCTTTTTCTATTTACCAATATGGTCGCCATGTTTTTTTGGTTTTTGTTGGTATTTTTTGTTATTTAATGCCGTAAATAAAGCTTATGTTAGATATTGCATTGGTGCCTTTTGTTGAACACAAGTTGCTATTATGGGAATAGTAACGTACATTGTGGTCGCTATATAATGGCGAGATAAACATGTTGTTCACTTCCGGGTTTGTCGACATTCTGTAAACATTTATAAACTAGCTAAGGTATCAGTTTGGTGATAGTAAGTGAACATCTCATCAAGAACCGTCCCCCTAATCTAATATATAAAATTATCTCATTCGGATTTTCAAATATTAACGTTGACCAATTAAATTTATTTGTTATAGTTATACCATGCAATTTGGTATAGACTAATGTACTTCACAACGATTTATTATATACTAGCGGGGGTACCCGGCGTTGCCCGAGTGTTTGTTTCCGGGACGGGGGGGGGAGTTTTAAAAAATGTTATGGTAGGTAAGTAGGAAGGATCAAACCCGGAGTCATGAGTAAAAGTAGGAAAATAAAGTGTGAAAAAAAAAAAACATCTGCAACGTTAACAGTTCGGCCACCAAGAAAAATCCATTCCAGTTGTTTAGGACAAAAAAAAAAAACGACTACGGTAGGTCGGCGCGAACGTGAAAATATAATGTGAATTGTCCAGCACGCTAACCACTACGCCACAGAGCACTGCAGCTTAGTTTAGTGATTTTAAATAACTTCACATGAAAGAACTACGAAGCCAAACCGGTGTTCTCTTCTCAACTGTTCCTTGTGAACGATCCCCAAACGGTGTTAAGTGGTGGCAGGGGGAGGAGGAATTTATTAGAGAGAAAATATTTTACCACTTCCATTGATCTTAACCGATTTTGGCCGTGACTTCTCAGCAGAAAAAGTATAGAAATCTAAGATTATCGAGGAATTTGAGAAATAATAAGCCTATAACACACCTCAGATATTGTTCTGCAGTTTGTGCATATTATATTTGCATGAAATATCTTGATTTTTAATCCTATTAATGTCAAAATCAGACGGGAAAAAATGAGTTCATTTTATTTATATAGAAGATAGATAGAAATAGATAGAAGATAGATAGAAGATAGAAGATAGAATAGATAGAATAGAGAAGAAGATAGAAGATAGATAGAAGATAGATAGATAGAAGAAAGAAGAAAGATAGAAGAAGATAGAATAGAATAGAAGAATAGATAGAAGAAAGAAGAATAGAAGAAGATATATATATATATATATATATATATATATATTTCACAACGATTTATTATATATATATATATATATATATATATATATATATATATATATATATATATATATATATACACTCCATTACTATGCAAATTGTAATTTTGTAAATATATAGGATGCTCTCTGGTGTGAGTATTTTTCTAGCACAGTAGAGGGAGCCTGTCTTACTTTTTAGCTATCACTCTCAGCTTCACTCACTTTGTAGTTGTTAACCCCCTCTTATTTTTATTACGATATCTATAATTCACGCTTCCGTCTCTCTCGCCCTTCATTCCTATATCTTCCACTCCATATTTCTCCGCCTTTCTATTTTATCTCCTTTCTACCTATCTTATTCTCTCTCTTTCTCTCTCTCTCTTCCTCTTCATCTCTCTTTGTATCTCTCTCTCTCTTTCTCTGTATATCTTTTCATTTCATCTCTCTCCACATCTCTATCCATATTTCTTCTATCTCTTTTTTAATCTTCCTTCCTCTTCCTCCCTCTATGTCTCCCTACCTATTTCTCTCCCCTATTTCTCTCCTTTCCTCTTCAATTGACCACCTCTTCTCGCATAAAGCTGTGACACTTGTTCGCAACCTCGACAGTGGCTTCAACTGTGCGACATTCACCAACCGTAGAAAAGAGTCAAAAGTTAATCTTAGCACCATTCAACCTCGCCCTATTTAATCCTTGTGGGAGAAAGAGAAATAGAAAAAAAATATCACGGAGCGCTGTTTCGTATCACGTTCAATTCGGAACAATCATCCGGCTTTAGATTGAATCTACAACGACGGGATTATAAAATTGAGATTAAAAAAATAATTCTAACTTCATAATAGCGTCTATAAAACAGCAAGATAATAATTAATTAATTAATTAAATTCAACAAGGGATTACCTCCAGGTGGGAATGAGACATTTTGTAAAATCCCTCTTCGAAAATAAAATTACCCTCACACATCAACAACCATTGGATTATTATTATTATTATTATTATTATTATTATTATTATTATTATTATTATTATTATTATTAACGACAAATAAAATAGTTAATTACAAATTACAATCTGCATAATTTTTATTGTTTAAACTACTATTCTCGTCTTGCTTGTCCCATGGGGCAATGGATAAAAGCATTGATTTACAATAAATCCTATGTGATTGTAATCATACGGCAAAATCACGTTGACACATCGGTTCTCGTTAGATCACCGAAGTTAAACAACGTTGACTCTGCTCATTACCAGATGAATGACCATTTGAGAATACCAGGCGCTGTATGTTGGAAGACCTCCCTACAAAACTCCAAAAACTTAATGTCGTTATCTCACCTAACCGAGATATACAAGTGACTGGAGATCGCTTGTGAATTTGATATTCCCATGATACTTCTTCCTTTGGTAGAAGTCGGTTCAAACATTTTAGGGGGAATGCGCTTCGGGTTGTTGTGTGTAAATTGAAGACTCGATCCTTACTACATGTTATAATAACTAAAGAATAACATAATAATTAATACGTTTACCAAATCATGGCTGATGGAATGAGAATAATCTACCTCCGTGGATTGAATGAAAGGTTCAATTCAGAATTCTGCCTTGGTTACAAAGTTTGACAGGAACGTTCCTAAAATCGGAAAGATAAAGTTGATAAAAGTCCGAAATTATATGTTTATGTGTTTACTGCATATATTTTGTTTTTACCATTCAATTTGGACCAAAGAACCAATCGTCGCCTTCTCTTGTATTATTTTCCTTTTATTTCTTTTATTTCGATTTTTTATCGATTTTCTCTAATTCTACAATTAAATAGATTTTACATCTTAAAGTTCTTTCAACAATTTTCCCTCTTTTCAATTTTAGGGCACCATACTTGTCCATACCACATCCCAGACTTATGTCATTACTAGGGCTATGACAAGAGAATATTTTTTTCGTTATTTTGACTCTCGAGTATATATCAGTTAATATCTTATATGTGTTTTTATATAGTGTGATGTGGTTCTAGATTGATTAATTGTGTCTAACTGTGTCGGATATATACTCGAGAGTCAAAACAATAAGAATATTCTATTGTCTTAGTCCTAATCATTATTGAACAAAAACATATTCTTCTTCCTCCTCCTCTTCTTTTTCTTCTTCTTCTTCTTCTTCTTCTTATTTTAATTTCTATTCTTCTTCTTCTTATTATTATTAATAATAATAATAATAATAAGAAGAAGAAGAATAAATGTTTGTGTCACCAAAAACTGGCACCCCACCACAAAGCGCGGGGGGGGGGTGTCAAGGAGGATGGAAAAAAGGAGGAGAGAAAGCACTAGCCAGACCTTCTACTGGACAAGTTCAATTACCAGTGAAGACTAATGGTCGCCGCCAATGAGAAATCAATGATAAGCGGCTGCTACGATAATGGAAATCTACCTACAATGGTTATCGACAGAGTGGAGAGCACTGGAAACCTTGGGAGACTTATCGTCACTCAGACTCCAGAGGGCACCACATGTTGTTCTCAAAAAGTAATCTTTGATGATGGCCTGCGTGACTACTTCTAGTGAGTAAAAAAAAAAAAAATAAAAATAAAAAATAATAATAATAATAATAATAATAATAATAATAATAATGATGATGATGGCAATCTTCTTTGGGATATGCGGATACAGACTGATAAGGTCCTTGAACACTCCAGACCTGATATAATTTTACTAAATAAAAACAAGAGAACTTGCTCAATCATTTACGCTACCTGTCCTTTCGATACCAGAGTGTGAGAGAAAGAACACAAAAAATAAATACGAAGACCTAAAATGGGAATTAGTTAGACTCTAGAAATTTAAAGAAGTCAAGGTGATCCCCATTGTGATTGGAACGCTTCGAATCATAACAAAAAGCCACCATAAATGGTTTAATCAGATTGACAAGACAATTTCTTTTACAATCTTACAAAACGCTTGTCCGTTGTCAAGAGGGCAAGTGTTAAGGTATGGCTTAGATATCTACAAAAAATAATAAATAAATAAATAAATAAAAATCAAAATAAATAAATCAAAATCAAAATAAATCAAAATCAAAATAAATAAATCAAAATCAAAATAAAAATAAATACATAAAAATAAAAATAAATAAATCAAAATCAAAATCAAAATAAAAATAAATACATAAAAACGTCATCAAGGTAAGAATGTATGAAACAATAATATATCAACACTTCAAACTGTATGACAGTCAAAGTGAATCCCATTGTAATTTAAAAGCTTGGGAAAATGACAAAAAAGCCACCATAAATAGCTTAATCAGATTGACAAGAAAATTTCTTTTACAATTAAAAGGCCTGCCTGTTGGTAGGGCCGATAGTGTTAATACAGCTTGAATGTCTCAAGTCAAAGGAATTGACCTGATGTTTAAGAAAGAAAATCCAACTAAGAACATCCAAAGGTTGAGACTAGTATCATTATCATCATCATCATCATCATCAATAATAATAATAATAATAATAATAATAATAATAATAATAATAATAATATAAGACAACAATAGATTTTTGATTTTTTTTTTCCGAAAAGCATTTTTCACTCACTCCCCCCTCCCGCCTCAAAAACTAGACAAAATCAAAATAGTTACAACTAGAAAATGATAATACTCACACCTGATAGTATGCTATATCTTTGCAAAGCCATAATTCGCTCGTGCATGGAAGCGGGGGAGGGCAGAGCGGTAGCTCTAGATATATCTAAGGCTTTTGACAGGGTATGGCACAAGGGCCTCCCCAGGAAAATTAAATCATACGGTATCACTGGTAGAATACTTAGCATAATTGAATCCTTCTTAGATAAGAGAAAAATCCAGGTTGTCCTCGACGATCGAACATCTAAACAGTGTGATATAAATGCGGGAATGCCTCAGGGGGTTATTCTTGGACCTCTATTGTTCCTGATATTTATTAATGACCTCCCCGACAAAACTGCCTCTGAGATGGGTATGTATGCTGATGACACCACACTCTATAACAGGCATGACAGGAAAACAAATGAACACATATCTAAAGAAATGGCAAAAACACCAGAGGATGACCTCCAATCTGTAGTGGAATGGGGACATAAATGGATGGTCACATTCAATGCTGCCAAGACTAAACTGGTTTCCTTCAATAATTGCAAGAAACCTTCTCTGCCACCAATAGCAATGGCCAGTGACTCCCTGTCTGAGAGTACATCTTTCAAACTGCTTGGCCTAACGTTCACAGGAAACAGGAGTTGGAACAATTATATTGAAAACATTGCCAGGGCCGCTGCGAAAAAGGAAGGCTCTCTCTACCGTGCTAGAAAACTACTGACACCTGAAAGTATCCTGTACCTCTATAAGGCCACCATTCGCCCATGTATGGAGTATTGTTGTCACATGGGCTGGTGCATCTGCTACTAGTCTCTCGCTCCTTGACAAGGTTAAAAAAAGAGTCGCCAATCTGATAGGCCCTAAACTGGCATTAAAGCTTCAGCCTCTGTCCCATCGACAAAATGTTGCATCCCTCTGCTTGTTCTACAAGTATTTTAATGGTGAATGCTCTGACGAACTGCAGACGCTTGTGTCCCCACGACGTAGACACCCTCGACAAAACCGACAGGTCGCTAAATCCTACCCCCACACAGTAGAGATCCCTAGATGTAAAAGATATTTCTACTCCAGTAGTTTCTTCCCCAGAACCGCTAGACTATGGAATTCCATTCTAGGTTCCTGCTTCCCTAACTACTGACATGCAGAGGTTCAAGTGCAACGTGAACCGACATCTTGCTGCCCAAATCCCTACATAGTGCCCCAGTAGTTGCTGCCCCTGATAGTAGCCCCCTACACCAAAGTGGCAATGTGCCTCGTTTGGGGTGAAAATGTAATAAAAAAAATATATATATTGTTGCTTGTGCGCCTACCATTAACCTCTCTCTCTCTCTCTCTCTCTCTCTCTCTCTCTCTCTCTCTCTTAGAGTGAGGACGAAAAAGAGTCTTAAAAAAGAATCAGTTGAAAAGGAGTATATAAAATGGGGTGTGAGTTAGAGTAAAGATTTTTATACTCGTATTTTGTTTAGAAATGCCACCTTATAAACAACACAGAAGTTCTTTGTGGAACTCAAGTACCCCACCCTTGACTTCGTGAGTTCAGCAGCCGAGAGAAGATATACATCAATCCTCATGTCCTAAATATAACCCTACACCAGTGCGATGCCGCAAAAGTAAATCGTCTCTCTGACAACAGTATCGATTTAGACAATCCCATTCTACGGCAGATATTTTAACAGTCATCTCTGAACGCATTTACCATGTACCGGATAAAGCGGGCGAAGCCAAAGCTGTAGCTCTTGATATATCCAAGACCTTTGACAAACTCTGGCACAAAGGGCTACTAATGAAAATTAAATCCTACGGTATAACTAAACGTATACTAAATATACTTAGATCCTTCTTAGAAAATAAGACCACCCATGTTGACATTGATGGACGTACATTCAAGTGACATAATATTAATGCAGGAGTGCCTCAGGGATCGATCCTTGGACCTCTTTTATTCTTGATATTCAAAAACGACCTGCCTGATAATATTGTAACCGAGATGGGTATATTTGTTGATGATACAACGCTCTATAACATGCATGAGGGAAGAACGGGTGTACAGAAATCTAAGACAATGGCAGAATTGTTAAAAAATGACATCCAGACCATAGTGGAACCGGGCAGCAAATGGATGTATGGTAAATCATGGTAGGAGGGGTGACTACTTATAAGAATTCTGGCCGGGAGTCACTAATTTGTAAGGGTGTGAATCGGTGTTCACTAATTTATAATCGGGATATATCAATTTTAAGGACCGCGGTTGCATATTCAGGAATCTTTTGAAGTCGAACGTAGTAGGGTATCTGCAAGACTGTTAAAGGTAAATGTAACGAGATCGCCAATTAATAAAAAGATGTCACCAGATTACATCCTCACATACATAAAAAAAAAAAAATAGAAATAACTCTGAAAAATAACGACGTTTGGCAAAGAATTTGAAATCACTGTATTAATATGAAAGAAACAACATTTATTTACGTGTCAGAAAAATATTAATTCAAATCGTTCCAATATAAGTGTTTTCTTGGAATAAGTGTTCATTATGCAGGATTAATTAAATGCATATTTCGTGAGAATAGCATGAGGTTTTAAATTGCTGCTTTTTATGAACAGAGTGTCACGCGTGACTTGAATTTTTTGGAGAGGATCAAAACGAGAAGTAGAAAAATTGGTGCCTTATGTACATTTGTATTTGATTTCAATTTGTTTATTTGATTGTTGACAAGGAAGCGTTTTTAAATCTGGTGGTTTGGCGCTGATTAGCGATAAGCTTCCTCTGTAGATTGTTAGACGGTTGTGGTTGGATAGAGATAAAGAAAAAAGGTGCCACGGGACACACCTGTCTCTCGCCTTTGTCCTGGGGGGTTTTGGCGAGGGTGTTGGACTGGTTCGTGGTGGGGGTCTAAATTAAAAAAAAAAAAAAAAAGAGATGGGAAAGTAGGGTGCATGTTGAGAAGGTGGAGGCGCCACGCTTGCTATTTATCTTTTAGTGTGTTTGCCTCGAGATTAGAAATCTTGATGGGATACTCAGATAGAGGGGGGAATGAGGAGGAAGTGGTGGAAGAATAAACATAAATTGAGAAAGGGTGAAATAAAAATGGATGTAAGGAGAATAAAAG
This sequence comes from Euprymna scolopes, assembly GCF_053919585.1. Taxonomy (NCBI): domain Eukaryota; kingdom Metazoa; phylum Mollusca; class Cephalopoda; order Sepiida; family Sepiolidae; genus Euprymna; species Euprymna scolopes. The sequence goes on from NC_136517.1 coordinate 3,336,740, forward strand.
AGAGATGGGAAGAGCGAGCGAGAGAGAGAGAGAGTGATACAGCAAGAGAGAAGAGAGAGACAAATTGAAGCTTAGAGAGAGGGTGAGAAAATGGGAATGGGCAGAGATTGTGATAAAGGCAATAGTGAGAGAAAGGCGGAGGTGATAGGGCGAAAGGGGAGTGAGGAAGATGGTTTGGTGGTTTGGTTGTTTACGTCATATCAACCCTTTTTGGGGTTATTTGATGCCGAATGTGGAAATTTGGAAAAAAAAAGTGTTCACGCTTCAAATTATTTATGTATTCAAATATTTTTCTGTTGTATTTAGTTTTGCTGTTTTGTTTTTATCCATTTTTACACTTTTTCATTGCAACCATTTGGCAAAATATTTTTACGCTTCAAAAGCGAAAGCAGACAGAAAGAAAAGGAAGGAAAGAAAGAAAAAAGAAATAAAGAGAAAACAGAAAAAGAAATACATAAATAGAAGGATAGAGAGAAAGAAAGAGAAAAAGAAAATAGAAAGAAAGGAAGTGAGTAAAAAAGAAAGGAAAAAGAAAGTAAGAAAAAATGAAAGAAAAAAGAAAGAGAAAGCAGAAGTTACGTCACATTTTCCGGATTCTATCACCATCTACTGAATCGACTGAGGAAAGAGCAAACAGCTTGCCTTCCTCCACTCGTTGTGGGAGTTGTGACGACCAGGATTTACACAGTCTATAGTAAAAAGGGACGGATAAAATAAGGAGTCGATCGTCCTAATTATTCAACGTTGCTCTTAGTAAGTAAGTATCAAAACCCACCTCAAAATACTTCAAAGCAATTAACATAGTTATAAAGTAAATATTGTGAGCAAGTAAAGATTCCAGTTTTGTGGCGTTAAAGTTCCAATCGTGGCGGAAGCCTTTTAGCCGGTGAGATTTGTTCAGAATTTTATCATGTCGTGGCTTTTACTTAAATTTTAATAAAATAAAAAAAGCAATTCAGTGATGATGCTCTCTCAATAACGCCTTTAAAATTGAAACTAATTATGTCTCTACATATTTCAATTAAAAATAAACACATACTTAAATCATTCAATTAAAAATAAACACATACTTAAATCATTCGTTGACATCTATGCTGATGACACGACCATCTATGGCAACACATCAAAGGCTGTAAATGACAAAATTCTCTCTGATTCTCTCTCCTCTGATCTCGAGCGCGTGGTTCAGTGGGGGAAGATGTGGCTAGTTACCTTTAATGCATCCAAAACCAAACTCCTATCCTTACATCATCAACGCTCTGATCCCCAGCTGGCATCAATTGTGATGGATGGCTCTCGTCTGGGTGAGGCCCCGTGTTTTGACAAGCTTCTGGGTTTGACCTTTACTCCTGATCTGAAATGGAACACGTACATCAAGTCTGTTGCCAAGGTCGCTGGAAAGATGGTGGGAACCTTCTACCGCCCCAGAAGATATCTCACTACTGATGCAATTCTCTATCTATATAAAAGCCAAGTACGGCCAAGGATGGAATACTGTTGCCATATCTGGGCAGGAGCTGCCAAAAACAGCCTATCATGCCTTGACAGAGTACAAAATAGACTTCGTGGTTTAGTGGGGGATGCCCTTTTCTCTATACTGCAACCCCTCTCCCACAGAAGAGACGTTGCAAGCCTATCCTTGTTTTATCGTTATTTTCATGGCAGGTGCTCGTCTGAACTCCAATCCCTGGTCCCCCCTCGCCAATCTTTCACGAAAAACACCCGTCTGGCTGAATCCACTGTGAAAAATTTCCCCCACTCTATGTCTGTGCCTGGATCAAGGCGCGGATTTCATGAACAAAGCTTCTTTCTTAGAACTGCACGCCTGTGGAACTCTGTTCCGTCTGCCTGCTTCCCTCCGGACTACAACTTGGATGCCTTCAAGTCTAATGTTAACAAATTCCTAATGAACCGCCCCCTTAAGTAAACACTTCATCAAATCTCCTCACTAACGTAATGTACTTGCAATAACCCTTATCCCTGAGTGGCTTCCGGGCCTTGATAAGTGGTGATCTCTGTGTAAAAAAAAAAAAAAAAGAGTAATCGGAATCGGAAAAATCGCAACATTTGGTGATACCGGAATCGGTATTAGAATTGGAAAAATGTATGCTAGTTGTTTTTATTTGTTTTTGTTTGAAACTTCATTTTCCATTGTTGTTTATAATGATAAAATAATAAAGATTTATTGATTTGAAACTGCCAGTAAAACTAAAGTCGATAAATCACCCTCTCCTTATGTCTACTTTTTGTGTCTGTAAAAATATTTGCATATATTACCTCAAAATATTTAGCTGCAGAATTTTTTTTTATGTCGTTGTGTTTTCGAATGATCGTGTAATCCGAAACAAAAATCCATGTGTAAATATTTAGAGGTTTTTAAAGAATCGGATTCAGAATCGGTAATTGTATCGGAATCAGGAATTTCGAACAGAATCAGCAATTGTCCCGAATATATTATCCAAATGAGAAAATACTGAACGTGTCATTTAAACCTGATAATTATCTTATTTCAAGGAAATATTTTATTAGTGTGCGTATGTTTATGCGTGGGTTGCCAATAAAGTGTACAACTTTTATTGGTGAAGGTGATATTTATTTTCAAAAACGCATCGAACTGGTTCGGGTATATTTTTTTCTTTTTCTTAAGCGGCCTTTTCAGATTTAGTGGCGCCATGTTTTAATGCTTATACATCTCGTCAGTTATTCATTCGTTTATTGTTTTGTATGTGAAAAAAAATGTCTCCATCGTTTGGGACGACAAGTAGGAGAATGAAGAATGGGAAATGATAACAATAGTTCGATTAATCTTTCATCCAATCTCCACATCCGCCATGTTGCGTACAGCTTCATCTGTTCTTAAACCGTAAATCAAAATCAATGAATACTGAACAGTGTTTAACTGTAGACTCAAGCTAATTACAGCCGGGTTCTTTTATCGCGCCGATCTGTGAAATAACGGCCCAGGACGCCCACGGCCTCCTCTGTCCAGGCATACGTCGTCGAGTCGGCTGTAAAATAATTCCGCCTCTGACTCCCAACCCGGCATAAAAGAGTGCCAAACGAACGACTAGCGAATGAAAGAAAAAAAAAAAACGACTGGTCAGCGACGCGTGATTTATTTCTCGATTGACGACATTCTATCCCCTGACTATCCGATAGCCATCCATTTTGAGGGAAACCTTTCCGAAAAAGCAAAAAGAAAACAAATAAATAAATAAAGGACTTCAAGTATTACTTGAGAAAATGATTCGGTCCGAATTATTAACGCCTTCGTCGAAGTCCTGGAGGCCTGTCAAGCCCAAGTCTCGTAAACTAGGTGTCGGCAATCTCGCGGTGAAACACGAGATGAGACCCGGGGCAAATCATCGTGCGATATCGTTGCTTAGTACTTCCATTCGTTCACTGTCGGCTTCTCATAATTTAACCGCTGCTTTACTTAAAGGTATTCGCCATTTTTCATTTTGATGCGTTGCAGATTCGAACACAAACAAGGCTGAAGAGAAAAGAGAGAAGACGAAAAAGAAGATAAAAGAAACGAGAAAAAGTGCAAGAGGGAAAGGGGAGAAAGAAGGGAGATTTGTCTGATGAGTCTCTCTCTCTCTCTCTCTCTCTCTCTCTATATATATATATATATATATATATATATATATATATATATATATATATATATAATTATTTACTATAATAATTATTAAATACCTACAGACACTAGTAGTTTATCCTTTCAGAAATCATCAGTGCAGTATATATATATATTTTTTTTTTATTCAATTTTCACCCCAAACAAGGCACAGTGCCACTTTGAAGCAGGGGGCTACTATTAGGGAATTAATTAGCGGGGTCATTATGAAGGGAGAAGAGTAGAAAGATGTTTGTTAACATTACACTTGAACTTCTGCATATCATTGCAGTTGGGAAAGCAGAATCCCGGAAAGGAGTTCCAAAGACCCGCAGTTCTGGGGAAGAAACTATTGGAGTAAAAGGCTTTCTTGAACCTAGGGATCTCTACTGTAAAGGGATGAGACTTAGTAGCTTGTCGGGTTTGTCGGGGGTAGTTACGTCGGGGAGGTACAAGTGTTTGCAGTTCGTCAGAGCATTCACCATTAAAGTATTTGTAGAACAGGCAGAGGGATGCAACATCTCGTCGATGGGACAGAGGTTGAAGCCTAGATGACAGTTCAGGACCTATCAGGTTGGCGACTCTCTTTTGAACCCTGTCCAGGAGCGAGAGACAAGCAGCAGATGCACCAGCCCAGATGTGACAACAGTACTCCATACATGGGCGAATGGTTGCCTTATAGAGGTATAGGATACTGGCAGGCGTAAGTAGTTTTCTAGCACGGTAGAGGGAGCCAACCTTCCTTGCAGCAGCCTTGGCAATGCTCTCAATGTATCTATTCCAGTTCATATTCCCTGTAAACGTTAGGCCGAGGAGTTTAAAAGAAGTACTTTCAGGCAATGTGTTCTTGGCCATTGCTATTGGTGGTAGAGAAGGTTTCTTGTAGTTATTGAAGGAAACAAGCTTAGTCTTAGCAGCATTGAATGAGACCAACCATTTTTGTCCCCATTCCACTACGGATTGGAGGTCATCCTCTAGTGTTTCTGCCATTTTCTTGGATATGTGTTCATTTGTTTTCCCCTCATATCTGTTATAGAGAGTGGTGTCATCGGCAAATATACCCATCTCCGAAACAATATTATCAGGGAGGTCGTTTATGAATATCAGGAACAATAGAGGTCCAAGGATAGACCCCTGAGGCACTCACGCATTTATGTCATATTGTTTGGATGTACGTCCGTCGAGGACAACTTTTATTTTTCTATTACTTAAGAAGGATTTAATTACGTTATGAATTCTTCCAGTGATTCCATATGATCTAATTTTCCTTAGAAGACCATCGTGCCATACCCTGTCAAAAGCCTTAGATATATCAAGGGCCACCGCTCTACCCTCCCCTGTTTTATCCAATGAACGGTATATACGTTCAGAAACTACAGTTAAGATATCTGCTGTTGAACGGGCTTGCCTGAATCCATATTGTTTGTCAGTCAGGAGTTTAGCAGCTGTTAGGTGCTGGACTAGGACTTGATTAACTAAGGACTCAAATATTTTGGCGAAAAGCGGGAGGAGGCTAATGGGGCGATAATTTAGTGGGTCAGTTCTTTCACCAGAATTCTTGAAGACTGGTACCACAGAGGCGGTTTTCCAGCAGTCGGGAAAACAAGATTCGTTAAGGCATTTATTGTAAAGTTTGGACAGAACTGGAGCAACCTCGGCAGAGCATTTTTTTAATAGCACAGCCGGGATGAGATCTGGTCCACATGCTTTTGAGGTGTCTAGGTTTTTTATAATAGCATGTACCTGAGAAGGGGTGATTTTCAAATCGTCAAGTATTGCGTCTGTTCGCAGAGGAAAATCAGGGAGTGAGTGGTGTGCCGAGTTCAGTGTGGAGTTTGAGGCAAACCGACTGGCAAGCAGATTAGCCTTGTCAGTTGCCGTGCAAGCAACCTCATGATTGTTTGTTAGTGGGGGAATAATTGACTGTCCATTATTAACTACGCTGTTGTAGATTTTCCAAAAATCCCGGGTTCCTAATTTCTGTGCTTCGATGCGCTTTCTGGTGGTTGCAGAGTAATCTGACTTAGCTGTGTCTATCACTCTCTTACGATTATTTCTAGCTTCTATAAACTTCTGTTTATTTGAGCTGGACTTATGTCGGTTGAATCTGCGGAACGCATGCTGCCTTTGACAAATGGCAGCTGCACAAGCAGAAGTAAACCATTGGGGGGAGTGGGGCTTGCTATAGTATTTCCGTGCGGGAACATGTGCTTCAATAGCAGTTTTGAACCATTCAGTTGTCTCATTTGCACACTGTTCCGCTGGAAGAGTAAAGATATTTTGCCATGGGGCATCTCTGATGAGCTCCCTGATGGCTTCCCAATCAGCCTTTTTGTAATACCTCGTTGTTTTGAGTAGTGGGTCTTCAGTTTTAGGGCGAGAATTTAGGCTGATTTCTACCATTATCACAGCGTGATCAGCATTCCCGAGTGGGCTGTGGGCATTTGTTGTACAGTCATTGGGAACCGTTGTCAGAAAGAGATCTAGAAGTGAGGCATGTTGATCGTGCTGGTCTGGGAAACGTGTCGGAAATGTAACCAATTGAGATAGGGAATGAGATATAGAGAAGCTATGTGTTGCGCTACCAGCTACGTCTGTATGATTTGAGAATCCTAGCCAGTTACTGTGGTGGACATTGAAGTCACCAAATACATGTATTTGTGCGCTAGTATCGAGGGAGAGTGCTATATCTATGCTGTCTGAGACTTTGTTTATTAGGGTACAGTCTTGGTTTGAGGGAGAGCGGTAGAGAAAATACAAGTAGCTAATATTGTGTTGCATATTTAGTCTGAAGCACATAAAGGCCTGGCCCTCTGATTCTAGTTTTATTTCTCTAGTTAGGGGGAGGGTGTTTCGAATATAGACTCCAAGTCCATGCATATGTCTGTCCGAGTCCTTACGGTAGAGTGGGAGATAACCAGGCATGTTAAAGTGGTTAGAGGGAATTGAGGAGTGAAGGTTAGTTTCACTTAATGCTAAGATATCCGGGGTGTTTACAAGGAGAAATGACTCAACATCATCTAAGTTAGTTCTAAGCCCGCGGATATTAGTAAATGCAAGCCTCAAGGGAGGAGGCAGGTTGGTTTTCTTTGAGTTTGGTCCTGGTTTAAACGTAACTTTTGCTTGAGCTGTCATTTCATTTTATTTTATTTAAAAGTTTCAGTTAGGGTGGATGAGTGATGGGGTGCTGGACAAGTAGTTGTGCAGAATACCAGACATGCAATACAAGTAGACCATCAGCTGTCCTCACCCACAGGATTGTGGCCTCAGGAAAGCCCACCGGGGATGAGTGCAGGGTCCCTTTCCATGCGCGACATGGCACTACAAACATCCCGATATTTTACAACTGTTGATGGAGCAGCCGCTCTAAGCGCTACCAAAGAGTTAGGGCTCCTGTACTATCAGTCGGAAACAGCAGCCAGGAACTGTCAATCCGGTACCCTCAATCCATTAGGCAAAGCCAGCCCAGTCCAACTGCACCGACATATATGGCCCTGAAGCACCCCACTGTGTCCAGTTTAGGGGGATGGGATGTGGCGGGAGTGTGGAAAATCGGCGTTCATTGGCCTAGTCAGGAAACAAGGTCAACCACTGGGTGATTCAGACGAGTCTCTGTGATAGCACCTCTACGCCTGGCAAATAGGCAAAGAAGGAGTATAAAAGCCGGGCGATAGACAGAGTCTATCTCCTCCTTAAGCAGTTTAGGTTTGCCAACCGGTGATTTGTTTGAGTCACCAGCTCTAGGAAGGTTGTCGTCCAGGACTGAAGAGACCTCCCTCCCCTAGGTTTAGTTTCAGAGTTTTCCTTCTCCTAGACGGATGGCCTGGGAAGACCTACGGGTCCATCAGCTCCGAGGGGGTTCGCCCCGCGCCTGGGTCCTAATCCAGGTATTTCTGCGACCCCGCATGGGTGGTTAATATTTATTGGTTATTTAGGTTAATATCTCCTGGAAAAATCGGGCATTTAGGTTAGCTTCTACAGAAGATTTTCACTCCTCAAGTGTGGTTTAAAAAGGGCATTATTATGCTGTCCATTTTCATTTTTACTGGGAAAGGGTATAGGTAAAAATTCATGCAGTGGAAGCAGCTAAATTTGCTACAGTATTGGATCTAGAGAGACGAGTTAATGTATGGTTAGATATAGTTTTGTAAGTTTAGCAATGTATGGTTAGATATGGTTTAGTAGGTTTAGGATCAGGATAAAGTGTTAGAGTATGATCTACTTTCTATTAGAAATTCTGATTTGGTGCCCAAACCGGACATTTAGTAAGACTGAAAGATATATATATATATATATATATATATATATATATATATATATATATATATATATATGCGAGGGGGATGTTTGTGTGTATGTGTGTGTGTGTGAATATGTCTATTTAATTATATTTCATTTTTTATTTATATCCATCCTTTTAATTTATGAAGCTCGATGTAATTACAGAACACATAAATGATAAAACTATATTTCAAATTTCAAAATATTGATCATCTTACCATTTATCTTTGAAGTAAGCGTACATTCGCAATCCCTGACATTTTTTCCATTCAGATGTTTTAATAAAATGGAAACAAAAAATGTTGTCAAGAATTGTGCGGTCCTGGATATGACCTAAACCTATATCCGATGGTGAGTCCCCACCTTGTGGACCTTGCCATTACTCCCATGTCCACTCTGACCCGGAGTGGTAGTACTTGTTAGGGTCCCAACTATGGGTTAAATAGAAACCGACTTTAAAAAAACAAATATACTCTATTAAAAAGTCGTTCCTCAAAATCACTAGATTCGGCATTAAATAACCTGAAAAAGGTATATATGCCGTAAAACAAAAGCAACCAACCAAGAATTGTGCATGTCAACTTACTTAAAGGAATAAACGGTAAGATGGTCAACATCTTGAAATTGGGAATATAGGGTTTTGTCATTTATTGGTTTGCCATCGGATCCGATTATGACGTTTTTGTTTTGCATCTCATCTATGAATACGGGGGTGCATCTGCAGCCCCAGCCTAGAGGCACAAAGTCTTGAACAGTGAGGACATTAGAAGTAAGTTTTTCTGATCACTGCTGATGCTGCTCACGGTGTCTCTTTGTGTTACAACAATGAGTTTCTAGCACGAGTCTCTTCAAAAATTAGCAGCAGCTCTATGAACTGAGCCTCGCCATTTCAGTCTGTATATAGCATAACCTTCCAGGTCTTTCGGTTTAATGTAGCACCACTGGAGATTGGCTTTGTCTTTATACCCCAGTCTTGGTCGACCTTGGTTTCATTTGCCAGCCTGGAGCCTCCTGTACTTCAGGCGTTTCAGCACCCGAACTCCTCCATTCGAATCACGTGTCCAACCTATCAAAGTTGGGCTTTGATGATGATGGTCTCTATGCTGGTGGACTTTGCATGGTCAAGAACCTCCAGATTGGTGATGCGGTCCTGCCACCTAATTCTCATAATGGGTCGAAGAGATAACATGTGAAAAAGCTCCAGTTTCTTGATATGCCTGCCATACAGTGTCCACGTTTCACAACCGTAGAGGAAAGAACCACTGCTTTGTAGACCTTCGGTGTTCATTAAGCACTCAATTACAGAGTCTGCCCAGAGCTTGACTTGCCTTGCTAATTCCAGTGTTAATTTCTCTATCCAAAGAGCCATCACATGATATGGTGCTTCCCAGATATTTGAAATGTTCCACATTGGCAAGTGGTGTGTCGTCAATGGTGGTGGTGGGGAAGGTGTGTGGGAGTATGGTGTAGACTGGTAGAGTACCTCTGTCTTTCCAAAACCGATTGTCAGGCCGAAAAGCTTGGATGACTCAGAGAAGCGGTCCAGCATTTGCTGCAAGTCTTTTTCTGTATGGACAACTAATGCGTAGTCGTCGACAAAGAGAACCTCTTGGAGGAGAATTTGCAGACTCCTCGTCTTTGATGTTAGTTGACGCAGGTCGGAGATGGAGCTGTCTAAGCTGCGACGAATGTAGACTCCCTTCTCTTGAACAGCATGGGACAGCATACAGGGGAAAAATACGTTGAAGAGGACCGGGGCTAGTACGCAGCCCTGCTTCACTCCATTGCTGATCTGAAAAGCATTCGTCACATTGCCATTGGGACCCGTGCTGTCTTGCCATCATGGAAGAGCCTGATCATCGGCACAAACTTTGGAGGGCACCCGATGCGCCTAAGGACTGTCCAAAGTGCCTTCCTGTTGAAAGCTTTGGTCAGGTCGATGAATACTGGGTAGAGGAGCTTGTTCTGTTCAATGCATTTCTCTTGAAGTTGTCTCACAGTGAATATCATATCTACAGTGTTTCTGCGAAGCCTGAAGCTGCACTGTGCTTCAGGAAGGATTTGTATGAGACTGTGATCGGTCTGTTTAGGATTATCCGCGCAAAGATCTTTCCGGCAACTGAGAGAAGGGAAACGCCCTGCAGTTCCCATTTCGACTTCCTTTATTCTTGTAGAGGGAGATGATCCGAGCATCACGAAAGTCGTCTGGCATCATCTCCTCCTCCCAGACAGTGAACAGTCATTTATTTGTTATATATACACTTGTGCCCGATATTATTCATACCCCTCGGATCTTTGAGATTTCTATAAGAATATTGCTCAAACCAGAAGGTAGACAATATTAAAGGGATTTCAAACAATAAATCAAGCATAAGCATTTAATTTAAACTCAACAAATAAATAAATTATGCAAGTTTGAAACATTATACAAAGAAAAACAATAATGGCACTAGTTCAAAATTATTCATACCTCTCTTACTAATAGTCAATAGCATGCCCTTTATTCTTAATAACTGCCTGTAACCGTTTGGGATATTTATCAATAAGGTTTTTACAAGCATCAACACTGATTTTTGACCATTCTTCAATGCAGTAGTACTCCAAATCCCTCAAATTTCTAGGTTTCCGCTTTTTAACCTCAGTTTTCAATATGTGCCAGAGGTTTTCGATAGGGTTCAGGTCGGGACTCTGGCTAGGCCATTCCAAAACATTAATTTGATTATCCTCAAACCATTTCTTGACTATTTTGGCAGTATGTTTTGGATTATTATCCTGTTGAAGGACCCAGTTTGGTCCTAAATGGAGCTTCTCCGCATCCTGTCTAATGTTTTTCTGGAGTATCTCAAAATATTGCTCCTTCTTCATGGTTCCATCTATCTTGACCAAACTACCTGGACCACTAGCCGAAAAGGAGCCCCAAAACATTAGGCTACCACCACCATGTTTCACCGTGGGTATGGTGTTCTTTGGGTTGTAAGCTTCTCCTTTCTTCCTTCAAACGTAAGAAGCATCCATATGGCCAAACAATTCAATTTTTGTTTCGTCAGTCCACAAAATACTTGAGAAAACGGACTCTGGAGAATTCACATGGGTCCTAGCAAACTTTAGACGTGCTGCAAGGTGTTTTCAGGTGTGCAATGGAGTCCTTCTTGGTCTTCTTCCTTTCAGACCATTTTCATGCAGAGTCCTTTGCAATGTTTGCCTTGATATTTTTATGCCAGAAGACTCCAGATTTTCTAAAATGTCCTTATTAGTGGTGGTTGGATTTGCATTAACACTTCTTACAATATTCCTGGTGGCTCTAGCAGACAGTTTCCTTTTCCTTCCTCTACCAATCAAGTTGTTTGTTGTGTGGTGGCTCTGGAATTTTTTGATGATGCTCTGTACTGTTGCTGTAGGGACCTCAAATTTCTTGGAAATTGACTTGTAACCTAAACCATCCTTATGTGAATTCACAATTTTAGTCCTAAGATCATTACTAAGCTCTTTTTTCTTCCCCATTCTAATAATTTTTATTCTTTTTATTGGTTTTCAGTTGATATCATTTTAATTTCTGAAAAATGCAAAAAACGAAATGAAATTAATATATATATTGTATAAAAGAATTCAAAATAAGAATCAAACAGAAAACAAACAGTCAGAAACTCAATTAATACTGAAAAAATAAGGGGGTATGATTATTTTTGAACATTGCAGATTTTATAAATAGCTGTATATTTCTTTTATTACAAGTATCCCGAGATTTTAAAATGACGAAAATGATCAGAAGAGGTTTATTAAGAATATGTATCAATATGGACGTAAACAATAAATTCTTACAAAAGTTACACCTAATAAACTCAATTTTCAAGGGGGGTATGAATAATATCGGGCACAAGTGTATATATATATATATATATATATATATATATATATATATATATATATATATATATATATATAAGCAAACATTAAATACAACGGAGATGCTTCGCTTCATTATTCTTTTTTATCGATTTTCCGTAAAACTTTTTTTCATATAAAAAATATTGATGAAAGTTCCGTAGTAATCACGGGCGCTTTCGATTCAACTGCGAATCATCTTCATGTGGAATTCATGGAGTTGATGAGGTGAAAGTAAATAGGGGCGAAAATAGAAAGTAGAAAAGTGAAATGTAAAATATACAATACACTGTGATGGGAAGTATGTAAAATGTCGATTAAAAGTCGGTTAAGAAACTGAGTTTTTAAAATCAACGTGTCCATATGTCAGCATTGGTAAATCGCGTGGTTTACGCACTACGCCAGACTTCTTGTGATTGTCACCCTCCTGTATCTGTGTTGATATCGACTTGCTTGCTGATTTAGTATTACTATTTCTAAGTTTCTTTTCAAATATATAAAGTAAAGTCGATTCCATTTTCTTCATACAAAATCAATGTTCCATTCAGTTACTTTTGTGCATCGTTGTAGCATATTATTAAGAACAATAAAAAGGGAATCGATTTATTTTCTTTCAAATTTTATGAGTAAACACAGCAGTCTAGAAAGAAAATGGCCGGTGAGTTTGAGTTTTCTGTAAAACTTGAAACGAAGAGAAATCCTTACTTTACATATAGATTATGAAGGTAATTGTTTGTAAGGTAAATTTCTCTCGAGTTGAATGAAAAAAAATCATCTTTTGAACATTTCCATCTTCAACCATCAATTGAGTGCGAATAACGGTTCAATGTGCATGGAAAATTACCGATTTCACACTTCCAAGAATTGATTATAAACCGACGAATGATCTCGAAATTGTCAGACAGCTCCCTGACAATTTACTTTTTTTATTTGCAAATTTATTCTAATCTTCATAGCTAGTGTTGTTTCACCACGTTTCGGTCAACTATTCCTCTTGTCTTTTTCAGGTGGTTAACTGCAACAGGATAGAAATGATGAGTTTTGTAACTGTATCTGCAGTAAATACTGCCTTCCATAGTTATTTTCTCATCACGTTTTGGACAACTAATCCTCTGGCCTGTTTTGGGGTAGGATTGAAACCGCTATCTTCAGACAATGCTCACCTAGAACCATAGAAACTCAACGCCTCTATCCACTGTGCTAAGGACTCCGAAAGACGACGAAGTTTAAATTTTTTCGTCTTATAAATCAAAGGTTTCGTTTTTACTTGATCTTCCATTGTCGGATCTGCACCGAATTGTATTATATATTATTTATATTTAAAAAGAAATAATATTAATATATAACTCCATGACAAGTTGGAATATTTTATTTCTTCCGCATGAAATTTGACTGACATATGTCTCATTAATAGTAGAAGGGGGAGACCAGGTTTGGTGGTTGTTTTCACAAATTTCCAGTCACGTTTGAATTCACGAGGTCATCTGATAGCGCATCATTATCATACGTTTCTTTCATTATATCAAAAATCTTTTGTGGTGTGCGTCCTTGCAGATACAAAAACCGGATCACTGCGTAACACTCAGAAGGTGCCATTTCACTCTTAACTAATAATAAACCACAATTAGAATAATGATAAATCACAATTAGAATAATGATAAATCACAATTAGTCCAGAGTAGTAATTTGTCACATAACTTATATATATAAATCATTGCGCAAAAGTTCAGCTAGATCAGACTATTGGAATTGAATCAGGGGTATTACTTATTCAACGGTATATATATATATATATATATATATATATATATATATATATATATATATATATATATTGTGTGTGTGTGTGTGTACCACACTTTTTAGCATATTAAAAAGAGAATAAAAGTTATAGCCGGTTGGCTTCGTATGAGTTCCATTACGCCAAATTAGTAGTTGAATAAGGATAAATTGGTGCTCATTTTTGCTAAGCACTATCAATCACTTAATGTGCATCCAACGGATATGATAAGACTTATTTCGATGCACTTCTTAAGAAGAAATGTTCACACAAAATTTCAGCCACATCGGCCCAGTGGTTTCAGAGAAAAAGTGAAAAAAAACCGGACGGGCTTATACAAATATAATATATAATATACTTTTTATTAGTTTTTACCTAAACATTAATGTATCGCCACACATTCATGAGTATGTTTCAGCCAGCTATTTATAAAAACTAAAGACTCTGTCAGGAGATGTTCCTTTAACAAAAACCAAGTTCTCAATGAAAATTTAAGGACAGTTCGCAGAAGTACTTTTTTGGAGAGCAGTCACATGATATTTAAAATATTAAAAATTAAATTAATTAACAGTCAAATAACGGTGCTTAAATTAGTGAAAAAGAAAAGAAAAGGGAAAAAGAAAAGAGAAAAATCAGGAACAACAACAAAAAGCAATATATATATATATATATATATATATATATATATATATAATTTTTGTAATTCAATGAATTTAAAAAAATTATGACGTGAAATGTTTAAATTTCAAATCAAAAGATTTTTATTATTCTATGTAAGACAAAGAATACATTTGAAATATTATCACACCTTATCCTATAGGATTTCGATGTCTACCATCTCTTCAGAGAAGAAAACATTAGCAAATAGTTTACACCTTATTTGCTGAAGTCAGTGAGACATGGAAAAAGTTGTTTAAGTATTTAAATGTCATAGAGTAAGGGAAATTAATGAAAAGGATATAAAAATTCAAATTCATATATATTCTTTGTCTTACATAGAATAATAAAAATATATATATATTAAAAAAAAAGGGGGGATTAAACAAAACGAGATTTGAACGTGAATTCGCGAGGTATATATACTTTACACTTCCGGTTATAAGATAGACGAATATTGGCTGAAGAGAGCTTGATAAGGATACCTTAAATGGGCCTTATTATCGGGCTTGAAACCGACGGTAGCAATGATCTGTCTCAACTAATAACTTTCTGTACACAAAATATAAGTACGCTCTTAAAATTTGGATTTTCCTTTTAATTGAGCACTCTGCTGGAATTCTTTTTCCAAAAAACTAATCATATATATATATATATATATATATATATATATATATATATATATATATATATATATATATATATGCGAAAGAATGCTTATTCAAAGGCTGTTCTTGTGAAAATTTTCAAACGACATAATGTTTGGATTTGTCCGAATAGTCTTGAAACAATTGTAACTAACGATGAAATACACTATTTGTTGCAATCCATGCATTCTTTGAAATCTTGTTTTTTTGTTAAAACAATATATATATATATATATATATATAAATATATATATATATATATATATATATATATATATATATATATATATGAGAGCCTCTTTAAGAAATTCGTTTCTAATCGTTGAGCACTTTCAGTTGAATTAAAGTCGGTCAATCTAGCTCTTATGCATAGATCATCTTATAACAATTAGATCACTGTCTGACTGACGTAAAGAACATTTTAAAAAATTAAAATGTTTAAATTCAACGTTATTGCACGCAGTTAATGGTAATGGAATGTATACGGTCTCTGCTAATCGAGCCGGAGATGTCTCGTGTTGCCGAGTTCGAATCGTTCGACTGGTGTTAATCGTGACACCCTGCACTGAAGATTCCCGAACGGATGAACCACTAGTGTCTGTAGGTATTTAATTATTATAGAAAAAAAAAATTATATATATATATAGATAGATAGATACTAACGGTTTTTTTACGAGAGTGAAATACGTTTAATTGCTATGTATATTTTCACATCTATCTCTATTCATGCATTGAGCACTACTCGTGTAAATACTGAAAATCGATACATAAAATATATAAGCTCCTGATACATGAACATTATTTTCTGCGTCATAAGCGGCCACTAAAAATATCTGACTGCATTCGAATTGTCTGTGACGAGAACAATAACATTAAGTAACACTGAGTATGATTGTTATGGCCATAAGCAATGTTTAAAGTATTGTAATCAATAAGATTTCAATAAAATTGAGCGCTATTGTATAGAGAATGGGACGATGATAAATTCAATTGCGAAAAGTAAATAAATAAAATCGTATATTGTTTTTAGCCAATAAGTGAAAAGTACAAATAGCGTGAACTGATCGACCACCTGTTTTCAAATCCGATCACTGTTAGTGGGCGGTGTTGTGTTTTGAATTTCTTTTTTCACCTGGCCGTGATGAGCTGCGGTCCATTTACACCTGCCCGTCATTATCGAAACATGACCTTATCTTAAGTCATGACAGATTAAGGGGCGATTCAAACAATTGATCCACATCTGTTATTACTTTCTAAATGCACACACATCGACAAATCCAACATAATATATTCAGGTAAATCGGAAGAATAGGCGACCTGAAGTCGGAGCATCCTCTCTTTAAGTAAAGAGAAATGTCTTGAATCGGATGACCAGGCTTTTATGTACTTTCGACTAGCCTTACATAACTGCGTTAGTTACATATTTTCTCTACCGTTCTCTATCAAGTCTGGAGGGTACCCTAATCGATCATGTCTCTAACATTTTTTTAATGGGAGTCACTACTTATCAAGGCCCGGAAGTCACTCGGGGTTAAGGGTTATTGCGTATACAGTAATCAATTGGAAAATATCGTAATAATCGTTAGTGATGGAGATCTGATAAAGTGTCTTAAGGGGGCGGTTTATCAGGAATTTGTTTATGTTGAACTTGAAGACATACAAGTTGTAGTCAGGTGGGAAACAGGCAAACGGAACAGAGTTCCACAGGCGTGCACTTCTAAGAAAGAAGCTTTGTTCATGGAATCTACGTTTTGATTTAAGCACAGATAAAGAGTGGGGAAACTTATTGACAGTGGTTTCAGCTAGTTGGGTGTTTTTCGCGAAAGATTGGCCAGGGGGGGGTCAGATATTGCAGCTCGGACAAGCACTTGCCATGGAAATAATGATAGAACAAAGACAGGCTCGCAACGTCTCTTCTGTGGGAGAGAGGCTGGAGGGAAGAGAAAAGGGCATCCCCACCAAACCACGAAGTCTATATTGTACTCTGTCAAGGCAGGATAGGCTGTTTTTAGAAGCTCCTGCCCAGATGTGGCAGCAGTATTCCATCCTTGGACGTACTTGGCTTTTATACAGATAGAGAATTGCATTATTAGTGAGATATCTTCTGGAGCGGTAGAAGGATCCCACCATTTTCCCAGCATCCCTGGCAACAGATTTGATGTACGTGTTCCATTTCAGATCAGGAGTAAAGGTCAACCCCAGAAGCTTGTCAAAACATGGAGCCTCCCCAAGACGAGAGCCATCCATTTCAATTGATGCCAGATGGGGATCAGAGCGTTGTTTATGTAAATACTGAAGCTTGGTTTTAGATGCATTAAAAATTACCAGCCACCTCTTCCCCCATTGTACCACGCGCTCAAGATCAGAGGAGAGAGAATTAGAGAGAACTTTGTCATTTACGGCCTTTGATGTGTTGCCATAGATGGTCGTGTCATCAGCATAGATGTCAACGAATGTTTTAAGCATGTGTTTTGGAAGATCATTGATATAGATCAGGAAGAGAGTTGGGCCCAGGATGGACCTCTGGGGGACTCCAGCATTAATACTGTGGCACTCTGATTTCTGCCCATCAACCACTACTCTTATGAGCCTATCAGAGAGAAATGATTTAATGATTGAGAAAACATTTCCAGTAATACCGTAGCTGGAAATCTTGTGAAGTAGGCCCTTATGCCATACCTTATCGAAGGCCTTTGATATGTCAGGAGCAATTGCCCTGGAAAGGAAACCTTTGTCAAGAGATTCACTAATCTTATGTAGTATAACCGTTAGCACATCTGCTGTAGATCTTGCAGAGCGGAAACCATATTGCATGTCACTAAGGAGGTTGTTTCTGTTGAGGTTTCCTGTGATGATTAAAAGAGAGCAGCTTAGTCTTATTAGTATTAATTGTAGGCATAGACCGATTCATACCATCTAAAAAATTCCAACAAAAACCTAACGGCCAGTCATGGTTCTCCCCAGAATGTGCTGCTGGCATCGCGCACAGAAATCACTTTTTCCATAGCTTCCAACGTAATAGATGTACTGAGACTAAAGCTGCTTTCAGGACTGCCAGCAACCACTGTAAAAGAGTAATAAAAAATGCAAGAGAGGTATATGCCCAGTTTGTTAAATTCAAAGTAGTTGATCAGCGGCTTGGTTCCCACCAGTTTTGGCAAATAACAAATTGGATCCTGAACAGAAGTCTGCGTTCTATCCCAACCATTATCAATGGACCAGAGGTTATCTCGTCAGCATCAGATAAGGCCAAACTATTTGCAAAGAACTTTGCAGCTAATTCTACCCTATGCGACAAAGGCCATCAACTCCCCATATTTCCTCCTATACCACAGAACAAGATAGGTAACATAAAAATATCTGTGCATGAGGTCGCCAAGCTAATCAAGAACCTTGATTCCAATAAAGCAACTGGCCCTGACGGCATCCTAATTATAGTGTTAAAAAAGCTTCAACCAGAACTTGCTCCCATACTTACGAAACTGTTTAAGTGTTGCCTTAAGGAGAAATGCTTTCCGACTCCCTGGAAAACCTCATCAGTATGCCCTGTATTTAAGAATTCAGGTAAAAAGTCATCCCCCTCTCAGTACAGACTAATAAGTCTCCAGTAGGTTATGAGTAAGTTGTTGGAATCCATATTAAATAGAGAAATAGTCAACCACCTCAGCAGAAATAACCTTCTTACTGACACACAATATGGTTTCCTTTCTGCAAGATATACAGTAGATGTGCTAACGGTTATATCTAACAGGATTAGTCAATCTCTTGACAAAAGCTACCTTTCTAGGGCAATTGCTCTTGACATATCGAAGGCCTTCGATAAGGTATGGCATAAGGGCCTACTTCACAAGATTTCCAGCTACGGTATAACTGGAAATGTTTTCTTAATCATTAAATCATATCTCTCCGATAGGCTCATAAGAGTAGTGGTCGATGGACAAAAATCAGAGGCCTGCAGTATTAATGCTGGAGTCCCTCAGGGGTCAATCCTGGGCCCAACTCTCTTCCTGATCTATATCAATGATCTCCCTTAATACATACTTAAATCATTCGTTGACATCTATGCTGATGACAAAACCATATACGGCAACACATCAAAGGCTGTAAATGACAAAGTTCTCTCTGATTCTCTCTCCTCTGATCTCGAGCGCGTGGTTCAGTGGGGGAAGATGTGGCTGGTTACCTTTAATGTATTTAAAACCAAACTTCTATCTTTGCATCATCAACGCTCTGATCCCCATTTGGCATCAATTGAAATGGATGGCTCTCGTCTAGGAGAAGCCCCATGTTTTGACAAGCTTCTGGGTTTGTCCTTTACTCCTGATCTGAAATGGAACACGTACATCAAGTCTGTTGCCTAGTTCGCTGGAAAGATGGTGGGATCCTTCTACCGCTCGAGAAGATATCTCACTACTGATGCAATTCTCTATCTATATAAAAGCCAAGTACGTCCAAGGATGGAATACTGCTGCCATATCTGGGCAAGAGCTGCTAAAAACAGCCTATCCTGCCTTGACAGAGTACAAAATAGACTTCGTGGCTTAGTGGGGGATGCCCTTTTCTCTACCCTGCAACCTCTCTCCCGCAGAAGAGACGTTGCGAGCCTATCCTTGTTTTATCGTTATTTCCATGGCAGGTGCTTGTCTGAACTCCAATCTCTGGTCCCCCTCGACAATCTTTCACGAAAAACATCCGTCTAGCTGAATCCACTGTGAAAAAATTTCCCCACTCTTTATCTGTGCTTAAATCAAAACGTGGATTCCATGAACAAAGCTTCTTTCTTAGAACTGCACGCCTGTGGAACTCTGTTCCGTTTGCCTGTTTCTCACCTGACAACAGCCTGGATGTCTTCAAGTCCAACGTTAACAAATTCCTAATGAACCGCCCCCTTAAGTAAACCCTTCATTAACTCTCCATACTAACGTACTGTAGTTGCAATAGCCCTTATCCCTAATTGGCTTCCGGGCCTTGATAAGTGGTGACCACCGTGTAAAAAAAATAAAAAAACAGTGAACAATAACATTTTAATAATTATTTTATGCAAAAAATAATACGAGTAACTTTGCTGCGGATTACTGTCCGTTACATAGTCTGTACTTTCCCCTTGATTCCAATTTCTCCTAGTCTTGTTTCCAAATTCTTTGGAATTGTTCCTAATGCTCCTGCAAATATTGGTATTTTGTTGATTTTCTTCCGGTTTCCTATTTCTTTCAGTTCCTTGACAAGGCCACCATTCGCCCATGTATGGAGCATTGTTTTGGGCTGGTGCATCTGCTACTCGTCTCTAACTCACGGGCAGAATTAACAAAAGAATCACCAACCTGAACTGTCATCTAAGCTTCAACCTCTATCCTATCGACGAAATGTTGCATCTTTCTGCCTGTTTTACAGGTATTTTAATGGTGGATCCTCTGACGAACTGCAAGCACTTGTATCCCCTCGATGTAAATATCCCCGATAAACCCAACAAGCAGCAAAACCCCACCCCTACACAGTAGAGATCACTAGATGTAAGAAAGTCTTCTACTTTAATAGTATCTACAGTTTGACAGATTCTTTCTTTCTTGTTAATTATTATGATGTCTGGTCTTCTGACTTGGATGAGTTTATCTATTTGTATTTCCATATCCCAAAGGATTCTGTGGTTTTCAGTTTCAATACAGTCTCCACTTCTGTTTGAACTATTTGTCTGCATGTTTGAGATGCAGTGGTCAGCAAAGCTCTCAGTGCACTGCCTTCCCATGCGGTTGTGCTTGTTCTTGCATTCTTTTTAGGCTAATTTCTACATTCGCTTATTATGGTGCTTATCGTTTCGTCTTTTTGTCCACAAAGTCTACATTTACAGTATTACTATATGTTATATATTTTAGCTGTAATGCGGTTCGTTGTAATCATGTTGTTCTGTGCAGCTGTTAGTAATGGTCATATTTCTCTGTTCATGTGTCCTTTCCTTAACTATTCTTATAAATCGCCCATGTAGTACTTTCTCTTCCCACTTTTTTTTGTCTTCGTATTTCTCGTTTCATCATTTTTTTTTTACATAGGCATCACCACTTATCAAGGCCAAGAGGCCACTCGAGGATAAGAATTAAAGAGTGTACAGTAGAAATTAGACAA
The DNA here is from genome assembly GCF_053919585.1 of Euprymna scolopes. NCBI lineage: Eukaryota > Metazoa > Mollusca > Cephalopoda > Sepiida > Sepiolidae > Euprymna > Euprymna scolopes. Next base: position 3,357,723 of record NC_136517.1, read on the forward strand.
TATAGTAATCGTTAGTAATGGAAATTCGGTAAATTTGCTAACAAGTGGAAGGGCTCATCAAGAACTTGTTTACGTTAGACTTGAAGACAATCATATTGTAGTCAGCTGTATCGTTCATTATTATTGTTATTAATAATCTTCTTCTTCTTCTTCTTCTTCTTATTCTTATTATTATTATTATTATTATTATTTTATTTTAATTCTTTGTTTTTACATTTAGGAGTAGTATTGGGGGGGGATAGTCCAAGTATATGGTCCATTCTTACAAAGTGGGATCTGCGTAAAATGTGAATAAGTAAAATATATGTCGATTGCCCCCTGAAAGCACACATGACATTTCTCAAAAACAATTTTCCCCTTGTCATTCCCGCTCCTAACTCCGAGCTCCTTATTAATATTTTCTTCTTATTTTTTTCTTTAATTTTCCAGTTATAAATCCAACAAGTATTTATTTAAAACTAACAAAAATAGTCGGCGCTGTCGGGGATAAGATTTGGAAACACCATGTCCTTTTGCGTCCAGCCCTAAACACCATGTTATATATTTTTCTTATTCATTTTAAATGATTTGTTATTTATTTGGATGGCAAAGGATATACGCATTATTTTATTAATTATAATCGAAGTAAAGTGGAAATAAATGAAAAAAATCTCGTAATGAATATTGTCTTTGGCTCCTGAAGACAATCTTGTTTCCAGACACGAGTAAAAGTCAGAAAATGGCAAGAATGGTAATTATTTCAAATATTTAACATTTCATTGATTAAATTTTGTTTTCTTCTTGTTCAAAATCCATCAAAACTTAAGATAAAAAAATGATCACACGGAAAGGACGAAATAACACCCTCCAAATAGGAAAAAGAAATGCATTCAGCCAAATTCAAGAAAATTAATTAAAACTTAAGATAAAAAATGATCACCCGAAAGGACGAAATAACATCCTCCAAATAGGAAAAAGAAATGCATTCAGCCAAATTCAAGAACTTTGGTCGTGATTGTTCTTTAAGTTAATTGTTGTTGTTTTTACCGTATGGAAATCGATCCAAACAAGACTTTAAGTCACTTGATAGAAAAATACTTCATTCAACGAAAAATGATTATCGCAGAGGAGTTTCCTATTGACCTTAGTCTCCTAATGCGGTATCAAAACAGCGAAAATTTGAGAACCACTAGACCAACAAGTTAAACGAGCTGAAAGAAAGGAAGCAGTTCCGACTATTTTAAAAACAACTCGGTTTGGCTTTAAAACGCTGAAAATATCTCTCTGATTGTAAAATGTGTATTTGTTCCAAATATTTGATTAAAATCAAGTAAAAATTATAATACATATATGTTAATATTATTTTAACCTAGTGATCTCAGAGAGGGGCAAAAAAGTGTTTAACTTTTTCCATCCGTTACGCGCCTTAGTCTTATATTGAAGTATTAAAATGAATTTTGGAAGATATTTAAACGACCCCCAAAAAGGGAAGCTGTTCCAATCATTTTATGAACACCCCAGTTTGGGCTTAAAGTGCTGAAAATAATTCCATAATGAAAAAAAAATTGTAATTTCTTTGTTAAATATTTACAAATTTATTTAAAACGAACTAAAAAATGATTAAAAAATTATTGTTAAAATTATTCTTTTGTTTGTTTTCTTTTAAATATATCGGCTACGCATCGCAATGGAAGCATTTCCATCTCTATGATTAGCGAACAGATTAAAAGGAAAGTTTTTTTTGAGGTTCACAAACTGAAAGACGGCGATTAACTTTTTTTGTCTTGCTTAACAAATGGTGGGATCAACAATTTAAAAAGCCTGATGGTTTCGTAAAGAAAAAGGGATTTAAAATAGAAAGGAGGGGCGGATTAAACGAAATCCTTTATCTAGCGGCACGCGCCATCTGTTATGTCTATGAATCTTTTAAAACGATCAAAGCAGATATCGTTAATCCAACAAGTTGCATTTCCCCTGCCACCATTTTATAACCATCAAAGCGTACTTGGTTAATAACTAATTACTTAACTTGTTTTAAACCACGCTTTATTGTTTATGTAGTGATTCATTCATTGACTCATTTATATGAAAATGATATCTAATAAGGTTAAGGTGACCAAGTTCGAATTTTTAATTTTTTTTATTTTTGACAACGTGATTTTGTTTCTGATTTTTTGAGATGAGGATTATTTTTACTGTTTGGATTCTTTTAACAACTCTTCTTATCTGAGGTGTTATTCGCACAGTGTTCCGGCCGATGTAACCTCCAACTTTTTTTCTGGTGTAACTTTTTTTCCTTGTCGAACTCTGAAATCTTTTTGTCGAACTAGGCAATCTTTCTGTCAGACTAAGCAAGTTTTCTGTCGAACCTAAGAATCATTCTGTCGAACTCGATAATATTTATGTCGAATTATAGAATCTTTTAGTCGAACTATGTCAACTTTCTTATCGATCTAGGCAATCTTTTTGTCGAACTATGTAATCTTTCTGTCGAACTGGAGAATCTCTCGGTCAAACTATGGAATCTTTTTGTCGTAATAGGCAATTGTCCTATCGAACCCGAGAATCATTCTGTCGAACTCGATAATATTTTTGTTGAACTCTGTCATCTTTCTGTCGGACTAAGCAATATTTCTGTCGAACTCGGGAATCTGCACGGAATTTCGAACGGACCGCTTTGTTTAACCCACGATGGTAGAATGCTCTCGTTCTGTCTTCTACCCAATCATGCCTGACTGAACGAGAGCATGCTAGTTTGTGGATTAAAATAAATGGCCCCATTTGATATTCCGAGCAGATTCCCGAGTTCGACAGAAAGATTCGTGAGTTCGACAAAATACATCTGAAAAATATCAGAAATGATCAAATAGTCATTTCTTTCTGCCTCGCATCCTGCGTGTGCCTTAACATTTCCGGCCAAACGTGGTGGTCCGAGCGCGGTGCCACATCACCTCCCTCTAGCAAGTTCTTCTCGCGTGACGCATTTGCTGGTCTACTCACGCCTTCCACTGTCAGCAAGGCGATCTCATCAGAGAAGCCATCAATCCGGTTCCTCCTTGGGACTTGAAGACGCGATGCGGTGCGGTGACCAGCTTTATCAGTGTCAGCGTTGGCGATGGATCGCCGGGCTTGGTCAGTTTTTGTGCGAGATGCGGTGAATTCATTAGAAGGAGCCAACTTAATAGATCTGGGATGAATGCTGCTGCAAGACAAGAAAGACAAGAAGAAGATCGGAGGTTACATCGACCGAAACGTGGAGATAACACTCAACGTGAACACAGTCATCCGAAGAATCTAAAGGGGACGAATGATCGTAATTGTGATTATAAGGAAATTAATGTGCCACGATCCTAAGTTGCAGTTTTTGAGCAAGTAGAAAAAAAGACACACGATAATAGATTGTTGTGTTTTGAAAGAATAAATTACTAGATATAAAATATAGAAAAATATCCTTTCATTTTCTATTTTGTTTGGGTATATTTGGAAAATATCAGATCGGTGCAAAAGTTTGTGCCGGTTTGTAGAAGGGGCATTTAAAACTATTGTAATGTATTTTATACATGTTGTTATTACTAAATCATATCATATGGTGTTTATGTAATATTCTCACATATATTGACCCGAAGACGACAACAAAGAGAGAGAGAGAGAGAGAGAGAGAGAGAGAGAGAGAGAGAGAGATACATCTTCCATAATGATAATGCTCGTCGTCACTACTTACTAAAGATATTGAAGGTGAATTTTGTTAGGAAAATCTCGCAAATTTTTCTGATCTAGCTCCTTCAGCTCATCACTTAATTGAAGGATTATAAAACCATTTAGATGGCGTAAGTTTAACATCACAAGAGGAGATTGCGCTTGAGTAAAGGTCATATGTAACACTAAGGGGCACCTAGCCTTGCCCGGTTGTAAAATACGCTTAAATATGATATTTTAATTCGTCCAAATTTCGTATATATTATTATAGAGCCGTGATTTCAAAAGTTAAAAAAAGTGTTTAGATACCATCAGCTAGAAACGAAACTGAAAGCAAAACTGTATCATCCAAAGCTGGTGACGTTACCACTGAAACAATGTGATGCGTATATGAACTGATTAAAAGTTAAAAATGAAAAATAAAATGAATAACAATTTTCTCAATTCTGACCCATTTTTGACCCCTTAAAACTATTTTAACCGGCTAAAGTTCCATAAAAGAACGGTCCATAAAAAATCCAATCATTTGAGGATCCTTGCGCCGCTCTGCTACTTTTTGTTTCGGAGGAGATAGAGTTTGAAAATATGGAGACAGACAGGCAGACATAGTGATTTTTATAAATTAGATTAAAAGTGAGGCATTTATAAGCTCGGTGACAGATCGAATCAAGATATAGAGAGTAATGGTCGTTATTGTTATGAATAAACATTTTCAAACAGTTTTTTTTTTTTTTCATAAAGAAATTTTAAATCGACAAAAACTTGTGCACCGATCCGATACAAGTAGACGCGAAAATTCAAGGATTCTTTTTTAAATTAACTTTCTCACACAATTTCGCTCGCCTTTCTATGTTTTGCCATTATTTCATTTAGCTATTCTCTGGGAGGTTACACACAAGGTAAAATGCAAGTTTGATGAAAGTGTTTCTGTGGAATGAACAAGATTCGAACTTGACAAACGCTGCGTCTCAGCCCATGTCGTTAATACCCACGGCCATCGTCACACAGTCTCTTCTCTATCGTTATTTGCATGACTGAGATCCAATTTATGACCCCCTGTAAATTACTTCATTGAAATTATCTATACCTCGATAAATTAGTGGGGGATGGGGGAGTCTCCGGTCATTGTCCGATCGTAAAATACGCTTAAATATGATAACTTAATTTGTCCAAATTTGGGTTTTACTAAATATGTATGACTAAAAATCATGTAGGATCAATTTATGACTAATTGCCGCTGCTGATGATTAAAGCAACTTCGCCGCAGGCGATCGACTAGGTTCGTCAGCGTAAAATATCGTAGAACAATCTTGTAATCTTCTATAATGTAAATCTCAACAGTCTGTTTTAATGTATGCATGTATGTATTTTGTATGTTTGCCTAAAACTTTCGACAGAGCCGACGGATTTTCACTAGATTGTTATCGTCTTGAAGCTCAATCCTTCGGACGACAAATATCGAAAAATTGGCTAAAAACATTAATTCTTTCACCCTCAACTATGCACTTTTCTACAGAGATATTTTCGAAACACATCGCCTCTTTTCGATTGACTAGCCTTAATTTAAACCTTCGCCTCTTCCGGTTTGGCGATGAGCGCAACAAAGAGATATCACTTTTTTGTTGTTGTTTTTTTTTTCACTTTCTTTTCCTCCTTCGTGGTACGGGTTCGAGCCTGTCTGCCTATTACCACTTTTTTTTTTTTTGCTCAACACACACTTTCAAACACTCGGGCAACGCCGGGCACTAAGGCTAGTCAACAACAAAACAAATTATCTATCTATCACCCCACCTTTGTACTCAAACTCTAAAAGTTATCAGCATTGTTGGGACTATATTGGTCATCCATTTGATCATTTGCGAATATGATTCTTCGATTATATTTTTCTTCTGTATTCAAAGCTATTCCATTTCATTCTATGTTCATAAATAAATGGTTTTATTATTATTTGAAGTGTGAGTACATGTTTACTTTTTTGGCGACACTCTCAATCTCATATGTCGAAATCGATAGGAGAGTCCATTATATATATATATATGTGTGTGTGTGTGTGTGTGTGTGTGTGTGTGTGTGTGTGTGTGTGTGTGTGCGTGTGTGTATGTGTGTGTGTGAACATATGCAAAAATAGGCATATGCACCTACAGACTCTCTCTCTCACTCACTCATATACACTGTCTCTCTTTACAGACACACACACATATATACATATATATATACATATATATATACATACATATATATATACATATATATATATATCAGGTATGTGTACATGGAACCTTCAACTTTTGTTTTATATTATTTTGCAATATTTTTATTAAATTTCTAAAGAAGACTAAAATGCTGGTAAAAAAAGAAAAAGCATGAATAAATTTGGTTATCGATATTATTTACTGTATATCAAGTTACGAATGTGTCATGCTTTTCGTGCCATGATAAATAGCTAGAATACATTTCTTTTGTTTTGGTAAAACACAAATGTGACCACATTGAACGCTGGCACGATCACACTTGGTCAATGACAGTATATACATATATATGTGTGTGTGTGTGTGTGTGTGTGTGTATGTGTGTGTGTGCAGATATATACGCATGTATATATGTATATATAAATATATATACGCATGCATATCGTGTTTAATACTATGCCGTAAAAATTCGATGAGACAATCAATCACTGTCGAATCGAATTTTCTCTGTATAGCATTACATATAATAAATATTTTATGTTTTTTATAAATGCAATTGAGTTGTCTGTGTTTATTACTCTCGACGACACACAAACAGACAATCTCTCTAACTCTATATGGATTCACATATATGCTTGAACAGTACCAGATGGATGAGCATTTGGGGATACTAGGCGCTGTATGCATTGCGATGGGACGTAGAAAATTTCAGGTTAGTATCTGAAGCCGCGTTTAAAATCATTGAAGGAGATGAGCATTCAGTTTCCATTAAGATATATCACTGAAACCCCAGCTTAGCAACAAAATCACACCCCTTTCCTATTGAGGTCCCTAAATGCTAGAAAGCGTTCTACTCTAATAGCTTCTTCATTCGAACAGCTAGACTTTGGAATTCCCTTTCTGTACCTGCTTTCGTGGCTGTACTGATATGCAGAAGTCCAAATGTGACGTAAACCAACACCTTGTTAATCTTTCTTAATCATCGTCCCAATTCGTAGCCTCTTACATCTAAATGGCGATATGCATTGTTTAAGGTGAAGATGAATAATAATAATAATAATAATAATAATAATAATAATAATAATAATAATAATAATAATATGGTAATGTTTAATTCTGTCTATATTTTGGGGAGGGAATAGTAGAGAGTCACAAATTTAACAGCTGTCCTGTATTTAAATTCCCAAAAAATCTACATGGTAAACAGCTAATGATTCCTTTTTCTGTTTAAAAGTTTGAAAAAAATTCCATGGATACCATCAGCTAGAATCGAAACCAAAACTTTCGCGCGTCAGCTTAAATCATCAATGTTTGAGCTATCGTCAGATAGATAAGAAAACGTTAAAATTTAACCGACGTATAAATGTATATATGCACATGCGTATATAAGAGAAAGAATGTAAAAGTGTAAGTTGAATTTACAATCAAACTTTATTGTTCGGCGTAAAACTCCAAAAAACCAATTTAACAATTCCTTCTGTCGGCACAAAGAAGATTTACGAATTGCAATAGAGACAGATCCGAAAAATTTTAAATGATTTTTTTTTGTTCAAATTTTCACCTCAAACAAGGCACAGTGCCACTTTGAAGTAGGGGGCTACTATCGGGGACATAAGTTGCAGGGGTATTATGAAGGGAGATGAGTAGCAAGGTGTCTGTTCACATTACACTTGAACTTCTGCGTGCCAGTACAGTTTGGAAAGCAGAATCCCGGAAGCGAGTTCCAAAGTTTAGCAGTTCTGGGGAAGAAACTATTGGAGTAGAATGCTTCCTTACACCGAAGGATCTCTACTGTGAAGGGGTGGGATTTAGCTGCTTGTCGGGTTTGTCGGGAGTCTTCACATCGAGGGGGTACAAGTGCTTGTAGTTCGTCAGAGCATTCACCGTTAAAGTACTTGTAGAACAAGCAGAGGGATGCAACATTTCGTCGATGTGACAGAGGCTGAAGTCTAGATGACAGTTCAGACTCCCTTTTGAACACTGTCAAGAAGTGAGAGACAAGTAGTAGATGCACCAGCCCCAACATGACAACATGTTCGAATGGTGCAGGATACTTTCAGGCGTAAATAGTTTTCTAGCACGGTAGAGAGAGCCCACCTTCTTCGCAGCAGTCTTGGCAATGATCTCAATGTATCTATCTCAGTTCATATTCCCTGTAAACGTTAGGCCGAGGAGTTTAAAGGAAGTACTTTCGGATAATGTGTTCTCGGTCATTGCTATTGGTGGTAGTGAAGGTTTCTTGTACTTATTAAAGGAAACAAGCTTAGTCTTGGCAGCATTGAATGTGACCCTCTATTTTTGTCCTTATTCCACTATAGATTTGAGGCCATCCTCTAGTGTTTCTGTCATTTCCTTAGATATGTGTTCATTTGCTTTCCCCTCGTGCCTGCTATAGAGAGTGGTGTCATCAGCAAATATACCCATCTAAGAAACAATTTTATCAAGAAGATCATTTATGAATGTCAAGAATAATAAAGGTCCAAGGATAGACCCCTGAGGTACTTCCACATTTATATCCTATTTTTTAGATGTACAACCGTCCAGTACAACCCGGCTTTTTCTCTTACTTAAGAAATATTTAATTACATTATGTATTCTTCCAGTGATACCATATGGTCTAATTGTCCTTAGAAGACCATCATGCCATACCCTGTCAAAAGCCTTAGATATATCGAGGGCTACCCCTCTACCCTTCCCTGTTTTGTCCAATGAACGGTATATACGTTCAAAGATTACAGTTAGGATATCTGCTGTGGAACGAGCTTGCCTAAATCTATATTGATTGTCGGTCAGGAGTTTAGCAGCTGCAAGGTGATGGACTAGAGCTTGATTAATTAAGGACTCAAATATTTTGGCGAAAAGCGGGAGGAGGCTAATGGGGCGATAATTTTATGGGTCAGTTCTTTCGCCAGAATTCTTGAAAACTGGTACCGCAGAAGCGGTTTTGCAACAGTCAGGAAAGCAAGCTTCGATGAGGCATTTGTTGTAAAGTTTGAAGAGAACTGGAGCAACCTCAGCAGAGCATTTTTTAACAGTACAACCGGGATGAGATCGGGTCCACATGCTTTTGAGGTGTTTAGGTTTTTTTATGATACCATGTACTTGAGAAGGGGTGATTTTCAAATCATCTAGTGTGGCGTCTGTCCGCAAAAGAAAAGTCAGGGAGAGAGTGGTGTGCCGGGTCTAATGTGGAGTTAGAGGCAAACGGACTGGCAAGCAGGTTAGCCTTCTCGGTTGCCGTGCAAGCAACCTCATGGTTGTTTGATAGTGGGGGAATAGTTGACTGCCCATTATTTACTACACTGTTGTAGATTTTCCAAAAATCACGGGTTCCTAATTTCTGTGCTTCTGTGCATTTTCTGGTGGTTTCGGTGTATTCTGTCTTAGTTGTCGCTATTTCTCTCTTACAATTACTTTTAGCTTCTATATACTTCTGTCTGTTTGAACTGGATTTATGTCGGTTACATCTGCGGTACGCATGCTGCTTTTGAGCAATGACAGCTGCACAAGTAGAAGTAAACTATTGGGCAGAGTGGGGCTTGCTATAGAATTTCCGTGTGAGAACATGTGTTTCAATTACAGTTTTGAACCATCCAGTGGTCTCATTTCTGCACTGTTCAGCTGGAAGAGAAAAGATATTTCCCCATGGAGCATCTCTGGTGAGACCCCTAATGGCTTCCCAGTCAGCCTTTTTGTAATACCTCGTTGTTTTGAGCAGTGTTTCTTCAGTTTTGGGTCGAGAATTTAGGGTGATTTCTACTATCATCACAGCGTGATCAACATTCCCGAATGGGCCGTGGGCATTCGTTGTACAATCATCGGGAACTGTTGTCAGAAAGAGATCTAGAAGTGATGCATGTTGGTCTTGCTGGTCTGGGCAACGTGTCAGTAATGTAACCGTTTGTGATAGGGAATGAAATATAGAGACGCTATGTGTTGTGCTACCAGCTGCGTCTGTATAGGTAGAAAATCTAAGCATTGGTAGACATTAAAGTCACCAAATACATGTAGTATCGAGGGAGAGTGCTATATCTATGCTGTCAAAGACTTTGTTTATTAGGGTACAGTCTTTGGTCGAGGGAGAGCAGTAAAGAAAATACAAGTAGTTAATTTTATGTTGCATGTTTAGTCTGAAGCACATAAAGGCCTGGTTGTCTAATTCTAGTTTTGTTTCTCTAGTCAGAGGGGGTTTTCGAATACAGACTCCAAGCCCGTAAATATGTATGTCTGAGTCCTTACGACGGAGTGGGATATAACCAGGCATGTTAAAATGGTTAGAGGGAATGGAGAAGTGTAAGTTCGTTTCACTTAATGCTAAGATATCCGGGGTGTTTACTAGGAGAAATGTTTCAACGTCATCTAAGTAAGTTCTAAGCCCGCGGATAAATGCAATTTTAAAATCCGCTCTATGAAGTATCTCAACCCACTCTATTTTATACTGAGTAGTACAACAAGGGTTATCAACCAAATGTTGGCCAATAGCAGAGTCCAAAGTTGTAGAGAAAGAGAGACTCACAGATCCGGCTCTACCCTGTCTAATCTTGGATGGAACGTGGTTTATTCGAGTCTGGAAGTGGAAGGAAGTCTGCCGGATATAACCAGCATCACACTGGCATTTAAATTGATAAATAATATTACTATTTTGGATGTAAGGCAAACTTTCCTTGCAAAAAGGAAAAGCGGGTCGTGTAGTATATATCAAACGCAAGGAAACAGAGTAGAAACAATTAATAATACTTCTAACGATCTGTTTACTTAATTTTGTACCATTATTCCCTATCCATTGCAATTTTTCGAAGACATGGAATTTTAAAGGACCAAATATTTTAGGGGATTGAATATCAGCAACTCTTTTGTTTATACAATCATTAATAAGGTCTTCAGGACAACCATTACTCGTGAAAATATCAACGATCTTATCCAGTTCGGAGTCCAGTTTACTAAGTGAACAAATTATGAGGGCTCTAACCACCAACGTATTGATTAAGCCGATTTTACGCGATTTAGATACAAAAGAAGACCAGATCAGATACAGACCAGTAAAAGTCGGTTTTCTATAAATCCTAGTGAGAAAGCCACCTCTTGAACGTTTAACGAGAACATCCAAGAACAAAAAAGTGTTATCTTTCTCACATTCCATAGTGAACTGCAGTCCCATAAAGATATATATATATATATATATATATATATATATATATATATATAGTCTTATTTGTAGTATTCTGAATTTTACTGGGTTTATATAATTCAGTAATCGTTTATATACCAATAAATTTGAAGCCAAAAAGAGATGACTTAAACTGTAAGCTACAAAATTATCATATTTCATAATTGAGCATTCATATACTGTTTTAACAAATACCAAGGCTTCAAAGAATGGGTTGATACCAACAAATAGTGTATTTCATTATTAGTTACAATTGTTTCAAGACAATTCGGACAACTTCAAACATTATGTCGTTGAAAATTTTCACATAAATAGCCTTTCTTCAGACTTATTGAATAAAAAACACTTTAACAATAAAACATTATGGAAACCATTTCCCTTATAATTGTGTGTGTGTGTGTGTGTGTGTGTGTGTGTGTGTGTGTGTGTGTGTGTGTGTGTGTGTGTGTGTGTGTGTGTGTGTGTGTGTGTGTGGCCAAGAACACAGGATTGTGAGTAGGAAATTACAATTTAGTTCACTGAACACACTAGACCTCGGGCATGTAATAAACATCTTCGAAGTAATTCATATAAAAAAAAACAATAAAACAGGCTTTACTAAATTGAACCTGAACCAACTTAAAAGCATCAAACAGATGGCGCGTGCCACCGTTTTACAAATAAAACACCTTGAAGCCCACACTTACCACTGCCCCCACCCAGTCGTAGCCGACCAAACAAATCGGCCTGGCATATTTCCATTGTTTTTTTTTTTTTCTTCTTTTTCTTTTTATCCCTTAAGTGCGAGCGGGGAGGGGTGGTATTGCTGTCGCCACTGGTTGCTCAACCATTTCTTTTTCTTTTGTACCTTTTTTTTTAGAGATTAGTCCCGCAGGACGTCGCTAGTAAGTTTGTAAGTAAGTGCGCCTTCTTACTGCGACGACACCGAATAATGGAAATTCAGGTAAGATTAATAGTTTAGGGGAAGGGGCGTCTGGTTGCCACGTGTCAGGAATAAGTAAGACATTCCTTTACTTTTATAAAAGCAACAAAGAAAATAAATCCAATTACACGTTTGTTTGTTTTTTTGTTTATTTTTTTTTTAATTTTTTTTTTTAAAGGTCCTGTCGAATCTATCTGGACTGGCACGGAGATTTATTGCCTTTGTGCTTAAGCGCATTAAAATAAAGAGTGACAATTCGTGATGGTTTTAACTTCCATATGTGGAAGACTAAGGGCTTTCTAGGGAGAGTATGATAGTGTGGTTTCCATTTCGTCAATCCGTGATTTTTCCTGGCAAATTTCGCCATCCTATGTTTAAAAATATTTAACGGAATTCCCTTCCTGTTTTCTGCTTCCCTGACTGTACTAACCTGCTTAAGTTTAAAGTAATGTAAACAGACATATCGCTGATCAAATCCTCACAGTCTCCTGCAAGACACGATTCCAAATAGTAGCCCCTTACATTCCAAGTGCCAATTTATCTTGTTTGAGGTGAAAAGGAGTTTAAAGGAATAAATAGACGTAACGACAGACAGACATACGTCTCTCATGTCATCATTAAGTATTGGAATGTCAAATACTGTACACATATTTTCAATTCATTTGAACACACAGGCGCACACACACACACATGCACACACACACACACACACACACACACACACACACACACGCATATATATATATATATATATATATATATATATATATATATATATATATATATATATATATATATATATGTAGTCCTGGTCAAAATCATAAGACCGCTTAAGAAAGTAAGCGTTTACGCATATTATCGAATTTTTAATCAAACAAATGGTTGCCAAAAGGGAAAATATGATGGAAAAAAAATGAAATCTGCTTCATTCGAAACCTTAACCCTGATCTAATAATTATTTAAAAAAAAAAAAAACATTTTCACCTGGTCAAAATCATAAGACCACTTTAATAAAATCGGCTAGTTTTGAAAAAATTAATACGAAAAGCTTTCTATGTTACTAAAAGCAACTTGTTAGTGAATAAAAAACATCTTACTAAATTATAAATGGCAAAAGAGAAATCATTATCAGAGTTTGAGAGAGGAAGGATGTTTGAGCTTAATAGGGGTCGAGTCTCCTATAGATCCATAACAAACGAACTGAATCGTAGCAAAACGGTCATCACAAATTTTTTAAGAAATCCAGATCAATATGGGCACAAAAAGAGTCCAGGTCGACCAAAAAAATCACTGGATCGCCGTATCAGAAGAAGTTAAAAGAAAAACTTCAGTATAAGTTCAAGTTGATTGAAAAGCCAAACTGCAGCAGAATGTAGTCTTAAAACCATCAGAAGGCATCTGAAAATGAAGGGTTTCAATCATTTAAAGCGACTGCAGAAACCACGTCTTCTTGAACAGCACAAAACTAACCGACTTAAATATGCCGCGAAATACCAGACTTGGAATGAAGAGAAGTGGGGAAATGTAATTTTCTCCGATGAGAAAAAGTTTAATCTAGATGGTTCAGATGGATTTCAACACTATTGGCATGATAAAAATTTGCCCAAAGAGACTTTTTCAATTCGGCATAGTGGAGGAGGGTCTTTAATGATCTGGTGTGCTTTCTCGTCAGCTGGGACGCTAAAGTTGCAAGTAGTGAAAGGCCGACAAACATCATTGAAGTACATTTCAATGCTTGAAAATGCTTCTATCAGGACTGAAGGTCCACGTCTGTGTGGAAGAAATTGGATTTTCCAGCAAGACAACGTTGCGATACACACTTCTCGACAAGCACGAGAATACTTTTCTTCAAATAATATAGAATTGTTAGATCATCCAGCATGTTCTCCAGACCTTAATCCCATGGAAAATCTTTGGGGATGGATGGCAAAAGAAGTGTTAAAGGATGGAACCCAGTATGATTCGATAAAGGAACTTTCTGATTCAGTTTTCAGTACATGAGATAAAATTCCTTTGCAACTGATAAAAAACTTAGTCGCAAGCATGCCGAAGAGAATTTTTGAAGTAATTTGTAATAATGGAGGCTATACTAAATACTGAGACCCTTTTTAGTAATTTATAATTGCCTTTTGTTAGATAAATTATCAGTGGTCTTATCGTTTTGATCAGGTGAAAATGTTTGTTTTTAAAAAAAAATAATTATTAGATCAGGGTTAAGGTTTTGAATGAAGCAGATTTCAATTTTTTCCATCATATTTTCCCTTTTGGCAATGGTTTATACCATTTGTTTGATTAAAAATTCGATAATATGCGTAAACGCTTACTTTCTTAAGTGATCTTATGATTTGGACAAGGACTATATATATATATATATATATATATATATATATATATATATATATATATATATATATATATAGTAATGTGATTGATATCGAGCTTATTATATATCTGAATTACAACGAGCACTGTTCTTTTCTTGTATTTTAATTAAATTAGTAATTTTACTATTAAAATACACTCTGCTCTTTAGACTACTGTTCTAACCCCTTTAAATTATATATATATGTGTGTGTGTGTGTGTGTGTTCAAATGAATTGAAAATATGTGTACAGTATTTGACATTCCAATACTTATTGATGACATGAGAGACGTATTTCTGTCGTTGCGTCTATTTATTTCTTTTAAACTCTTATATATATATATATATATATATATATATATATATATATATATATATATATATATATATATATAACGTTGAGTTTTTTCTCGCTCTGACATTGATTAAAAGCCTACTTTTTCTATTTAAAACGTATTAAAAC
>NC_136517.1:3377500-3617500 GCF_053919585.1 Euprymna scolopes
ACTGTTATTTCAAATTTTAGTGTGACAAACAGTCGTATTGGAAGGATGAATCTCATGAACTGCTTTTATTTATTTATTTTATTTATTTTATTTTTTTCCAGTTCACTTAATTCATTCCATACGTGCGTTTATCGACGAAAATAACGTGACGGAATGACCGAGCGATGTTCGTACAATTTCGTAGAAGAAAGGTGGCTAGCCGACTATAAAATTAACTTAATCGACATATGTTGAATGACTTGGACATTCTTTCTACCTTTTCAATGTTTGAATCGCTTTTCATTGTTGACAACAATAAGCAAACCAGCCGGACGTAAGGATTAACTTTATTCTTTAGCGAAAAAAAAAACCAAAAAAAAACAATTCAGCGGGTCTTAAAGTGCGATTAAAATAAGCCCTTTTTTTAGTCAACTGTGGCGCGTGCCAGTTTATTCTCACACGTACTTATGCATGCATATATATGTGCACACGCACACATATATATATATATGTTTGTGTGTCTGTGTGCGTATACACATATATATGGTGTATATTTATGCGTGTGTGTAATATATTGTAAATATATGTGTGTATGACAGCTGATATTTGTACAATAGAATGAACACATGTAATGTATCATTACACACGCGCACACACACAGAATATATATATATATATATATATATATATATATATATATATATATATATATATATATATATATATATATATATATATATAAAACATATTTAATCTGAAAAGGAAACACTTGATAAGTGGATAGTCCTTAATCCGGATATATATATATATATATATATATATATATATATATATATACATATATATATATATATATATATATATATATATATATCCGGATTAAGGACTATCCACTTATCAAGTGTTTCCTTTTCAGATTAAATATGTTTTAACTCTTTTTTAAAGTGTTTTTAACATGTTTTATTAACTTTTTGTTCTTATATATATATATATATATATATATATATATATATATATATATATATATATATATATATATATATATATATATATATATATAAAGCTGAAACGCTATTTATTTTCGTTTCGGTTCCAGCTGCTGGATACCAAGTCATCTTTTTAACTTTTGAAATCATTACTATACATTAGGTACAATATAATAATAATCAATAGAACATAGGCTCTGTAATAATTAGTGATGGGATGATTCCAATATTTTCCCGATTCCGATACAATTACCGATTCTGATTCCGATTCTTTATAAATCTCTAAATATTTAACCATAAAGTTGTATTTTTCTCTGATTACCGTAAAAACACACATGTTAAATGTGCAGATCGTAAACGTAAGAATATACTTGTGGACGATCTATCGATTGTAGCTTGACCTAAAATTATCAAATATTTATTTTATCATTATTACCAGCAATGAAAGATTTTGCTTTAAACAAAATCAAATAAAAAAGACAATTAGAAAATCGGTACAAATTTTTTTCGAATCCGATACCGATTCCGATACCCTCAAATATTCCGATTTTTTCGATTTCCGATTCCGACTAACCGTTCCCAACACTAATAAAAAAATAAATACGAAATTTGCACAAATTAAAATATCATATTTAAACGTATTTTACTAAAGACTTATTGTCAAAGTTGGTTAATTTCAAATATGCAAACTGGAGCTGAGGATAGTTTAGAAGAACGATATGCAATAAACTTGAAAAAAAAAAGAACGCTACAGAAACGTCTGGAATCCTTCAGACTACTTTTGGACCATCTTGCGTGAACCGAGCATCAGTTTTTTAGTGGTATAAAAGACTCAAGGAAGGCAGGGAGTCTATAAGGGATGAAGAGGGTTGTGGGAGCAGTAAGGAAGTCAATACACCAGAGTTGATTAGCCAAATAAAGAATTTCATGAATAAGGACTGTCGCGTGTATATAGATACAATAAGTTCCCAGTTTGATGTCTCAGTGTGGGAACTGTACACACAATTATTCGCGAGGAACTGAAGATGTGGAAGATTTGCGTTTTCCCCACGGGTGCTCCATCCTTGCCACAGACAATTTGACCAAAGTGTCCAACAAGACAGTTTCTCAATCTCTCTATAGTTTAAACCTTGCTCTCTGTCACTTTTGATTATTCCCTAAGCTCAAGGAAAACCTTAGAGGCTGTCATTATGAGACAATTGAGGAGATGAAAGAGGCTGTGATGAGGGTCATTGACACACCCACGTAATAGGACTTCCATGAGGCGTTCCAACAGTTATTGGAACAGTACAACAAGTGCATTGCAACCGGAGGAGATTACTTCGAAGGGGACTAAAGTTCCATGCGTATACTATCAATAAAAGTGTCCATACGAAAAAAGTCTGGAAACTTATTAAAGGCACATCGTGTGTATATACATATATATATATGTGTGTGTGTGTGCGTGTATATATATATATATATATATATATATATATATATATATATATATATATATATATATATATAACTAGAACCTCGGAATACAGCATTAAAAATTACTAACAAAATACAGTACAGTATATAATACACATGTATATAATCAAATAAGATTATAAATAGCACCGTAAGGCGGGGCAAATACCGTAACCAGGCGCTGGAAAAACATCATATTTTACATCGTAACCTGAAAAAAAAATGTATACATACATATACACGGGATACGGTGGTCCTAGGATACATGTGCGTGCGCTTGAACATTTTCATTCTAAATGCTACGCATTATGCACGATGTAGGAAATATGCATAAATAGCACTGGACGTAATGGTTGAATGAAACCAATCGACCAATAAAAACTTACTACTTAATTAAGTTCGTTTTGCAAATTAGTGAAGCTCTATGGAGTCGCTCGCATAATTATAACTGAGTATACTAAAAAGTTCGCTTTAATAATTTTTAAATAGAAAATGCAGGGTTTTAATATTAATGTCAGTGCGACAAAAACTCAACCTAAAATACACAGAATTTGATGCGTTTCATCATCGTGTGGATTCGTCAGGTAATAACATAAGTGCCATATATATATATATATATATATATATATATATATATATATATATATATATATATATATATATAAAGCTGAATGTGTGTGTGTGTGTGTGTGTGTGTGTGTGTGTGTACCTGGTTACGAATAGGCTCCTATACAAGTGTTTTTATATAGATGTACATAAGAATACTTGATAAGTATATTTTATCTTAAATAGGGATGGTATAATAAAATTGTGGGATCTGCGTTCGCGCCTGGCCTCCATAGAATGGAAATAGGCACAAACTTTAATAAAGACTTTTCATATCTATCTGCGTAAGTATACTTTGATAATTATGTTTCAGTTTGAAGAAATATGGTATAATAAAATTATGGGGATGTTCGTTCGCACCTGAGCTCCATAGAATGGAAATATGTCAGAAAGTTTAACAAGGTTTTTTTATATATAGATCCACAGAATATTGTGATAAGTGTTTCAGTGTGAACAGGTATGGTATAATAAATTATGGCGTTTATGTATTTTATTTTTACTTTCATCATATTTTGCTTTGGTTTTGATACCCCCAAATTCGAAGCTATCTCTTTACAACCCTTCCTTTTCATAACCTATCATACTTTCACAAATCAGAGTCCATTTCCTGTAGGCTGTATTTGAACCCAGTCAACGGCGGGTACTTTTGCTAGTATATATATATATATATATATATATATATATATATATATATATATATATATATGTGTGTGTGTGTGTGTGTGTGTGTGTGTGTGTGTGTGTGTGTGTGTGTGTGCCATTTATATATATAAACAGAGATTGAAGAGAATCTAACATAGATGATCAAATATTTCCCCCTTTGCTCGGATTTGAAACCGCTGGAACCGATGATTTTCCGATTTTTAGTAAACACATTTATAAATAAATATCAAAGAACACATATATGCATCAATGTGTATGTATGTGTGTGGTAGTGTTAACTTTGTATTTAATGAAATTAAAACCACAAACAAATCAGATTATATTATGCAAATCCTAAATATTAATTTACTTGTCTGAACATCCCTGTCAGCATTCTTCGATAAGGGCGCCTCAGGCGAATAGCAATAAACTAACCCCTTCTCAAAGAGAGAAGGCAAGGCCTGGGGGTGAACCTCCTAGAACTGCACAGAACTAAACTCCAAAACTCAACAGGGACTGGATCATTACAGGAATAGTCCAATTTCTGTTAATTTGATGCCCGAGGATAAAACAAAAAAAAATCTCGGAGACTCATAAGTATCGTCAGACTGGATTCGAAACCGACAGCCCAGACAAGTATGGGAGGAACGGAATCTATATTTAACCGTTCTTAACTTCGTGAAAATTAATTCTTTTAGATTTCGCTACAAAGGCATTTTTTGTGATTAACTAAACCTGAGAGTTTCTTTACTTGATTGTTTTCTTTTTTTCTTTTTTTTTTTTCCTTTTTTTTTTTTTTTTTTTTTTTTTTTTTAAGCACCGGAATTGCTTTGTCCCAGCATAACAGATGATAAAAAGAGAATAAAACCTACAAAAAACACGCACAAAAACAAATATGAATTCGCCAGGTGAAAAACGTTAATTCGCCCAGACATCAACGAGCCCTGTCCCGCTCACCTTGCGCGCGGAAACTTTACTTCCACCCGATTCCCACCCCTTTTTACATACCCATCCGAGTCGTGCGCGACACTTGCTGTCCCCTCTGTATATCTAGACCGTTCTCTCCCACACCCGCCTTCTCCGAGTAACCCAACCCTTACCACCCCCCACCTCTCTCTCTCTCTCTCTCTCTCTCTCTCTCTCTCTCTCTCTCTCTCTCTCTCTCTCTCTCAAGCACCCGGCTTGTTGTTCTTCTACCTTGGACAAACACAAAAGATTACTTGTTGCTGAGAATATTAAACTAGAGGTTTGAAAAAAAAAAGAAAAAAACGGCACGCGCCACCTGTCAAGGTTTATTGTAAAGGCCTTTTCTTTTTTATATATATTTTTAAAAGGCCCTTCTCCCACCGCCCTCCTCTTAAACTGCTGATACGGCGGAGTGGGTGATTGGCGCCCGTGCTGGAAGAGAAAGAAAAGGGAAAAGGATACAATACTGGAGAAAATATAACGTTTAGGCAGGAAGAGGAGTCCTTTATGTCTTTAGAAAAAAATAAATGTATCTGCGCGAAGAGTCTTTAGTGAGGACTGAGGCTAGGGTTGCACAATCTCAACCTCATAGCTTCTGAATTTGTATTGCTTGGATCCAGTGGCAAGGAGAAATCTAGGAAACAATGACAGCCAAGACTAATGTTATTTCGACAAGTGTTTGCATACTACTGCGTCTTCACTTATCAAGGCTCGAATGCCACTCAAGGATAAGGGTTAATAAGTGTCATGTGAGACTATACCGCGATGATCAAAAATGGTGGAAATTGACACTTATATTATTACACTTACATTATTACAATTATTATAAAAATTGAAACAATTACAAAGAATCGCTATGGTTAACATTTGTTTAATTGGTTGAGGGAATGGAGGTGGAAGAGGGTGATCTGATTCCAAGTCACAAAAATATCCATGGTGGCGGCCTACTGGATGTGCACTATCCCTAGGTAGGGGAGTTTATGAATGTTGCATAGGGGTATATGATAAAGAGGTATGACGCTGAGTTCATATTGGGCCAATATAATACACGAATGGCGATGATGATGATGATGATGATGATGATGATGATGATGAGGGGAGAGGCAGAGAGGAGACATTTATACATATGCAGTTCTGTTCTTCTGCATCACTTTTAATGCTAGGTTTATTTATGGTGTCTTTTAGATTTAATAAAAACCCTTTAAAATTTGCTGATGAGGAGACCTTGTTTATTAAAAAACTATATGTAATAATTATTGTCCGTAACTTGATGTCTACCACAATAAAAACACGGTTTTCCGAAACGATCGTACAGATAATTGATTTTGGTGTTGTTCCTTCTTGTGAAACTGATTTTTAATTTAATTATAATTTGTTTTTAAAATTTTAAATTATCAATCACATTACTTAATATTGAATTAGCTCTAGGATATTTACCTATCGAGCTTATTATATATCTAAATTACAACGAGCACTTTTTCTTTCCTGTATTTTAGTGAAACTAGTAATTTCACTGTTACATTAAAATACACTCAGCTCTTTAGACTATTGTTCTAATCTCCTTTATATATATATATATATATATATATATATATATATATATATATATATATATATATATATATATATATATACTGAGGGTGATAGGGTGATAGATGCCCAGTTCTTATATTTCTTGTAACAAATATAGAAAGGAGGAGGAGGAGAGATACATATTCTTGGAAGGGTTACGCAATGGTCATAATAAGATGTTTCACACATTATAGTGGGGTGGCTTATGGCCAAAATATGACCAAATCGTTACATGGTGGCCCAAAGCACCAAAGTTGGTACATCTATACTTTGGGTTAATATAAACATTTTTGAAGGGGGGTACCCGATTTTAAAGGTCAAGGTCAGGCGAAGGTTAAAGGTCAAAATGTGGTAGTACTGTAATTTCAGGTGTCATTTTAGTTTTATCTTGCTTCAAGTAGTATAGTTGGTAACAGGATTTGTAATACTATGTATTTTTATGTTTCAGAGTGCTTCCTGGTTGAGAACTGAAGTCAGCAAGGCAAGTCAGTAGTGGAGAGCTTGCATTTCAATCTTCAATGCAACATGGATTGGTCAAAGTGCATCATATGCGGTACAGGAGATGGGGCATTAAAGTGTCCTGCAACACAGCAGGATGGCAAAGGTTCACAAGCATATGAAGAATTTATGAAAAATGTACATGGTTTTAAAGAACTGAAATCATTGCCTGCAAGAATTTGCTTTGGTGATGATGTGACAACCAATGACCTCAATGTGAATTGTGCTAAGTGGCATAAAAACTGTCATTTATTATTTGCCAAATCAAAATTGTTAAGGGCACAAGAGAGAAATGCTAGAAAGAGAATTGTTGACCACTCTGGCGATGATGTTAGTACTGGACAAAGAAAATCCAAACGTGTATCTCGAAGTGATGAAGTAATGGGTTGCAACATGTGTATATTTTGCAAGAAGTCAGATGGTATACTTCACAAATGTGAAACTTTAGAACTAGACAAAACACTGCGTGAGCAAGCAACAGAACTATAAGATACTGACTTGTTAGCTACTATTGCAGATGGGGATCTTGTTGCTATTGAAGCAAAGTATCACAAACAATGTATGGATGCATTCCGTGTTCGATACAGAAGTTACAAGCGATCCATGGCTACATTATCGGATACAACTGATCAATCAATGACAGACTCAAGGGTATTTGTAGAAATGATATCTTATATTGAAGCGAATGTTGAAGACGGGGAGTACATATTTCCATTAGTAGATCTGCACAAAATGTGTGTAGCTCGCTTTGCAGCATTGGGATATGAAAAACAGGTGAACAAGACACGGCTGAAAAACAAACTTTTGAATCATTACAAGGATCAGTGTCAGGAACAATCAGTTGGCAAACAAACAGTTCTTGTCTTTAATGAAGGCCTTCAGAAGCTCATAAAGGAGGAGTTGAAGTCTCGTGATTTTGAGAAGGACGCTCTCTCAATGGTACACATAGCAAAGTTAATACGGCAAGAAATTTCAAAGACAAAATTCTGTACATTCAGTGGAAGTTTCACCACAGACTGTCAAGATGACTCAGTGCCAAACTCACTCAAAGTCTTGATCTCCATGTTGTTATATGGTTCAAACATCAAGGACCAGACCGCAACAAATTCACAAGAATGTCTGACCATATGCCAGCTGATTAGATTCAATTGTAAAGATCAGCCCAAAGTAGCAGAGAACCCACGCCACCATAGATCCAAAGAACCACCGCTTCCCTTATATGTAGGCTTGAGTGTTCACACGCAAACCCGGAGCAAGAAAATGTTGACACATCTCCATAAACTCGGAATCAGTGTCAGCTATGAAAGAGTGTTAGAAGTCGAAGACTGGCTGACAAATGCAGTATGTGAACGATATCAAGAGGAAGGTGTGGTGTGTCCTGTGCAACTTATTGATGGTGTGTTCACAGCAGGGGCACTAGACAATCTGGATCACAATCCAACATCACAAACAGCTGAAGGATCATTCCATGGCACAAGTATCAGTGTGTTCCAGTTTCCTGCAGAGAATAAGCAAGAGACAAGTAGAGAGCCCATCAAAATACCACCACAGGCACACATTAGAAATCCATCCCTTCCAGATAGTTATCGAATAGTTCCAGCTATTGCTTGCAACAGCGACACTGTTAATGTCACAGAAGCTGCAGCTATGGAAGACCCTGATCCTGAACCTGTTCTATATGAAGCAATATACAAAGAAAATCAGTGGTTAGAGGAAAGGATACCTGTAGCCCAAAAGAACAAATTAGAAAAAGGTGATATCATGGCCTGGGCCTCGCATCATTCTGCACGCGAAGGCGAAGTTACTGATATTCCCGGGACAAGTGTTCTACTGCCACTCTTTTACGAAAGGTCTGCATCGATGGCTATGGTCAAGCATGGTATGGAAGTACTGAAAAAAATAACAACATTGCGAAACCCTGGGCAAATACCTGTTATTGCAGTGGATCAACCTCTCTTTGCTTTGGCCAAATATGCACAGTGGAATTGGTCTGAAACCCTTGGCGAGTCTGAATATGTTGTTGTCCTGGGAGGCTTACATACTGAGATGGCATTGTGGAGAATGGTTGGGGATCTCTTGGAAGAATCTGGTTGGTATATTGCACTGACTGAGAGTGGTGTTGCTACAGCTGGAACTGCTGACTCCTTCCTGAAGGCTGCCCACTTAACCAGAACACGACATGCACATCAGGTGACAGCAATGACTCTTGCAAAGTTGCAGCGTGATTCCTTTCATGAAATGTGTCCAGAACGCAGCATACACCTCGAAGACTGGAGAACTGACATGACACAAAACAGTCCAACCTTCGCATTCTGGGACAGGATTCTTCAGCTGGAGCTGCTAGTCCTTATCTTTGTGAGGTCACACAGGGAGAAGAATTTTGCTCTTTATGTAGAAGTGTTGGAAGCATTGGCACCATGGTTCTTTGTGCTTGATCGCATGAACTACTCTCGCTGGCTGCCAGTACACATAAAAGACATGAAGACTCTTCCGCCATCAATCAGAGCTGAATTCAAGAAAAACTGGGTGTTCCTGAAGGGTAGGCGACCATTCTCAGCCATGCCTCTAGACCAAGCACACGAGCAGAACAATGAAAAAGTGAAACATTCTGGTGGTGCAATTGGCCTGACCACGAATCCTGCTGCCTTGAAACGATGGATGATAGCCGGTCCAGAGCAGGCAAGGATTCTCGATGAATTTGAAGAGATGAATAACCTGTCTGAGGAACCTTCTTTCCAGAGTCATGAGCAAGGACATGCCATTCAGGAAACATTCCACAAACAAGTCAACAATATGTGTGATGTTATCAAATCAATGGGGAATCCATTCTTGAACACAGCAAAGGAACTCATTGTTCTTGACACCCATGACTGTATGGATGAACAGGTTGTGGAAGCACTATACGGAATGGAGCAACTGGGCAAAGAGCAGTACTCAAGGTATGTTAGTGATGTGCTGGTGAAACGAGAGAAATCCATCCACAGCACAATCAAGAAAAATAAACTTCCACTTTTCAAGCGACCACACACCAGTACTCCCAGCAGAAACGTGACTCAGTTGCAGGAAATAAAGAGTGATTATAACCTATTCAGCCAACTCTTCATTGCTACTCAGGTCCGTGACACAAACTTCGAGGAGTTTTTCTCGCATGAAAATTACCCATGGCCACCAGCATTGTCACTGAATGGGAAACTTCGTCTACCAGGAAATAAATCAGAACTGTTGGCTTGCATCGACCCAAGTATTCAGCCAGAACCACCATCACACTTTGATGCAAAGATTTTCGATGGGGCTGCCATGGTACACATCCTGCCGCATGAACACAAATGTACATTTGGGGAGTACAGTGACAAAATCTTCATTCCTTGGACAGAGAGGCAACTGCAAAGCAGCACTCGAATTGACATTGTTTGGGACAGATATCATCCAGACAGCTTGAAGGCAACTACACGTGAGAAACGAGGGAAGGGGGTACGCAGGAAAGTGTCTCGCAATGCCAAACTTCCCGCGTCCTTTGCTGGGTTTCTGCAGAATGACAGAAACAAAGAAGAGCTTTTTGCTTTGCTCTCAGGAGAAGTAGCCAACCATGTCTACCCACCTGAAAAATGGGTATACATTACCTCCGGAGAAAGAGTTCTGTCCAATCAGCCTGGATGTACAATGGACAAGTGTGACCACGAGGAGGCAGACAGCAGGATTTCTTTGCATGTGTACGATGCCCATAGGAAAGGTGCAACATCAGTTCTTGTCAGAACTGTTGATACAGACGTGGTTGTGGTCCTTGTAGGAGTTTATCACCGTTTTGTCAGTTGGTATCCTGACTTAGATCTGTGGGTTGGATTTGGTGCAGGAAGGCACTTTCGATACTACCATATCAACTCTGTTTGCCTGGAACTTGGTGAAGATAAATGTCAAGCACTACCCTTCTTCCATGCTTTCACTGGATGTGATGTAACATCCCAATTTAATGGTAAAGGAAAGAAATCAGCATGGAAGACCTGGAAATCACTCCCAATTTCGACAGAAGGGTTTACTACAGCATCGTCCTCACCATTTGTTCCTCTAGAAACATCATCTCCAGTATTCAGGCTAATTGAGCAGTTCACCTGTGCCATGTACGACAACACAACTCACCATAGCAAAGTTAATTACCTTCGGCAAGACCTCTTTCCGAACAGAGTGAAACTAATGGAAAGGCTACCACCAACACAAAATGCTCTGCTCCAACATGTCAACCGATGTGTGTACCAGGCCAGTATCTGGACAGAGAGTCTGAAACCAGTCGTTGCTGCCCCGAGCCCAGCTAGTTTTGGATGGTCCAAATCAGACACAGGGTGGCATCCCATCTGGACCACAATTCCAGCTGCTGCTGCGTGCAAAGAACTCATAAAGTGTGGTTGCAAAGCAGTTCCTATGTGTGTTAAGAACTGTAAATGCGAGAAAGCTGGCCTGACATGTACAAAACTATGTCAGTGCCGAGGTGATTGTGAAACATGACGACCCTTCCATATTCTTGTACTCCTTCCAAGAAGATATGCATGCAGAGTTTTATAGAGGTAGTCCATGTAAGCAATTCTTGCAACAATAGTGCAAGAATGTTGCATTAAATAGGAAGTAGTCTGATTACCACTACAATATTCGCATCCGGTTAAGTTCTACAGTACATATTATTATAGAAGTGAACGGTGTTATGCTTGACTTATTGTATTGTATCTGAAACATGCATGCAACTTGTTTGTTTATTGCACTAATGTCTTTATAAATAATGCCCTACTTGTCCAATAGAATTCATATATAAATACTGATGCCAATAATTCATTGTTATATACATTGAAATTACAAGTGGTGACCTATGATCTTGTTCTACAATTCAATATACACTTAAAAGAAATGTAGCTTGAATTACATATATAATTCCCTTAAGAGCATTAACAGTAATTTATGTAATGGCAGCACATTTTGTATTGGAAATTAATAAGAAAGTTGAAAAAAGACAAATAGCGATGTTTGACCTTTGACCTTAGACCTTGCCCTGACCTTGACCTTTAAAATCGGGTACCCCCCTCCAAAAAGTTTTACTTTGTACCAAAGTATATGTGTGCCGAATTTGGTGCTTTGGGCCAGCAGGTAACAATCATTATCATAAGCCTAATCACTATTATCTTTTGGGTGTTGAAACATGAAATTTTACAACAGTTTTCCAAAACACAAAGATGATTCTTTATTCATTGGATCGGTCGAATGCTGATGACGTCAGGAATTCAAATTCGGGATCTACATAGTTTAATGTTCTTTCCTTCTCTTCCAAAGGACTCTGAACTCAACTCTCTCTCTCTCTCTCTCTCTCTCTCTCTCTCTCTCTCTCTCTCTCTCTCTCTCTCTGACTACCAGACTCAACTGTTCTGCCTCAACTGCTGCCCTGATCTGACTAACTCCAGCTCCTATATTGAGAATCTCCCTTTTGCTATGACGTCAGAAGTGTGTTTCCCAAACGTGACCAATTCACGTGGCTATGCACACGTTTTTCCAAACACACTTTTGACAATAAAGAATTCTCAACTAACGTATTTTTAACGTAACCTATTATTTTAGCAATACATTTTCGATTTGTATTGTTCATTCTTTTTAGCTGCATTTTTTAATATTCAGATTACTAACAATACTTGGCCTTTTGGCCGCCAAGATCAAAGTGTAGTATCTGTTCTTCAGATACTGCACTTCCATTTCTTGTTCTCTTTCGGTGGAGGAGCAGTCCTTCACGACTGAGACAATTTTTATTTTTGTACCTTTTCTCCACGTTAAAAAACGACCCTGGTGTCTAACTCTGTCCCGTGGGGAGGCATTGTAAATAGGTACTAACATTCTATTTCTGAAACTTGCTTACAAGGTTCGAGTCTCGGCTTGTCCTAATCTTTGTAGTTTTTGAAAAAATTGCAAGTGGATGTGCATTCACGGGGGGCCATGCATGCTTCACTTGTTTTTTTTTTCTTTCTCTGTTTTTTTTTTATTTTTATTTTTGTTTCTTTTCGTACTAAGCCTTTGTCTTTTTTCTTCTCTCGAATTTATATGTTTCTTCCACTCAATCTTTCATTTTTATTATTTTAAATTTCACCGTGTTTTCCTTTTTTTCTTCTTTCCTTTTCATTCTTTTTCTTTTTTTCACTTTCTTTTCCTTCCTTTCTTTCTTTCTTATTTTTTCTTTTTCTAATGAACACTGAGATCGGGCTTAGGAAAACAGAACAGATAGTAAACCCCCACCTCACACACAGCCCAAAAAGAACAAACTAATCCCTAGGACGATGTTAGCATGGAATCAGACCCGATATTACACAACCACGCAAAAAATGGAGGAGGTATTACCTGGGAGGATAATATCATGACTAACGAACACACTAGTCTACTCATCCCCAAATAATGAGGAGGTCATGCTTTCTCCGCAGCATTTTTGGAATTAAATATAAAAAATTAGTATTAATATTTATATTCAATTTAAGTTTAAAGAATTACTTAATAAACTTTACAATACCTCTTTGAATATATATATATATATATATATATATATATATATATATATATATATATATATATATATATATATATATATATATATATATGCACTAGCAGGGAGACCCGACGTTAGGGTAAGGGAAGTTTCACACTCCCATATTTTATTGTTATCGAAATCGGTGAAATCGTCCATTTTTCAATCAAATCCATCTATTGCTCCTCTAGTAGGTGGTCCATCGCAGTGCACTGATACCAAGCATCACATTCCTCACAGCAGTGATTTAGTCCACAATACATTGTGGTCTACATTGCACTGTATGTACGGCATAATAACGTTGGCACGCCACTTCTTGTCAGATCACCGAAGTTAAGCAACATTGAGCTTAGCTAGTACCAAATGAGTAACCATTTGGGAATTCTAGGCGCTGTATGTGCTTTCCGCTTATCTCGGCATTGTTTCCAGTCATCCTGTACCTCCACTTGCCACTAGTATTCAACAATGTCGACTCAGAAGAGGTGTGGTTGGATATTGCGCAACTCTTGCCACAAAAACTTCACGCAGACACCCACCTTACAGTGGGTATCCATAGTCTGTCAAGACTGAAGGAAGCCTTATTATATACATTGCACTGTAGAGTACTTAATGTGGATTTTATTTTTTTTAATTATTTATATATCTTCAATTAAAGATTAAAATGAAAAAATTAAGAATCATCGTGCAATTACGCTCTAAACAGAAACACTCATTTCGAATGCTCTCCTCTCATATCAAAGAACCTACTGTTGATTTTATATGTCGGGCCTTAATACTTGTGTGGTAAAAAAACTTCTTAATACACTTGTGATGTTTTGTCGTGTAAAGTGTTAATCTTAGTCAAAATCACCTGTTCCTTTTTTCATCGGATTATTTCGATTACAAATTATTGGTACTTATCGAAGATATTCTGATACAAAACCGATCTAAGAACACTGCCAGACACATATGGTACCTTCGTGTGAAACTTCATAAAAGTCGTCCCAGCCGTTTTAGAGTCCATAGGAGACGAACTCACAGACACAAACAAAGTTTCTTCTATATAATAGTAGGTACACATACACATATATATATATATATATATATATATATATATATATATATATATATATATGCTTTTGCTTATGAAAAAAGCACTTGTACACAGGTTTCACAGATTCAATTCAATGGAAAATTCTCTACGTTTCTGTTCCTAAGTGTTTCTCAGCTCCTATATATATATATATATATATATATATATATATATATATATATATATATATATATATATATATATATATATATGGGAAAATGAGCTTATTCAATTATATCTCACCGTTTATTTATACTAAGCCTTTAGTTTATGAAGCTCGATGTCACTACAGAGCATATACACGTAAATGAAATTTGGAACCTCAACATGAAATATCTCCAGAATAAAAACTCGATTAAACCTAGAACCCCATCTTCCAGCGTAGACCCCTACTACCAGGTCTCCTTCTCCAATATCAGGAGTCTACGTTCCAACCTTCCAGAGGTTGAAACCCAATTACAGGAGACGAAACCGGATATATTATTTCTATGTGAAACTGGAATAGGGCCGACCACTTCCCTAGATGAGTTCATAATTAATGGATACTCCAATTTAACAGCTAAATCTGACTCCCAAGATCGCCATGGGCATGGAATATGTGCCTACATTAAGGATGGCTTCCCGTGTGGCAGGGATATCTCAAGAGAAGATCCTAATTTACCCTATATGTGCTTCAGGGTTGCACTTGCTAACACCACTGCATTTATATTTGCCCTTTATAGGCCCCACGACAGCGGAGTTACTATCTTTAAGAGCATATCTGAGAAAATAGACCACATACTGTCTTCACATCCCTCGGCTAACATCCAAATCTGTGGTGACTTCAACGTCCATAACGTGGAATGGCTGACCCATTCAAATAAGACAGATGATGAGGGGAGGTTTTGTGATGATTTTGCCATTGCTTATGACCTCACTCAGATTGTTCGCGAACCCACCCGTGTGCCCGATACACCCAATCAATATGCAAGCCTCTTAGACCTTTTTCTTTCAACTTCCCCTGAGCTATGTTCATGTACCGTTCATTCTCCTTTAGGATCCTCCGACCACTCCGTCGTATCAGTTAAGATAAAAACAAAATGTAAGAAGCCATCAGACGTACCCCTCCACCGTACTGTGTACCGATACTCTATGGCTGACTGGGATAGCTTCCGTACATTCATATCTGATTTACCTCTGCACTCCACGTTTAAAAAGGAAGTGTCCTCTATAGTATCAGATCTGACCGAATGGTTAATTGTTGGCATAGACCAATTCATACCATCTAAAAAATTCCAACAAAAACCTAACAGCCAGCCATGGTTCTCCCCAGAATGTGCTGCTGCTATCGCGCACAGAAATCACTTTTTCCATAACTACCAACGTAATAGATGTACTGAGACTAAAGCTGCTTTCAGGACTGCCAGCAACCACTGTAAAAGAGTAATAAAAAATGCAAGAGAGCTATATGCCCAGTCTGTTAAATCCAAGGTAGCTGATCAGCGGCTTGGTTCCCACCAGTTTTGGCAAATAACAAATAGGATCCTGAACAGAAGTGAACGTTCTATCCCAACCATTATCAATGGACCAGAGGTTATCTCGTCAGCGTCAGACAAGGCCAAACTATTTGCAAAGAACTTTGCAGCTAATTCTACCCTATGCGACGAAGGCCATCAACTCCCCATATTTCCTCCTATAACACAGAACAAGCTAGGTAACATACAAATATCCGTGCATGAGGTCGCCAAGCTAATAAAAAACCTAGATTCCAGTAAAGCAACTGGCCCTGATGGCATCCCAATTATAGTGTTAAAAAAGCTTCAACCAGAACTTGCTCCCATACTTACGAAACTATTTAAGCGCTGCCTTAAGGAGAAGTGCTTTCCGACCCCCTGGAAGACCTCATCAGTTTGCCCTGTATTTAAGAATTCAGGTGATAAGTCATCTCCCTCTCAATACAGACCAATAAGTCTTCTCTGTGTTATGAGTAAGTTACTGGAATCAATATTAAATAGAGAAATAGTCAACCACCTCAGCAAAAATAACCTTCTTAGTGACACACAATATGGTTTCCGCTCTGCAAGATCTACCGCAGATGTGCTGACGGTTATATCCCACAGGATTAGTGAATCTCTTGACAAAGGCTTCCTTTCTAGGGCAATTGCTCTTGACATATCAAAGGCCTTTGACAAAGTATGGCATAAGGGTCTACTTCACAAGACTTCCAGCTACGGTATAACTGGAAATGTTTTCTCAATCATTAAATCATTTCTCTCCGATAGGCTCATAAGAGTAGTGGTAGATGGACAAAAATCGGAGGCCTGCAATATAAATGCTGGAGTCCCTCAGGAGTCAATCCTGGGCCAACTCTCTTCCTGATCTACATCAATGACCTCCCTAAACACATACTTAAATCATTCGTTGACATCTATGCTGATGACACGACCATCTACGGCAACACATCAAAGGCTGTAAATGACGAAGTTCTCTCGGATTCTCTCTCCTCTGATCTCGAGCGCGTGGTTCAGTGGGGGAAGATGTGGCTAGTTACCTTTAATGCATCTAAAACCAAACTCCTATCCTTACATCATCAACGCTCTGATCCCCATCTGGCATCAATTGTGATGGATGGCTCTCGTCTGGGTGAGGCCCCGTGTTTTGACAAGCTTCTGGGTTTGACCTTTACTCCTGATCTGAAATGGAACACGTACATCAAGTCTGTTGCCAAGGTCGCAGGAAAGATGGTGGGATCCTTCTACCGCTCCAGAAGATATCTCACTACTGATGCAATTCTCTATCTATATAAAAGCCAAGTACGGCCAAGGATGGAATACTGTTGCCATATCTGGACAGGAGCTGCCAAAAACAGCCTATCATGCCTTGACAGAGTACAAAATAGACTTCGTGGTTTAGTGGGGGATGCCCTTTTCTCTACCCTGCAACCCCTCTCCCACAGAAGAGACTTTGCGAGCCTATCCTTGTTTTATCGTTATTTTCATGGCAGGTGCTCGTCTGAACTCCAATCCCTGGTCCCCCCTCGCCAATCTTTCACGAAAAACACCCGTCTAGCTGAATCCACTGTGAAAAATTTCCCCCACTCTATATCTGTGCCTAAATCAAAACGCGGATTTCATGAGCAAAGCTTCTTTCTAAGAACTGCACTCCTGTGGAACTCTGTTCCGTCTGCCTGCTTCCCTCCGGACTACAACTTTGATGTCTTCAAGTCTAATGTTAACAAATTCCTAATGAACCGCCCCCCTAATTAAACACTTCATAAAATCTCCTCACTAACGTGATGTACTTGCAATAACCCTTATCCCTGAGTGGCTTCCGGGCTTTGATAAGTGGTGATCACTGTGAAAAAAAAATAAATAAAAAATATAGACTTCTTCATGTATATATTTGTTGTGGGTGAACCACCCTCCAAATGGACTAATCCATCGTCCATTTAAACTTTACGCATGACGATCCCAGAACGGACGATAAACAGGCTGAGTTACACAAACAATCGACAGAACGCCAAGAACGTACAGAGGAACTATTTGCAGAATGTCAATTACGAACAGAATTACTTGCAGAAATTGAAGAATAACGCGCACTCAGAAAGCGATTCAGCTTTTTCTTAAAATGCAATATGGTCCGCAATAGATAATTTTAAGTACGAGGAAGGTGAAAAAATCATTTGCAGCTTATTTTAGGAGATATGAATACTTTTTCAATATCGACTGCGGTGACTGGTCTGACCAGAAGACCAGACTGCTGCTGCGAAAACTTGAAACGGCTGAACATGACAAATTTGTGGATTACATCTTGCCACAGAAAACTGCGGATTTATCGTTCAATGAGACGGTAAATCTGGTAACAGAACTGTTCTCCCCGAAAACGTCTCTCTTTCATAAGCGATGGAGATGTTTGAATTTGATCAAAGACGATAATGACGACTTTGCCACGTACGCAGCAGTAGTGAACAAGCATTGTGATGACTTTAAGTTGTTTAAATTAACAGCAACTTTAAATGCCTTTAAAGGTTTAACCTCGGGAAAATCAGGCGCAGAGTTCTTACGAAGTAAGAAAACGAACCGAAGTTGACACTGCAAAAATTGACTGAGGATTGTCAAAGTTGAAATTAAAAAAGATGCGAGAAAATACTAAAGCATGCATCGCAAATATAAAAAAAATAACAAAGAAAAACCCGCCGAGACGGTGCACAGAGAATTACCCCAAAAGTCGGAAAAATCAAAAGCACCGTGCTTCAGGTGTGGTGGAAAACACTGGATAAAGGATTGCCCATTCTTAACAAAAAGATGCCTCATATGTAATAAAATCGGACATAAAATCTCTCACTGCAGGAAAAATCAGAACAAAAGCAGGGTACGCCAAACAATAATTAGAGACGTCGTAGATGAAAACCTACGCAAATACGAAACGGTCAACATTCTCGGCAAGGGAATCAAATTTCAATTAGGCAGTGGGTCAGATTTTTCAATTATAAATTTCAAAACATGCCATAGGGTAAGGGAAGTTAATGAAAAGGATGACATTTAAATACTTAACTTTTAATTGTGATTTTCCATGCCTCACTGACTTTAGCAAATAAGGTGTAAACCTTATTAACTATTTGCTAATATTTTCTTCTCTGAAGAGATGGTAGACATCGAAATCCTATAGGTTAAGGAGTTATATTTCAAATGTACAAACATTTCACGTCATAGATTTTTAAATTCATTGAATGACTAAAATTTGATTTATTTGCTCTTGTATATCGAGCAATTCTTATTAAGATGGGATAATACTTATAGAATATTATGGCCAGTAATATCTTGTAAAACTTATAATCACAGGTTTCCATGCCAGTTGATTGTTAGATGATTTTATTATAAAGTATGTATATGAATATGGTGAAGAAAAGGGTGATTTCACGTGAAATCACCTTTTTCTTCACCATATTCATATACATACTTGAAATTTGATATATAGGGTATTTAGATGTATGAGAAACTTTTTAGTCCGTTTTCATCCGGATAAAAGCGCTGCTAAGAGATCGAAATTGAAAAGTTGGTTCATGCCGGATTTTTATGTTTGTCAACTATTTCATGACCGCGCATGCGTGAATCGTTTACGTAACAGATTACTTAAGTTAAGGTTTGAAAACACTTTAAAAAGTTCGTGTCCAGGGATTATCGCCCTTGAATCACTGTCTTTAGGTTTTTGTTTTGATCTAGTTTTTTTTAGTTTTTTTTTTTACTTACAAGAGATAAACTATTGAGAAAAAAAAACATAATACTCGTATGCACATGTCTCAATTTCTTTCCGCTTTTTTTAAAATCATTTTTTAAAAAGTAATTTAAGGTTACGTTTAATACCTACGGTATTTCTGTTTATAACAAGAATTCTGCATTAATTAAAATAAAATATTTATAATATTTTATGACCGGGCAACGCTGAACGGCCTACTAGTATATATATAAAAGTGAGAATGTGTGTTTGCATATTTGTGCGTATTTTACAAGTACTTTAATAGAATGTGCTCTGATGAATTCATAGCACTTGTGCCTTCTTGTTGTACATACTTTCGACTAACCCGACAAGCAGCAAAGTCCCACCCATTCATTGTTCTACTACGGCAGTTTCTTCCATCGGACTTGTAGACGTTGGAATTCATTCCCTGTTTCCTGCTTTCTTGACTGTGCTAAGATTCAAGAATTTTAAATGGAATATGAACAGACATCTTGCTGCTCAAATCCCCACAGTCCTCTGTTAGATATTACATTCAAGAGACAGTATACCTTGTTTGGGGTTAAAAAGAGTAAGCAAAAATAAGTATGCCTTCTCTATATTTTCATTTTATAGAATAAAACAAAATTATCTTTAAGGTCACGTGACCCAATCTAGCATGTCACTTTCACCTACATGCTCCATGCATTCTTTTCCGGTCGCCATATTGGATTTTTTTACTGCGAAAACAAAACTATAAACAGCAATGCACATTGTTTGTCACGAAGCAAATATTAAACCTTTTGATGCCAACGTCATTTATACCAGGAAGGCTAAACGATCCAAGGTTTTCTATATATTTTTATTGCTTTAGAAATTAAACATACAATACTGATAATTATCCATAATGTATTTTTCTTTTATAAAACAAACAATGCAAAATTTTCGCCGATGTTTCCCGGGCAGAAATAAAATATATGATATGTTTAATTACTTTCATTTATAATTTGATCTACGGAGGAAGCTTCAAAAGTAATGCCTCCTATTTTTATTGCACCCAAAATGGATCAGAGGAGATTGAAAACTTCATTGTTATGATGAGGGAATTTATGCATTCATTACCTGAAAATTTCATCTCTCTGTTGCAGATATTGCCTGTGTGAGACTCTAAGAAAGCAAGTCCTGTCGTGGACATGCGTCAGAAGTAGAGATGTGCTATTGAATTCCTCCATTCAGGAAAAAAATGAACATATCAACATTTACCAGCGCTTGTTGGACGTTTACGAAGCCGATGCAGTTGATGTCAGCGCAGTTAGAAGATGCGTTCGTCGATTTCAAAGATATGAGTGACAAAGTGCGCGCCGGAATTTTGGGACTTAGGCATCAAAAGGCTGGCAAATGTGTAGTAAGAATGATGACGACTATGTAGAAAAATCTTAGGGTCCACCTAACGAGAAAAAAAGAAAGGGTTATTGTCCTTGAACTGGCAAAAGTTATCCCCCTTGGGGGGACGAGGAAGTCGGCCATGACACTCGAGAGGTAACACAAGACAGCTCCGATCATTACGCATCCAGCGACTCATCTATCTAAATCTTTTTTAAATAAAATTGTTAAACGTTTCCCCTTGGTTTTACATCATTTTTACCTGTCGATTTCACAATCAATTTTCATTCTAAACACGTAACAACAAATTAATTCTGGAGCACAAAAGTTGCTCATTTTACTGGTACAACTCTTGTCTTCGTAGTTTTTAAACCTTTTAGTTTTTGAGTAAAAAAAATAGGAGGCCTTACTTTTGGAGCGGCGTTCGTTTTTATTATTTTATTTGATCGACTCTGACAACGCCGGTTAAATACCGCTCGTAGTAAATAATCAAATAATAAATCTTGAAGTCGCGCAGAGGCGAGAAAAACGCAGACACAAACACGCGGGAAGTGGTTAATGTTATTAAAATATGGATGCCCTTGACCTTGCGAATATTGGTTTGGAATAATGTTCTGGTATTTCGCAAAGATATTTAACAAGATAAACATTTGTCACCGTTTGAATCGTACGACATCATCAAATCCACTGACATTTCTCAGATCGATATAAACGGTGACAAATGTTTATCTCGTTAAATATCTTTGCGAAATAGCAGAACATTATTCCAAACCAATATCCGCAAGGTCAAGGACATCCATATTTTTATAAAATCGACAACATCCATTGTGTTTACGTCTGCATTTTATCGCCTCCATGTGACTTTAAGATAATCATTCGATTATTTATTACGAGCGGTATTTAGCTGGTGTTGTCAGAGTAAATCAAATAAAATAATATAAAGATGAAATTGTAACTGAATACTGAAATTGGATGTCATATTTGCAGAATATATCAAACAAGCAACAGAACCAATTTTTACATGCCTCTATTCAGTCTTTTAATAACATTCGTCCATTCTATTGTATTTGGCAGTTAATAGCAAATATCAAACTTACGTGAGGCCAAGTTGACGGACCGACCGACACAGCCGATCATATCTCTTCATTTATTTTTATTTATTCGTTCTTTATTAATATAATAATAACAATAAAAATATAATACTAACAGTAATAAAAAATTAATAATAATAACAATAGAAATTTACCAATAATAACAATAAAAAATAAGAAGAACAATGAAATATATTAATAATAGGAATAAAAATATAACAACAATAACAATATAATAATAGTGACAATGATAGTAGCAATAAAAATATAATACCAACATTATTAGTACTACTACTACTACTACGACTACTACTACTACTGCTGCTACTACTACTACTAATAATAATAATAACAATAATATAATAATAATTACAACGATAAAAGTATAATAATAACAATAAAAATATAATAACAATAAAAGTAATACGAATCTTATTATTATTATTAATATTATTATTAATAATAATATTAACAATAAAAATAAAATAATAACAATAAAAATAATATTAATCTTATTATTACTATTATTATTAATAATAGTAACAATTTAATACTGATATTTATACTATTGCTACTACTACTAATAATAGTAATAATAATAATAAAATAATACCAATATTAATATTAATAATATTAATAAAAATAATAATACTAAATATTAATAAAAATAATAATACTAAAAATATAATAACAACAATATATATATGTGTGTGTGTGTGTGTGTGTGTGTGTGTGTGTGTGTGTGTGTGTGTGTGTGTGTGTGTTGGGACAATTAATCAGAATCGGGAATCGAAAAAATCGGAACATTTTGGAACTATCAGAATAGGCATCAGAATCGGAAAATATTGTGCATATTTCCAATGCCAAAACGATTCTTTTTTTTCTTCTTTATTTGAATGTGTTTAACGCAAAATCTTCCTGTGCTGGCAATAATTATGAAATAAAAATTTATTTATTTTAACTACTAGTAAAACTAAAATTGATAGATGATTCAGCACAAATGTTTTTGTTTTTTTTTCGTTTACGGATATATCTCCATATTTAACATGCGTTTTTACGGTAATCGGGGAAGAATAACAACTTTATAGTTAAATATTTAGAGATTATAAATCGGAATCAGAATCGGTAATTGTATCGGAATTGGAAAAAATATTGAAATCACTAATATATAGTGAAAAAAAAATATTGAAATCACTAATATATATATATA
Organism: Euprymna scolopes; assembly: GCF_053919585.1. Classification (NCBI taxonomy): domain Eukaryota; kingdom Metazoa; phylum Mollusca; class Cephalopoda; order Sepiida; family Sepiolidae; genus Euprymna; species Euprymna scolopes. The sequence goes on from NC_136517.1 coordinate 3,400,695, forward strand.
TAAATATATATATATATACACACACATATATATATATAAATATATATATTTATATATATATATATATATATATATATATGTATGTATGTATGTATGTATGTATGTATGTATGTATGTAATTACCACTATAATAATTTTAAATACCTACAGACTCCAATGTTTCATTCTTTCGGGAATCACCAGTGCAGGATGTCACGCTTACAGTCAGTCAAGAGACTTAAACCCGGCCAGGAAGCCAACCCTGACTGCACCAGCAAGGAAGCAACCACACGGCCAACCTCAACCATGAGAAATAGCGTTGGAATTTAAACATTTATTATTAAATGTCGAGACGTCCGTCTATAGTGATCTAATCATTATATCATGATCCGCGCATATATATATATATATATATATATATATATATATATATATATATATATATATATATATAAATTTTATTTTATTTTATATTTATTCTTATTTTTTACTTTATATTTTTTATTTTTCTTTCTTTATTTATTTATTTATTTTTCACTCTAGTGTCTTTTAATAACTCTTGCTGACATTTTCTTAAGTAATAACCTATACATTTCAGTTGACCTCTTTTTTTTGCCCTATATTATTCACGCCTTTTAACGTTATCCTGTCTGGGTCATTTTGTCATTTGCTTTTCTAATTTATATTTAATTCTATCACCATTTAATCTTTTTTTCTCTCTCTCTCTCTCTCTCTTCTTCTTTACTGATTTTTTTAATTACACTTTGTTCTCGGCAGCCGTGTTAAAAGCATATCTTATTTTTCTATTAATATTATTGGAATTTTTCCCCCATTTTCCTTGTACATATTTGTGAATTATTCCATGGATTTTGCCCTTTTGGATTATTTTGGACCATCTTCCAATTACGCGATTTCCTTGGATTTTATTGTGTGAATGGAAAATTAAATACACTTTCTTGGATTTACATTTTTGGATTTTGCCGTCATTGGATACTTTACCTTTCACCTGACTATCCATTCACGTGAAATCACCTTTTTCTTCACCATATTCCCTCTGCTTCACTTTTTGTTATCAAGTAAGATCTCTGACATACTTGCAGTTTCATCAAATACTTTTGTATGCAAAATCCGATCCCGCATTTTGCTAATTTCCTACCCTCTGATGAGAAGGAAACCATTTCTTCGAAACTCCGCGGATTAAGGACTATCCACTTATTAAGTGTTTCCTTTTCAGATTAAATATGTTTTTAACTCTTTTTCAAAGTGTTTTAAACATGTTTTATTAACTATTTGCTCTTATATATATATATATATATATATATATATATATATGTATATATATATATATATATATGGAGAGAGAGAGACTGAGACAGAGACGGAGAGACAGAGGTAGATAGATAGATAGATAGATAGATAGATAGATGTGAGATATGTCAAAAATAATATGTTTCAAGTAAGTTTATTAAAATGTGTAGTCTGCAAACAAATAAAAAAAGGATTGACGTTTGTTTTTTTGTCATGAAAACTGTATGCGGAAAACGCTACGGGTATTTGTGACTGATAGTTCAACTCTAAAACCAGTGCCCTTGGCTCCCACACACCCTTAACCGACACCCGTAACGAAAAGAGCATGAAAAGGAAGCGAGGGGGAAAAAAAAGGCTCAATATGGTCGCCATTACCGTTTGACGTCACGTTCCTTTGTTCTCGTGCAAACATTTCCATGGGTTTTGATTCCACCTGCTTTACGTCAAGGAAGAAAGTGAATGATATTAGAGGGAACGAAGCAAGAAAAAAAGGGAAAGAAAAAAATGAAAAAATGAAAGGAAAAAAACTGCATAAAATCATAAAGAAAGGTGAATAAAAGGCTTTTCGAGTTAATTTAATGCCAAACCCACTAATTTTTTAATCTTTTTGTTTTATATATATATATATATATATATATATATATATATATATATATATATATATATATGATTGATTGATAATTAATAATTAAAGTTAAAAATTAAAAATCGGTTTCACAAGGAAGAACAAAAGCCCAAACAAAATCAATAAATTGTACGATCGTTTCGGAAACGATGTTTTTTTATTGAGATAGACAATAAGTCTTGGACAATAATTTCATCATATATATATGTATATATATATATATATATATATATATATATATATATATATACATGTATATATACATGTATATATACACATATATATATATATACATGTATATATACATATATATATATACATATGTATACATATATATATACATATATATATATATATTAATGATGGAACGAGTCATAAATTTTTTATCGATCCCATTCGCTTATCGATTCTATTTTAAATTTCCGATTCCGATTCAATTACCGAATCTGATTGTAGCTTAAAACTAATAGACTTGCCATATTATCTTGGGTAGCAGCAATGGAAAATTAAGTTGGAGATAAAAACAAACCAAATAATAAGCGTTTACAAGAATCGGTTTTTGAATCGGAAATAGGCAAAAAAATTTCCGATTCCGACACCTTAAAAAGTTCCGATTTTCTCGATTCTCGATTCCGATTAATCGTCCCAATATATATATATATATATATATATATATATATATATATATATATATATATATATATATATATATATATATATTCCAATTTGATAAAAGTTCCATTATAGCATATTTATTATGGGGTGAAGCTGGAATGGTCGAACATTCTAGCTAGAGGTAGATAAAGGCAAAAAGTATCCATGCATTAACATGGAAGGGGAGACTATCTTCAAGTAATATCCTAAACTGGGGATGGGGAAACGGACTTATACTAAGTAGATATTAATGATCCTTCTCACCTTTTTCTTTAAATGGAAAGAAGATAATGCATGTGGATGTGTTATCGGCAGCTCCAGTAACTCTCACGTTTCCATTTTGTCCTTCAGACCTCATTTCCAATGAGTGATTTTTCTTACAAAGGGTTAAGAAAAAGCTGCTTTCCAGGTCGGTAGTACTTTGTGAACAGTAGCCTGAGATGTCGGAAAATTTCTGTTTCTATGTCTATCCTTCTGGTCATGTGACTAGTAAGGGTGCTGGAGGTAAACGTTTCATCTGGGCTGACGTTATCCGCCTGATAGTCAGGGACCCAAACCTTGGATTAACCACTAAGGAGGCTGTCCTATCAGCAGGTGCAAAGTACCGGGGCTGCTTGTCTTTTTCTCTCTTACTTTCCCTGTCTGTCCTGCTCCAACCAAGTCTATCGACCTGTTTCACAAATCCCAAAACCTCACCATGACAAATCTCAAAAAAGAAAAACACGAATAGACCTAGAATCCCATCCTCCAACGTAGACCCCTACTACCAGGTCTTCTTCTCCAACATCAGGGGTCTACGTTCCAACCTTCCAGAGGTTGAAATACAATTACAGAAGACGAAACCGGACATATTCTTTCTAAGTAAAACTGGTATAGGGCCAACCACTTCCCTAGACGAATTCATAATTAAAGGATACTCTAACTTAACATCTAAATCTGACCCCCAAGATCGCCATGGGCATGAAATATATGCCTACATCAAAGATGGCTTTCCATGTGGTAGGGATATCTCCAGAGAAGACCCTAATTTGCACTAGCTTTCACTACTGCATTTATATTTGCCTTCTATCGCCCCCACAACAATGGGGTTACTATCTTTAAGAGAATATCTGCGAAAATTGACCACATGATGTCTTCTCATTCACATTTGCGGTGACTTCAATGTCCATAATGTGGAATGGCTGACCCACTCAAATAAGACCGATAACGAGGGGAGTTTCTGTCATGATTTTTCCACTGCCTATGACCTCACTCAGATTGTTCACGAACCCACCCGTGTGCCCGATACTACTACTAGTCAATATGCAAGTCTTTCTAGACATTTTCCTCACAACTTCCCCATAGCTATGTTCATGTTCCATTCTATCTCCTCTAAGATCCTCCGACACCTCCGCTGTAGCAGTTAAGATAAAAATGAAATGTAATAAGTCTTCAGACGTACCTCTCCACCGTACTGTATACCGATACTCCATGGCTGACTGGGATAGCTTCTGTACATTCATATTCGATCTACCTCTGCATTCCATGTTTAAAAAGGATGTGTCCTCTAGAGTATCAGACCTGACGGAATGGTTAATTGTAGGCATAGACCGATTCATACCATCCAAAAAATTCCAACAAAAACCTAACAGCCAGCCATGGTTCTTCCCAGAATATGCTGCTGCCATTGCACACAGAAATCACTTTTTCCATAGCTACCAACGTAATAGATGTACTGAGACTAAAGCCGCTTTCAGGACTGCCAGCAACCACTGTAAAAGAGTAATAAAAAATGCAAGAGAGCTATATGCTCAGTCCATTAAATTCAAAGTAGCTGAGCAGCGGCTTGGTTCCCACCAGTTTGGCAAATAGCAAACAGGATCCTGAACAGAAGTGTGCGTTCTATCCCAACCATAATCAATAGACCTGAGGTCATCTCGTCAGCATCAGATAAGGCCAAACTATTTGCCAAGAACTTTGCAGCTAATTCTACCCTATGCGACGAAGGCCATCAACTCCCTTAACTCTCTTGACAAAGGCTTCCTTTCTAGGACAATTGCTCTTGACACATCGAAGGCCTTCGATAAGGTATGGCATAAGGGCCTACTTCACAAGATGTCCAGCTACGGTATCACTGGTAATGTTTTCTCAATCATTAAATCATTTCTCTCTGATAGGTTCATAAGAGTAGTGGTTGATGGGCAGAAATCAGAGGCCCACAGTATTAATGCTGGAGTCCCTCAGTGGTACATCCTTGGTCCAACTCTCTTCCTGATCTGCATCGATGATCTCCCAAAGCACATACTTAAATCATTTGTTGACATCTATGCTGATGACACGACCATCTATGGCAACACATCCAAGGCCACAAATGACAAGGTTCTCTCTAATTCTCTCTCTTCTGATCTTGAGCGGGTGGTACACTGGGGGAAGAGGTGGCTAGTTGCTTTTAATGCATCTAAAACCAAGCTCCTATCTTTACATCATCAACGCTCTGGTCTCCGTCTGGCATCAATTGAAATGGATGGCTCTCGTCTTGGGGAGGCTCCATGTTTTAACAAGCTTTTGGGTTTGGCCTTTACTCCTGATCTGAAATGGAACACGTACATCAGGTCTGTTGCCTAGGACGCTGGGAAAATGGTGGGATCCTTCTACCGCTCCAGAAGATATCTCACTACTGATGCAATTCTCTATCTGTATAAAAGCCAAGTACATCCAAGGATGGAATACTATTGCCACATCTGGGCAGGAGCTGCTAAAAACAGTCTATCCTACCTTGATAGAGTACAAAATAGACTTCGTAGCTTAGTGGGGGCCTTTTCTCTTCCCTGCATCCTCTCTCCCACAGGAGAGACGTTGCGAGCCTGTCCTTGTTTTACCATTATATCCATGGCAAGTGCTCGTCTGAGCTCCAATCTCTCGCCCCCTCCTCGCCAATCTTTCATGAAAAACACCCGGCTGGCTGACACTACTGTCAATAATTTTCCCCACTCTTTATCTGTGCCTAAATCCAAACGTAGATTCCATGAGCAAAGCTTCTTTCTCAGAAGTGACCGCCTGTGGAACTCTCTTCCGTCTGCCTGTTTCCCACCTGACTACATTCTATCAAATTTCCAATACTAATGATTACTACAATACTATCTCATTGATTACTGTACACGCAATAACCCTTATCCCTGAGTGGCCTCCGGGCCTTGATAAGTGGTGACCTCCATGTAATATATATATATATATATATATATATATATATATATATATATATATATATATATATATATATATTAGAGCATAATTAAAGCATTATACAGTAGAACCCCAGGATACGGTTGTCCTAGAATACGTTTTCAGGTTACAATATGTAATACCATGTCTTTCCAGCCTCTGGTTTCGGTATTTTCCCCGCTTTACGGTGTTATTTATAATATTATTTAATTATAGTTCTGTATTTGTGTTCTTTTGGGGTTCTTAGTTGGTCTATTGGAATTTTTTCAGCCAGTTCAATAGCTTTCTGTATTAGTGGTAGTGGATATCCTCTTTTCTGCAGTGAACAGAAGTGTCTGTCCGTTACTATGGTGCAGACTCTACGTGCTAGGGAGTAGGGTATTGATTTTAGACAGTTTTTAGGATAGTGGCTTTTGAAGTGGAGGTATTGTTGAGTGTCTGTGGGTTTGTGGTAGATGTCTGTGATTATGTTGTTGTTTTTTATTGTTACTAGGATGTCTAGGAAAGGTAGTTCTGTGGGGCTTTGTTCTAGTGTGAAGTTTATTTTTGGGTGTAGATTTTGTAGCACAGTGTGAAGTTCTCCAGAGGATAAAGCAGTCGTCTCGGTATCTTTTCCAAGATTTTATGAAGAGTGTTTTTATATTGTGCCCGTACTTTTGCTCTATCCTTTCATAAAGGGTCTCTTCTAGGAAGGCGAGTGTAAGGGTGGCATATGTCGGTGCCATTTTAGTACCCATTGCTGTGCCTAGTATTTGGATGTAGTTGTCTTTATTGAATTGGAAGGAGTTGTTATTGAGGATTATGTCGATGCTATCAATCACGAATTGTTTATTGAATCTGGGGTGTAAAGTCTGTGTATGTTTGTCAATCCAATATGCGATAGCTTCTTTTCCTAGATTGTGTGGGATATTGCTATATAGGCTGCTAACGTCGAATGTGGCTAGTATTGTTCCATCGTCTACTGTTTGTGGTAGGGAGCTAAGGAAGTGTGTGTCATCTTTTACAAAACTTCTGACTAGATTGGTGAAGGGCTGTAATAGTATATCTATTAGGTTGCTAAGTCTGCTTGTTGGGCATGATGGTCCTGTTACTATGGGTCTGAATGTGAGGTCGTTGGGGTGCTTATGTATTCCGACTTTTGTATGTTGATGGCATGTCTTACCTGGTTAGATTTGTGTATTTTGAGTAGCCCATAGAAGATGTTTGTTTTTGTTGTGAAATTTGTAAGGAAGTCTTTTTCTTTTTTAGTTTATGTACTATTGTATGTTGTACAGAGTTTTGTTATTTTAGATATGGTTGTGTCGTCTATGTTAGAGCTAATTGGTTTGTAATAATTTTCGTTCCCTAGTGATTCTATATATATATATATATATATATATATATATATATATATATATATATATATATATATATAGCAAAAATGGTAATTAGTAAAAACCGGAGGAAAGTTCTCAATACTATTGCAGAGCAAATAGCTCGGCCTTCAAAGTTTTACACATCTTACACCCTTCATTTCCCTCTTTCCTCTCTCTCTCTCTCTTTCTTTCTTTCCTCTCCCTCTATTCATATCTGTGTCTAGCTGAATATTTTAAACCCCCCTCGCCCCTTACCACCTTCCAATGTTTATTAAATCTTAAAATTAAATGTTGTCGAATTGAAATTCTTCCCCCCTCTTTTTCTATGCTTCTTCTAATATCGTTTTTTCTTTTCATAACCATTTCTGTAAAGTCTGATGAAGTTACTGGGTTGTTGATACGATTCGGCAACCGAAACATGCGTAACTAAGCAATTTATGTATATATATATATATATATATATATATAATTTTATATATCTACTTAGCATTTTAGGTATATATTTTCGACTGTGCTAGGTAGTAAGTTTGAAAATGTAGCAATTAAGCGATTCTTTAAGCTGGAGTCAAGACAGGCGAGAACTAAAAAGGTATTAAACGATTTGTGTTAAAAAAGAAAGAAAAGCCGAGCCAGATTTTTTTTACGCCGATGCTGGACGGCGTGGCGCTCCGAGAGAGGTTTGAACACGGTTCCAGCGTAACGCCAACGGCCACGTTACAAATAAAGGAAGAATGGAAGAAAGCAAGAGAGGTGAAAGAAAGAGAAAGAAATGAAGGATAATATAAGCTATATGGAGTTGAAGAAAAAAGAAAGAAAAAAGAAAGGAGGGTAAATAAGAGAGGACGAAATAAATATGGAGATGAGGAAAGAAAGAAAGAATGGGCGGAAAAAGAAAGAAAGACAGCAAATGTAGAAAGAAAGAAAAAAGAGGACGAATTTCAGAAAAAAACAAGGAAGAATAGAGAGAAAGGTGAAAGAAAGAGGAATAAATAATAGGTAGGAGGAATAGAGAGAGTGGAAAGAAAGAAAGAAAGAAAGAAAGAAAGGTAGACGAAAGAGAAAAGAAAAAGATATGGAAAAGAAATATGAAAATGAGGGAGAAAGAAGAAAAAGGAAGTAAAAAAAGAAAGAAAGGGAGTAAAAACAAGTAGAAGAAAACGAAGAAAATTTTTTAAAAATAATTAAAAAAATGGAAAGACAAAGAAAGAAGGTGCTGGAAATATTCTGAATCTTGTATAACTGAGTTTATTATAATTTATATTGCTTTTTGCACAAATTACTTAAGTGGAGTGCTCCTATATTAACTCTCACAAAAAACTTTCAAGAAAATGAACTCTCAAATATTGACTGAAGTTAATTTTTTAAACCCCCCCCCCAAAAAAAAAAGGAAGAACACCTCAGCTTTGCTAAACTGACTTTCTTAAACAATGAAAACACCTTCCAGAACAACTGTTTTTTTTTTAAATCACACAAGAAACTAACTAAATATTTTTGTTGTATTTGGAATTATAATATATTTTTGATAGAATGCAATAATTGCCTTTGTTGGATTTGTCGCCATCTTTATCAAAAAAAAAAAAAAGGATGGTTGTTCTTAAAGTTAAAAATAACCTTTCCAATAATTAGACATTTCTAATAATTTCAAATAATTTCTAATCGGGGATAAAGAAAAAAGAAGCTAACCTTTTTATTAGAACATAGTCAATGTCCATGGCGATCTTATGGGTCGGGTTTGCATACGAAGCAGAATGGCCTTTGATGGAGAATTCGGCTAAAATGCAGCTGAGTCAATGCTAGTTTCGCACAAGAACAAGAGGTCAAGTTTGGTTTCGCGTTATTGTGTTAAATATTTCAAGTAGCGAAAATTATGAAGCCATAGGAAGCCGGCAAAGCTATGTCATTTTTCACATCTGGTTTATATTAGTCAGTTAGTATGTTAATGATTAAATAAAATTTTGTTTGTTTTTGTGTTTTTTGTTTACTGAAAACCTATGCGTATATCTGACGTTAGTTGCTAAGATTTTGTAATATTAGTAGGAGAATCAGATATCCAAAACGCTAAAGATTTCCATTATGGGAAGGTAACTCTTGTCAAGTCTAATTAGATTTCCGATCGCTGAACTTGAATCTTGATTTAATAAAATTCCGTGTTTCCTGATTCTGATCAAATTTGCATTGATTGCAAATCTGCGAAGACGTTTCGTCACAACACATATCGCTTGCTATCTTTTCACGTCAGCACAATTTTAAAATGCTGAAAACAAACATTCCAAGACTTCAAAGGCTGAGTTTGCTTCAAACTTTTCGTAGAATGCGTTTGTTTATGTTTTTTTTTATATAAAAACGATAAAAATGATAAATGATAAAAATCGTTGTCGAAAAATCCAATTATGAATTTATAAGCGACATTTTTATTTCGTGTTCTTAAGTCGAAATGCTAAATTAATCGTGTGCGGATTTTTTTTTTTAATTTTTACAGAAAAAAATAATGCGCATTTGTAGTCTTCATGATAAAGATTAAAATAATTGGATGGATTTAGGTAGGTAGATAGAGAGATAGATAGATAGATAGATAGATAGATAGATAGAAGGATAGAAGGATAGATGAAGGGACAGATAGATAGATATATAGATAGATGGATGGAAGGAAGGATAGATGGAGAGACGGAAAGATAGATAGATAGAGAGAGAGACAGAAGGATATATAGATAGACAGATATATAGATAGATAGAAGGGAGGAAGGAAAGATAGATAGATAGATAGATAGATAGATAGATAGATAGATAGATAGATAGATATGTTATATTATTGGTTTCCCAGATCACGCCGGGAAGCTAATCATGGTCGACTGTGAAAGTTTATGAGTAGAAAAATGTTTGGATGGCAAAAAGAATGTTATCGAAACGAATTATTTATTTTAGGGAGATGAAATATTTATTTTTAAATGCATATAATAACTTTGGAATTTTTAAGATGAACAAAAAATAATAAAGAAGGAATGTATCACGTGACAAAAGTCAAGTGATTGATTCTTTAGTTGCAGTGATAACGTAGTTAGAAACAAAGAGAGTTTGATATATACACGTAGAGTTAGTCAGAGAGAAACACAGAGTTAGAGTGGAAAAATATGAAGTTAGAGGTAAGTCGCGTTGAGGAGTGAACGCATAGCAAAATGTAGAAACCAGGAGGACCGTGCAACTCCAAAAACAGTGGGAGTGGTGAGGAAATAAAGTTGCTGACAAATAATCCGAGTGTCGTTCCTTACATACCGTCAGTCAAGACCCATTCACAGTAGAAAGGAATGTTTCCTCTCTTTAGGCCGGATATTATCCATAGAAGATGTTATAAATCAATTGTTTAAAATGACTGTCACTTTGCATTATTGTCCGGTTTATTGAACTGTATATACAATTTTATATATACATATATATATATATATATATATATATATATATATATATATATGTGTAATATAAAGTGTGTGTGTGTGTGTGTGTGTGTGTGTGTGTGTGTGTGGTCACGAATAGGCTCCTATATGGTTGACTATTTTAAAAAACTGATTACATATAACGATAGAAGATGCATCGAGACATAGGAATAGGTATGTTTGATCTGGCAAGAACGGTGGTTCATTAAAATTGTGGGGTCTGCGTTCGCGCCTGGTCCACAAAGTATGGAAATAAAAAATTAAAAATAAAAAAAAGTTTACAAGTGTTTACAAGTGTTTTTTTATATAGATGTACATAATAATACTTGGATAAGTATGGTATAATAAAATTGTGGGGTCTGCGTTCGCGCCTGGCATCCATGGAATGGAAATAGGGACAAACTTTAATAAAGACTTTTCATATCTATCTGCTTAAGTATACTTTGATAATTATGTTCGATCGCACCTGGCCTCTATAGAATGGAAATATGTCACAAAGTTTAACAAGGTTTTTTAATATAGATCCACAGAATATTGTGATAAGTGTTTCAGTGTGAACAGTTATGGTATAATAAATTATGGGGTTTATCTGTTTTATTTTTACTTTCATCATATTTTGCTTTGGTTCTGCTACCCCCAAATTCGAAGCTATGTCTTTACAACTCTTCCTTTTCGACTGCCTATCATACTTTCATAAATCAGAGTCCATTTTCTGTAGGCTGTATTTGAACCCAGTCAACGACGGGTACTTTTGCTAGTATATATATACATGAGCACTAGACGATCACAGACACGTTACGTATACACGCATTATATACACGGTATATAACATGAAATTAAACGCATTAAATAGACTAGTTATATGGAAGTCTATATAGAAGATAAATAGAGCTAGATAGACAGAGAAAAAGTACTAGCCATCTGAAATTCCAATACAGAAGTTATTTTCCAAAATGTCAGTTGTGTGGCCTTTTTATTACAAAATATCATGGTATCTACACGTCAATGTTTTTTTATGCGGACATATAAGTTCGTCTGTTTGAATTTGCTATGCAAACACTACAAGCCACTCTAAGTGTCTAATATGGCAGCCATTTTACAAGATATCTGCTGATGACGCCAGATGCTACACACGTTCAAGTCCAAGAGATCATATTTCCAACAATACACGGTCCATGAAATGACCTAAAACTATATCCGATGGTAAGGCCCCAGCTTGCAGGCCTTAGGGAGTGTGGAGCCACCCTTTAATTGCCATTGCTCCCAGGTCCACTCTGACCCGGAGTGGTAGTACTTGTTAGGGTCCCAACTATGGGTTAAATAGAATCCGACTTAAAAAAATATATACTCCATTAAAAAATCGTTCATCAAAATCACTAGATTAGGCATTAAATAACTTGAAAAAGGTTGATATGCCGTAAAACAAAAACAACCAACCAACCAACCAACCAACAATACACAATTAATTTTGGCCTAAATTTGTCCAATGCTCATCTGGTTTTTCTGGGGAAGTCTGGCAAGAACAATTACAAAGTATAGTATAGTCCTGTCCATTCTTGACACACGTGCACCTTCCATCATAATCCATATTGCATCCACATTGTGTAAGTTCGCAGCAGCTCTTCTAAATGAGTTCCAGAGTTGCCCTTACAATCTTCCAAATCATCACCTTTTTAACCATCTCCAATCGGAAGGACACTTTAGATTTGCCTGACGGATGTCCCATTATTCTTAAATATGACGTCATTTGTAGGTTTCGTGTTTGTCATATTACTTTAGTACATTTTGTGTCGTTGGAATCTGGTTGTATGACTTTTGCTTTCGCGCAAAGACATTAAGAGATCAAGCCTATTTATTCACATTAAATTCGATATTTCGATTTATAATAGAATCTTCATCAGAAAAATGCAGTTTGTTTTTTTTTGTTTTTTTTATTATTTTATTATTTTATTTTTTATTTTTTTTAATTTTTTTTTTCTTTATTTTTTTTTTATTTTTATATTTTTTTTTTCTATTATTTATTTATTTATTTATTTATTTATTTACGTGCTTGGTGATTGTAAAGCTCGGCACGTCTTCCTTCAGATGTTGGTGAAGTATAAAGTTTGGACTCGAAATATCAAATTCAATTTTAATAAATAAATATGTTTATTTATTGAAAGAAATTATGCACTTGTTTGGCTTTAAAACATTATTTTTTAAAATTCGTATTCCATATCAACCGCGCCTATTATAAACAGTGGACTTTCTATTACTCAAGTAAAATAAAATTATATGATGAAATGATTATTTAATTATAATTAAATCAAACTGGACTAATGTTGTTATTTTGAGTGTTATTTTCATAACCTTTCGGTCGATGTAATCTCCGACCTTCTTCAGGTCGATATTATTGAACATGGGAATCGTTCTGTCGGACTCGGGAATCTGCACGGAATTTTGAACGTAACCTTTTATTTAATCCGCGGGGGTAGCATGCTCTCGTTCCGTCAACCACGACTGGGTAGAAGTATTAGGTAATTCGCACTTGTATTTCTGAGTATCGTTCGCACTGAGGATTGAACCTTCAAACTCTAGAAAGTTATAATCTACAAATACATTTTACCAAATACTTTCTCCAGATCTTTGCGGTCGGAGGTTACATCGATCGAAATGCTATGGAAATATGCACCTCTCATGAGTTGTTTAGTGGATTTCAGGTATTCAAAAAACACGTGTAATACGTACTACATAAACCTATGAATAAAATACTAAGATTATGAATTCAATGAAACCTTTGGTTTTAGAATGATAACTAACGATATATATATATATATATATATATATATATAAGTTTTATTTTTTATTACCGTATCTTTCTGTTAAGTTACATTATTGTTTCAGCTACCAGAAACCTTTCTGTAAAAGTCTGAGGAAGCTACAGACGGCAAAAAAAAAAACGGCCGGATAGCTGAAACAATAATGTAACTTAACAGAAAGATACGGTAATAAAAAATAAAACGCATGTTTGCTCTATAACAGTATTGAGCACTTTCTTCAGGTTTTTATTAATTACCATTTCCACTAAAAAAATAATATATATATATATATATATATATATATATATATATATATACATATTATTTTTTAAATATAATTATCCACTGATACGTGTTTCGTCGTCTACGACTCATCAGAGTGGCTGAATCTAGCGACATTCGAAATCGGGACCACATGGGGGTATCAAATTGGTTAAAGGGAAAATTATTCCAAACTCGCATTTAGGTAAAAATGCATTTTCGTAAATAATTGAATTCATCCAAAACGTATTTCAAAAACAAAAACAAATAACATCTATATATATATATATATATATAAATGCATACGCAGAAATATACTTATGTACACACACATATATACACATATACTATGAAAATAACACTCAAAATGAGAACAGCAGTTCGAAGTCTAAATATTCAAACACGGAATTATAATAAAAAAAATCCTTAACCCATCAATTTTCAAAAAAAATTCTTATCATCAGAGCATAAACATTAGTAACAATGGGCTGGTGCGCCTGCTACTAGTTTCTCACTCCAAGACAGAGTTCGAAGAAAAAGCCGCCAGTCTAATAGATCCCGCACTATCAGCTATGCTTCGACCTTTGTCCTATCGACGAAATTTTGCATCCTTCTGCCTGTTTTACAAGTATTTTAATGGTAGGTGCTCCGACGAACTGAAAGTTCTCGTAGCAACTCGACCTAAATACACCTGACAAACTTGACAAGCAGCAAAATCCCACCCCTACCGAGTAGAGGTACACAGATGCCAAAAGGGGTGTTACTTTAATAGTTTATTGTCCTAAGACTGATAGTCTTTGGAATTCCCTTCTGGGTTCCTGCTTCCCTGACTGTACTGACACACAGAAGTTCAAGTGTAATGTAAACAGACATCTCGCTGCTCAAATCCCTACATGTTATATCCCAGATAGTAGGCCCTTACATCAAAGTGGCACTGAGGCTTGTTTGGGGCGAAAATGCAATAAAAAAGCATGCATTACTGGTTAACATACATTAAACAAAAAAAATAACAGATCAAAAAATAAATTCATTAACTAATTATCTAGTTGATTAATCAAATTGTAATCCGTAAGGCACAAATGAACGAATCTGGAAAAAATATTGTAGTGGAAATAAATTCGGTTAGATTTGAAAATCCAAATAATTAATGAAATTGTACCCATAAGGATCCACACCAAATAGTGTGCAATCCTAGGTGTAAAAGGATTATCGTAAAATCTATCGCAAAATCCCAAAGTTTTATAAATTCAATGATTAAGGATTATGCCTTAATAAATATTATCATTTATTATTCAAGATGAGAACAGTAGTCCGAAGAATCCAAATAATATGAACAACACCTTCTCATCTCCAAAAATCAGACACGTAAAATGTATTGGCTTTTATACATTCCTTGAGGTACATGCGAAAATTTAACATTTTGTTCTAAATGTATATGCGTGATGTTGCTTCCTATAATTATGTGCTCCGGAGCCAATGTCTGCGTTAGGGACGCTACGTTGCATGCGACCGAAAAAAATTCTTCTGGGGAATTTTTCAAGGATTTCCGGAAGCATCCCTTCATAACAAAAACTCAAAAATACAAAAAGAAATTTCAATTCCATCTTGTCTAGTTTTTTTTTATTTTTAACTCCTTTTTCCAAACTTACCGTGTCAAAGAGAGAGTCGGGCGCCATTTTAAATTTTCCAATACATGAGTAAACACTGTATGTTTTTCGAGCTGAATAAACATGTTACATTAAATAAAAACACTAAAAACATATCCAGTTAGGTAGAAAAGTAACTTATCTTGCCTTTGATAACATTTATTTGTTATATATTTGTTTTTTGACAACTTTTTCGAATCTGTGTACAGTAATTTTATTATTATCGTTTTCTCATAGTTGTCTAATTTATGTACCGTGGGAACCCCATGGACCCCATCAGGAGAGCGTACGCTTAGAACATTCCTGGTGCCAGGTAATAAATCTCACTCTCGCCGGCAAGTAACCGGTCACTTTGAAATAACAGCTTCTCTCTTAGATTTCCTAATATCTGTTCTTTTCTGACTAATAACCCTCTTCTTAAAAACTAAACATCGGCATCCGAGTGATTGTAACATTGGACGATCAAGAGCCTGGGTTGCCAACGACGACAATGTCACGGTGTATACTGGTTTATATACACGTTGGATAACTGAAACTGATACACATTTTCGCACCAATCCGCGAACGAACATACAAACATACGTTAAATACAGCTTTATACACAAACACACATATGCTGAAATTGTATTATCTCCCTTGCCGGTGTAACGTAAAATATTCCCCTGTAAAAATTATTCCGTTTAATCTATGAGAGAAAAGCTATTTTTAAGATAGGATTTTTTGGATTGTCGATATTCGAATTCCTATACAAAACATATCTAAGAACACTGCCAGACATATAAATTAGCTTTGTGTGAAATTTGGAAAAAATAGGCTCAGTCGTTACGAAATCTATGAGGAAGGAACTCGTGCACACACACACACGCAAAGTGACTTATTTATATATATATATATATATATATATATATATATATATATATATATATATATATATATGTGTGTGTGTGTGTGTGTGTGTGTGTGTGTGTGTGTGTGTGTGTGTGTGTGTGTGTGTGTGTGTGTGTGTGTGTTTCGTAACGGCTGAGCCTATTTTTTGCAAATTTCACACAAAGCTAATTTATTTTTCTCTGTCTGTCTGTTTGTCTCCCCACCCCTCTCTCTCTCTCTCTCTCTCTCTCTCTCTCTCTCTCTCTCTCTCTCTCTCTCTCTGTATATATATATATATATATATATATATATTATATTATCTATATATATATATATATATGCATATATATATATGGAGAGAGAGAGAGAGAGAGGAGGAGGAAGAGAAACAGACAGACAGAGAAAAAGAGAAAGAGAGAGAGAGGGGTAAGAGATTTCGGGAAGCAATTTTTTAACTCATATAAATTCGTATCTTTTTATTTGTTTCTTTTATCAATATTAATTAAAAAAAATTAATTTTATATCTGACCCCCCCCCTGTACAAAGGCACAATTTATATGTTCACGGGAATAAAACTATCCGTGTCGGTCACGTAGAGTTTGAAAATGTGTACCTAAAAATGGCTGCCTCTGAATTATTTCGATAACTAATCACGTGATCAAAAGCAATTAACGAGATTTCACGAGAATTGGCGTCTGCAATTCATTCAAATAAGTTCTAATACACGAGTCGCTGAAATTCATCAAACAAAGAAAACGAAAGAAAAAAATGAACAATTAAAGGTAAAAAAGAAAATAAAAGAATGGAAGTAGCTGAGTTAAAACACATAGTAAAAAAAGAATATATATAAAAAAAAAATTTTCAACTTCTATTCAAACCACATTTGGCCGTTGGCGATTTTCTTTGTATCCCCCAAAACAGGGAAACGCGGTTGAACATATTTGCTTAGGCAGCGTCTGCAGCCCTTACCCACGTGTTCGTGTACGTGCCGGCAAAAAAAAGAAAACTGTAGAAAACACACACACAAAAAAAAAAAACTCGTTGGGCAACTATGTGTCAAAGGGAATACATGACTGAGCCGGAAGTTAATTTTTTTAACCGGAAATTGGTTACAATTAGATTCTCGCAGTCGCTTCAATATTTAACTTTTTTTCTGCACACAAACAAGTTTCTTCCTTTCTTTATATTTTTATCCCGTTTTTAACCTTTTTTAATTTTCTTATATTTTTTTATCTCATTTTTTTTTGCTTTTTTGGAAAAGTTGGATACATAATTTGTCTATGCTTGTATTGTGCACTCGACGAGCACCATTAATTTTGAATTTCTTATTTTTGTTAATTCAGTATTTTTGTAGCATTATAATCATTTCATCTTTCATAATACGCGATGTGAATCTATATGTGAATATGAGTGATGTGTGTCCGTCTGTCCGCATGAAACAAAATGATTCAACTCTGCCAACTAAGTTTAAACTATTACACAATTAACGAAAGCTTGTCAGCTTTTATTATTTGAATTTATAATGCACTCATTAATTGGCCAGTGGCTATCTCTCTTGTTTCTTTAATGGGCTTGGGGATTGGCCATCAATTTAACCAATCACTGCCTCTTTAGAGATCATTTAAACATAAGAACTTCCACAATTTCATTAGTCTCAACATTTGCCTCTTTTTTACCTGCCAAGATCAAATTGTCTCTTAACATTTTCTTATGATTTTTAATCGTTCAAGGTTTCTTTTTCTTAAACCAATACGGTTAGCGTTTCGTTGCACTTGACCATTATCAAATTCTTCAAATAGGATTAAAGTGAAAGAATATAAAAAAAGATCAATTTTATTCTGAAATTCGGAAATTGATTACAGTTGTTTTATATACGAATAAACCAGAAAAACTTATCAAACATCACTGATTATAATGCATTATAAAGAACTGAAACGATTCATTGCAGCCGCTAGTGAAGAGCTTATAAACGTGTTTTGACAAGCTTCTGGGTTTGACCTTTACTCCTGATCTGAAATGGAACACGTACATCAAGTCTGTTGCTAAGGTCGCTGGAAAGATGGTGGGATCCTTCTACCGCTCCAGAAGATATCTCACTACTGATGCAATTCTCTATCTATATAAAAGCCAAGTACGTCCAAGGATGGAATACTGTTGCCATATCTGGGCAGGAGCTGCTAAAAACAGCCTATCCTGCCTTGACAGAGTACAAAATAGACTTCGTGGTTTAGTGGGAGATGCCTTTTTCTCTACCCTGCAACCCCTCTCCCACAGAAGAGAAGTTGCGAGCCTATCCTTGTTTTATCGTTATTTTCATGGCAGGTGCTCGTCTGAACTCCAATCCCTGGTCCCCCCTCGCCAATCTTTCACGAAAAACACCCGTCTAGCTGAATCCACTGTGAAAAATTTCCCCCACTCTATATCTGTACCTTAATCAAAACGCGGATTCCATGAACAAAGCTTCTTTCTTAGAACTGCATGCCTGTGGAACTCTGTTCCGTCTGCCTGCTTCCCTCCGGACTACAACTTGGATGTCTTCAAGTCTAATGTTAACAAATTCCTAATGAACCGCCCCCTTAAGTAAACACTTCATCAAATCTCCACACTAACGTAATGTACTTGCAATAACTCTTATCCCTGAGTGGCTTCCGGGCCTTGATAAGTGGTGATCACTGTGTAAAAAAAAAAGGTTCATGAATTAACTCATATCAAAAAAATTAGGGTTGCAATAGTGCACTGAAATAAAATCAGTATTAACTAATCCAACTAATAACTGCAAACCAAAAAAACATTTTGATCTTGGTATAGGGTTTTGCTTTTAACTGCATCCTTGGGCAAAGAGATGGAAACACTACATTTATAATATAGACAAAACCTTCATGACTTAAAGTGTCTGTCGAATATCTTTTTTTTTTTACAAGGGTGTCACCACTTATCAAGGCCCAGAGGCCACTCGAGGATAAGGGTTAATAGGTATACATTAGTCATTGTGATTTTAGCATAGTAAACAGTGGGCATTTTGAAACTTGGATTACTTAGGGGGACGATTCAATTAGAACTTGTTCACATTGGACTTTTTCTTTTTTTTTCATATGTATCAACTCATTATCAAGGCCAAGAGGCCACTCAAGGATAAGGGTTAAAGAGTGTACAGTAGAAATTGGACAATATAATAATCATTAGTAATGAAAATTTGTTAAATTTGATAACTTATATGGAACGGCTCACCAAGAACTTATTTACGTTAGACTTGAAGACAACCATATTGTAGTCAGCCGGAAAGCAGGAAAACGGAAGACAATTCCACAGGCGTGCAGTTCTAATAAAAAAGCTTTTTTCATGGAATCTACGTTTAGGTTTAGGCACAGATAAAGAGTGGGGGGAATTATTGATAGTGTTTACAGCTAAACGAGTGTTTCTTGTGAAAGTTTTGCGAGGGGGGACCATAGATTGAAGCTCAGTCGAACACTTTCCATGAAAATAACGATACATCAGAGACAAACTCGCAACATTTCTTCTGTGAGATAGAGGTTGCAAGGAAGAGAAAAGGACATCTCCTACGAGGCTACGAAGTCTATTTTGAACTCTATCAAGGCAGGCCAAGTCCTTTCTAGCAGCTCCTGCCCAGATGTGGCAACAGTATTCCATCCTTGGACGTACCTGGCTCTTATATAGATAGAGAATTGCATCAGCAGTGAGATATCTACTGGATCGATAGAAAGATCCCACCATTTTTCCAGCGGCCTTGGCAACAGATTTGATATCTATTTATTTAAAAGGAACTATGTGTTCCCTATGGTCTCGAAAACGACTGGGCCGATTTTTATGAAATTTCACACCAATGTATTTATGTATCTAGCAGTGTTCTCCGATAGGTTTTATAAAGAAGGAACAGGCGATTTTAATAAATTTTAACACTTTATACAGCCTAACATCACAAATGCATTTGATAAGTTTATTCCCACACAAACCGAAAGATCCGACATAAAATCAATAGTAGTTTCTTTGTTGTTATGACAGGGTCACATCCGAAAAGAACATTTCTGTTTATAACACGATTAAACAATGACACTTGACTTTTTCATATTATTTTTTAATTCAAGCCGTTATATATAAAAAAACGTTTTATAAAACATTCCGTTCTCTACAGTGCAATGTAGACTACAGTGTATTGTTGAATAAATCACTCTGGGGAGGCAAGTGAAACTTCCTCCCGGTGCATCATGATGGGCTCCTAACTAGAGCAGGCAATCAATCGATTTGATTGAAAAATGGCCGATTTCTCCGATTTCGATAATAAAAATATGGAAGTGTGTATCGTTTATTGATCATTATTACACGTCTAGTATATATAAAACAAGAGGCAAGCAAGGCTGAAGAACGATAGGGTCTCGAAACACGGGTGTACGTAAATTATTGTTTTTTAAAAATAATAATAATAATAATAATAATAATAATTTTTTTTTAAATAACAGATAAATAAATACGCCCAAATAAAAAGAGGACGACTTTCTAAGAAAACACCGGATCTCCAAGGTGGAGACGATAACCTTAACATCGTTTAAAAAAATCAACAACAAAACTATATATATATATATATATATATATATATATATATATATATATATATATATATATATATTATAAAGCTGAATGTGTGTGTGTGTGTGTGTGTGTGTGTGTGTGTGTGTGTGTGTGTGTGTGGTCACGAATAGGCTCCTATATGGTTGACTATTTTTAAATGATTACATATAAAAATAGAAGATGTATCGAGACACAGGAATGGGTATGTTTGATCTGGCAGAACGGTGGTTCATTAAAATTGTGGGGTCTGCGTTCGCGCCCGGCCCACAAAGTATGGAAATAAAAAATTATAAATTAACAAAAAACGTTTACAAGGGTTTTTAATATAGATATACATAATAATACTTTAATAAGTATGTTTTAACTTAAATATGGATGGTATGATAAAATTGTGGGGTCTGCGTTCGCGCCTGGCCTCCATAGAATGGAAATAGACACAAACTTTAATAAAGACTTTTCATATCTATCTGTTTAAGTATACTTTGATAATTATGTTTCAGTTTGAAGAAATATGGTATAATAAAATTATGGGGTGTTCGTTCGCGCCTGACTCCATAGAATGGAAATATGTCACAAAGTTTAACAGGGCTTTTTAATATAGATCCACAGAATATTGTGATAAGTGTTTCAGTGTGAACAGTTATGGTATAATAAATTATGGGGTTTATCTATTTTATTTTTACTTTCATCATATTTTGCTTTGGTTTTGATACCCCTAAATTCGAAGCTATCTCTTTACAACCCTTCCTTTTCATAACCTATCATACTTTCATAAATCAGAGTCCATTTTCTGTGGGCTGTATTTG
Organism: Euprymna scolopes; assembly: GCF_053919585.1. Taxonomy (NCBI): domain Eukaryota; kingdom Metazoa; phylum Mollusca; class Cephalopoda; order Sepiida; family Sepiolidae; genus Euprymna; species Euprymna scolopes. Next base: position 3,422,207 of record NC_136517.1, read on the forward strand.
AACCCAGACAACAGCGGGTACCTTTGCTAGTATATATATATATATATATATATATATATATATATATATATATATATATATATATATATATATAAGTGTGTGTGTGATGTCTTTTTTTTTTTTTACAGAAACTGTAAGGTCTGACGACTCTGCTGGATCGTAAACATGGCCCAACATCGAAAACATATGTAACCAAACAGGTAATAAAAAATAAAACACATATTTTCTCTGCAATAGTATTGAGCACTCTCTTCAGGTTTTTTTTTACTAATAACCAGTTTTACTAAATATATATATATATATATATATATATATATATATATTGCTCTTGTTATTGAGCACTATCTAACAACCTCGTTGTATTCATTAGTCCCGACTTTTGAACATCTCAAACCTGAACTATATATATATATATATATATATATATATATATATATATATATATATATATATATATATACATATATTAGCAGAAGTACCCGTCGTTTACTGGGTTCAATAAAAGCCTTCAAAAATAGACTCTGATCTATGATAATATGTTTTATTATGCGTGTAAATAAATAACTTCAACTTTGGGGTATCGAAACCAAAACTATCATGGCAAAAAGAATTTTATTTTTATTGTCGAATGAATAATTTAAAATTCACTATCCTCTCTTTCCTCGTCAGTTAGAGGTTTCAAATCCTTTTCGACTGGGGTAATTCTTGTCTCTCACAATCTTCATTTATATTTCATAAAATCGATTGTGATTTACTGCGGATTACACTATCAACCTTATTCAATTCTTTCATATTAAAGTTTGTTTGTTTTTCCCTATTTTCCTATATTTTTAAAATATAGTTTAGGTAAAATAATTTGTTTGTCAGTATTTTCGAAACCAATTTAGGTGACTGAAATATGTTTTTTTTTTTTTACATAGGCTTCACCACATTATCAAGGCCCAGAGGCCACTCAAGGATAAGGGTTAAAGAGTGTACAGTAGAAATTGGACAATATAGTAATCATTAGTAATGAAAATTTGGTAAATTTGATAACTTATATGGAACGGCTCATCAAGAACTTATTTACTTTAGACTTGAACACAACCATATTGTAGTCAGCCGGAAAGCAGTAAAACGGAAGACAATTCCACAGGCGTGCAGTTCTAAGAAAGAAGCTTTGTTCATGGAATCTACGTTTAGGTTTAGGCACAGATAAAGAGGGGGGAATTATTAATAGTGTTTACAGCTAGACGAGTGTTTCGTGAAAGTTTGACGAGGGGGGGCCATAGATTGAAGCTCATTCGAACACTTTCCATGAAAATAACGATACATCAGAGACAAACTCGCAACATCTCTTTTGTGAGATAGAGGTTGCAAAGAGGAGAAAAGGACATCTCCTCCGAGGCTACGAAGTCTATTTTGAACTCTATCAAGGCAGGCCAAGTCCTTTCTAGCAGCTCCTGCCCAGATGTGGCAACAGTATTCCATCCTTGGACGTACCTGGCTCTTATATAGATAGAGAATAGCATCAGCAGTGAGATATCTACCGGATCGATAGAAAGATCCCACCATTTTTTCAGCGGCCTTGGCAACAGATTTGATGTATGTGTTCCATTTAAGATCAGGAGTAATGGTCAAGCCCAGAAGCTTGTCAAAACTTGAGGCCTCCTGAAGACGAGAGCCATTCATTTCAATTGATGCCAAATGTGGATTAGAATGTTGATGATGTAAAGAGAGAAGCTTGGTTTTAGATGCATTAAAAGTAACCAGCCACTCCTTTCCCCATTGTACTACGTGCTCAAGATCAGAGGAGAGAGAATTGGAGAGAATTGGAGAGAACTTGGTCGTTTACTGTCTTAGATGTGCTACCATAAATGGTAGTGTTGTCAGCATAAATGTCTACAAATGATGTAAGGATGTGATTTGGAAGATCATTAATGTAGATCAGGAAAAGAGTTGGGCCCAGGATGGACCCCTGAGGGACACCGGCATTAATACTGTGAGCTTCTGATTTTTGCCCCTCAACTACTACTCTTATGAACCTATCAGAAAGAAATGATTTAATAATTGAGAAGACTTTTCCAGCTATACCATAGCTAGCGATCTTATGAAGTAAACCTTTATGCCATACCCTATCAAAGGCTGTAGATATGTCAAGAGCAATTGCCCTAGAAAGATTGCCACCGTCGAGAGATTTGCTAATCCTATGCGATATAACTGTAAGGACATCTGCTGTAGATCTAGCAGAACGGAAACCATATTGAGTGTCACTAAGAAGGTTATTTTTGTTGAGATGTTTGATTACGTCTGTATTTAACACAGATTCTAGCAACTTACTCATGACGCACAGGAGACTTATTGGCCTGTACTGAGAGGGGGATGAGCGATCACCTGAATTTTTAAATACAGGGCATACTGATGAGATTTTCCAGGGAGATGGGAAACTATTCTCCTTAAGACAACGTTTAAACAGTTTTGTAAGTATGGGCGCTAATTCAGGTTGAAGTTTTTTGAGTACTATAATTGGAATACCATCAGGGCCAGTTGCTTTACTCGAATCAAGGTTTTTGATTAGCTTCGCAACATCACGTACAGATATACGTATATCACATAGCGTGTTTTCTGATCATCATCATCATAGGCCCTTAACGTCGAGGACGACGATTGGCAAGGCGCTTCAGTCTTCTACAGTTCAGGAAGTCTGTGTATTGCTGGCAGGATCTTTTGGCACCAGATCTTATAGCAGCTTGCCACTTTGCTCGGTTGCCGGCAGAGGTTTCCCAAGTGTTGTGAGGGATGCCGAAGACCTGGAGGTCACGTTTCAGGACATCCTTGTAGCGGAGGCGTGGCCTGCCAGCACAGCGAGGGGCATCAGCTATCTCTCCAAAGAGAAGTGCTTTTGGTAGCCGGCTGTCGTCCATGCGGCAGGTGTGTCCAGCCCAACGTAAGCGACGGATGCGCAGCACTGTGTACATGTCAGTACTCTTGGTCGTGGAGAGGATAGCTGTGTTTGGTACATGATCCTTCCATGTGAATCCAAGAATTGTGCGCAGGCATCGGAAGTGGAAGGCGTTCAGACGATGTTCGTGTCGGCGGTAGGTGCACCAAGTCTCACTGCCATACAGGAGAGTGCTGAGGATGCAGGCCTCGTAAACCTTGATCTTTAGGTGTAGCGAGAGGGACTTGTTCTTCCAGACTCTCTCACTAAGCCTGCCGAAAGTTGTTGATGCCTTTCCAATGCGGGAGTCCAGTTCACAATCAAGACTGTTGGTGTTATCAACTGTAGAACCCAAGTAAGTGAACTTGGTGACGTTTGACAGTACATGATTGTTTACGGTTATTATGGGTGAAAGCCCAGCAGGCTGGGCAAAGACCACCGTCTTGCCTAGGCTGATTTTGAGACCAAACTCCTCGCAGGCAGAAGCAAAGGAGGAGCACATTGCCTGAAGCTCAACCTCCGAGTTGGCGATGAAGGCAGCATCATCAGCGTACAGGAGTTCACGGATCTGTACGCGGTTAACCATAGTTTTTGAGCGTAGCCTGGCCAGGTTGAATAGGCCTCCTTTTCTGATACAGGAGGAAATATTGGGGGTTGACGGTCTTGGTCGCAAAGGGTAGAATTAGCTGCAAATGTGTATCAGTATTTCATCAAGTTAATAATGGTTTCAGTGAAATATAGTTATAATGTTTATATATGTACCCGGTGTTAACTGCGAGCGGTGGGATGACTTTAGATTTAGAGAGGAAAATATGAACTAATTCGTCTAAATATCTTGGCGATCGTGATAATGTCGCTCGTAGGAAGTAAGGTAGAACTTTATTATAACGTATAAATATGTCTGTAACTTTGTTCAAAAGTTACATAAGATGGTGGGTAATAGTTTACACATCATAAATTTGTATAAGTCAACTATTATTGCAAACCTACCGTAATTTGATCCAGAAGGGAACTTCTGCAATCATGTTATTATATAGTATATATATATATATATTGAAATACATAAAACAATATTGTATATATAAAAGAAAAGAAACGTTATATCTTTTCCAAATTTATTATACTCATCATGTATTTGAACAAGGAATAAAATATAGGAATGTCCTTTAGTCTATGAGTTTCCAAGACTTTACATATAAGCTTAGAACAGAGAAATAAAACAAAGATATACTAATTTTTGTTAAGTGATAATTCGAAAACATTTACAACAAAATTTTTAATTATGTTCAAAGCAAAAATAATTTTTTAAAAAACGGTTCAACAATGTTTCAGGAACACATTGTTGTTGTTGAAAATAAATCCAATTAGAAAGTTGTATGGTGAAAGGTAGTTGATTCCAATGAAATTCAGGAAAGGTCAAATATGAAAAGTTTATGAAAAAATATATATGTATAATTATAATGACACGACCGCGCTCTATAACAAACACGACAGGAAAACAAATGAACTCATATCTAAAGAAATGGCAAAAATACTAAAGGATGACCTCCAATCTGTAATGAAATGGGGACATAAATGGATGGTCACATTCAATGCTGCCAAGACTAAACTTGTTTCCTTCAATAATTACAAGAAACCTTCTCTACCACCAATAGCAATGGCCAATGACTCTTTATTTGAAAGTACATCTTTTATACTCCTCGGCCTACTGCTCACAGGAAACATGAGTTGGAACAATTACATTGAGAACATTGCCAGCGTCGCTACGAAGAAGGTAGGTTCTCTCTACCGTGCTAGAAAGCTATTAACACACGAAAGTATCCTGTACCTTTATAAGGCCACCATTTGTCTATGTATGGAGTATTGTTGTCATATTTGTGCTGGTACATCTGCTGCTAGTCTCTCGCTCCTAGACAAGGTTCAAAAGAAAGTCGCCAACCTGAACTGTCATCTAAGCTTCGGCCTCTGTCCCATCGACGAAATGTTGCATCGCTCTGCCTGTTCTACAAATACTTTAACGGTGAATGCTCCGACGAACTGCAAGCACTTGTACCCCCTCGACGTCAATTCCCCCGACAAACCTAACAAACAGCTAAATCTCACCCTTCACAGTAGAGATTCCTAGATGTAAGAGAGCCTTCTACTCCAGTAGTTTCTTCCCCAGAACCACTAGACTTTGGAATTCCCTTCCGAGTCCCTGCTTCCCCAACTGTACTGACATGCAGAAGTTCAAGTGTAACGTGAACCGACATCTTGCTGCCCAACTTCCTACATAGTACCCCTGTAGCTTATGTCCCTGATAGTAGCCTCATACGTTAAAGTGGCAATGTGCCTTGTTTGGGGTGAAAATGTAATATTTTTTTTTAATAAACATTCTTAGCATATGAATCAAATAGTCAGTAATTGAGTTGAGTTGAGTTGACTATAAAGAACATATTCCTATAACGATAGGATATGATATAAAAATATTCGAAGGTCCAAATGTAAAAAGTTGAAACGGACAATAGTTATAGCCCGTTGACTTAAAATGAGTGCTTTTTGTCAAGTTGCTGGTTGAATATGGTTAAATTTGTGCTCATTTTTACATTCACTGCTAATCCCTATTAATTCCTATTAATCCCTATCAATTCATGACTGTGTATGAGGTCGAAATCATGACATAAACTGTGTTTCTGAAAATATATGCACATACATATTGTATGATTGGATTTTGAAAAATAAATATCGCAACTGAAACATTTATGCACATATGTAGTTAACAATGTTTGTATAAATAGTAATTTATGCTATGATATTGTTTTGCTTGCTATTAAACACTTTTATAAACACATTTGATTAACATCTAAAAAACTCCACTAATAAAATGATTACACACACACACACACATATATATATACATATATATATATATATATACATATATATATATATATATATATATATATATATATATATATATATATATATATATATATATATATATATATATATATATATATATATATATATATATATATATATATATAATGTTCGCCGCAAAATGTGCGTGTGCTGGCGTCTCTTTCTTTCGCTCGATACTGTATTATGGCCAATAACACACCTGAGTCCTCCTTTGATGCGCGGAGCTTGGCTTGATATTTGCCGCACAATGGTGATTGGCCCCGTGCCTTGCGAGCTAGATTACCATCCTTATCAAAGTATTTATAAACAGTAGCGCTACCTCCACCTTCATCTAAATGAAAACGAAAAGAGAACAGATGAAGTGGAGATGGGGAGGTGGTGCCCAATTAATGTCAAGACAAAAAAAAGATCAGAGCCATATAGAGATAAACGGAAAGAGAGTGAGAGAGAATGATGGGAAGGAGAGAAGAGGAGGCTGTGATTGGGGCGGAGAGGAAAAGTAGGAGTGGTTTGTGGCAGTGTGTGGAGAAAATTGAAAGGAACAGAGTTAAAAACTAAAGATATGTCCCTGTTGACCGGTGTACAGTTCAATCAGTTGGCTTCCCTTTGAAGAGAGAGAGACAGAGAGAGAGAGAGAGAGAGAGGGGGGGGTATGTGTAAGAGAAAAATGAGGATGGTCCAAACAGAGCATCGAATGTACCATCACAGACGACTATATATATATATATATATATATATATATATATATATATATATATATATATATATATATTAACGTTAACATTAGCCGTGTGATTTGTTGCTTGTTAATGGAGCCTGAGAGGGCTTTATAGCCGGCTTCGAATCTCACAACCGGTTTTAATCGTAACTCCCTCCACTGATTAATTCCAAAAAGATGAAACACTATTGTCTGTGGGTATTAAAATGTTTATTTAGTAATAATTATGTCAGCCCTTTAAGAACTCGGTTCTTATTGTTGAACACTCTAAGTTGAAATAAGTCGGTAACTTAAGCTTACATGCGCAGATCATGACGTTATAATCATAAGATCTGGCCGTCTATGATATTTATGCTTTATATAAATGTTCATTTCAACTGTATTTCTCGCGGATAACTTTGGCCGGGTGGTTTGTTGCTTACTTATGGAGTCAGAGATGGCTTCGTGGCCGGGTTCAAATCTCACTACCGGTTGTAATCGTAACCCTCCGCACTGATGATTCCCGAGTCTGTAAGTTTTTAATTATTATAGTAAAATATAATTATATATATATATATATATATATATATATATATATATATATATATATATATAAGGTAAAATTAAAAGCCAAGAACAATGCGAGATTTTTTTTATATAGAGTAAAATTAAATGAAAACAAAAGAAATAAATTTCTTTTTTCTGTTGTTTGTCTTTTCTTTTTCACACAAATTTTAACTCTAAACAACAGTAATTTTTTTTTCCTGTTGTTTTCGATGGTGTTATAAATCTCAATATATTTCAGACCTATTAGTCCTTTTTAAAGAGAAGACAGCGGAAGAGTGTTCAAAATTGGAAAAGCAGCTACAGAGTTTGCCACGTGATACCGCGAAATATAGAACAAAAAATGACGTTAGGGGAACGTTAAAATAAATCCGCTGTCTCCTCTTTAAAAAGGACTAATAGGTCTGAAATATATTAGGATTTATAACACCATTGAAAACAACAGGAAAAAAAATTTACTGTTGTTTAGAGTTAAAATTTGTGTGAAAAAGAAAAAACAAACAACAGAAAAAAGAAATGTATTTCTTTTGTTTTCATTTAATTTTATTCTATATAAAAAAAAATCTCGCATTGCTCTTGGCTTTTAATTTTACCTTATAATTTTCTTCAACAATGCTTCAAACAAACTACAATCTACTTATATATATATATATATATATATATATATATATATGCTTTATTGTTTCAACCTCGTTTTTTTTGTTTTTTGTTTGTTTTTTGTTTTTTTGCTTAAAGCATTACAAATTCTTTCAATCGACAAAACAATAATATCATCCTGCCAATCTCCTTTATTTCTCCTTTATTTAATTCAAGTAAAAAAGAAAATATATATATATATATATATATATATATATATATATATATATATTACTTGAATTTTTTGAAGAGATCGGCAGATAATATTATTGTCATGTCGATTTAAACAATTTCTAATGATTTAAGAAGAAAAACCCCCGAGATTGAAGTTATAAAAACATATTTAGCTCTGCTAAAATATTGAGCACTTTTTACTTGTTTTCCCCTAAATATACCTCTTAATATATATATATATATATATATATATATATATATATATATATATATATATATATGTCAGATTATATATTAGCGCTAAGCTTTGCATATTTTTTAAAAAAACGATAGAGCAGAAATAGGCTAAAAACGTCTCACAATTTAGTAATATATATATATATATATATATATATATATATATATATATATATACTAGTATGGGTGGCCGGCGTTACCCGGGTGTGTGGAGGTGTGTGTGGAAGTGTGTGTTGGGCAAAAAGATGTGGTAGTAGGAAGACAGGCTCAAACCCGTACCGCGAAGGAGGAAAAGAACGGGGAAAAACACCTGACGTCTTTGCTGTTATGGCCACCATCAAACCGGGAGTGACGTAGGAAATTAAGGCTAGACAATCGAAAAGTGGGGACGACTTTCGAAAATATCGGTGAAAAAAGCGACCCCTCCATGTAGAAAAGTGCCTAGTTGAGGGTGAAGAAGTTAATGTTTTTAGCCAAGTTTTTAGTATTTGTCGTCTGAAGTTTAGAATGTTTAGATCAGAAATTGTCTTTAGTAATTTGGTAGAGACCGCAAAGGTCTAATATTTTTTAACTTTGGCCCCTATTATGACTCCTTAACATTTGTTGTTTTTGGCTCAAATTAAATTATTAAGTTAGATCCATGTCCAAAGAACCTATCTCTAAAATTTCAATTGTTTAGACCCAAACTTTTCGGAGGAGTTCCGTAGAGTTCTCAAATGTCAAATCGTTGAACTTTGACTCCTTAACAGCTAAATTTCTTGCCGAAAACCGACCACAAATATTTTCCCAAATCTCAGTACCATGTATATCAAATTTCGAGCCTGTAGACTTAAAATTGATAAAGTTATTGCGTAGGGAAATGTACACACACACACACACAGAGACACTCAGGCAGACACACAGATACACAGACACGATCACTTATATATATATATACTAGTATGGGTGCCCGGCGTTGCCCGAGTGTTTTGAGGTGTATGCTGAGCGAAAAAAAAACGGTCAATTTTTTTCAAATTTGACCCCTATTATGACCCCTTAACATTTATTATTTTGGGCTCAAATCAAGTTATTAAGTTAGATACATGTCCAAGGGACCTATATCTAAAATTTCAAGTGTTATTACCCCAAATTGTCGGAGGAGTTTGGTAGGGTTCTCAAAGGTCAAATCGTTGAACTTTGACCCCTTAACAGCCAAATTTCTGGCCGAATACCGATCACATAGAGTTTTCCAAATCTCAGTACCCTGTATATCAAATTTCGAGTCTGTAGACTAAAAGTTTACAGAGTTATTGCGTAGGGAAATGTACACAGACAGACAGACACACACACACACACACTCATTTATATATATATATATATAGTGTTTGTAGCTAGTTGAGTGTTTTTGTGAAAGTTTGACAAGAGGGTGCATAGACTAGAGTTTAGTTGAGCAATTGCCATGAAAATAGTAACAGAGCAGAAACAGGCTCGCAACGTCTATTCTGTGAGAAAGAGGTTGCAGGGAAGAGAAAAGGGCGTCACCCACTATGTTTTGAAGCCGGATTTAAACTCTATCAAGGCTGAATAGGACACGTCGAGCAGCTCCTGGCCAGATGTTGCAACAGTATTTTATTTTAGGGTGTACCTGGTTCTTATACAGATAGAGGATTGCCTTTCACTGTCTTCTTTGTTTTAAAGACTTTCTGGTGTAATGGATATGAGTACAGCCGGGTTTTTCCTTTTTATTGCATTTTCACCTTAAACAAGGCACAGTGCCAATTCGATGTAGAAAGCTACAATCTAGGACATAATTTGCATAGGTACTGTGTAAAGAGTTGAGCAGCAAGATGTCTGTTTACATTACACTTGAACTTCTGCATGTCAGTACTGCCGGGAAGCAGGAACCGAGAGCGAATTTCAAAATCTAGCTGTCCTAGGGATCTCTACTGTGTAGGGGTGGGATTTTGTCTGCCTGTCGAATTTGTCGGGAGTATTTGCGTTGAGGGCTTGTAGTTCGTCGGAGCACATTCCATTAAAATACTTGTAAAACAGGCAGAAGATGCAACGTTTCGTCGATGGGACAGCGGTTGAAGCCTAGCTGACAGTGCTGGACCTATGAAGGTGGCGACTCTTTTTTTAACCTTGTCTAAGGATGGGAGACTAGTAGCAGATGCACCAGCCCAAATGTGGCAACAATACTCTATACATGGGAGAATGGTAGCCTTTGCAATGATATCAATATATCTATTCCAAATTCTGTCCCCTATGAACGTTAAGCCAAGGAGTTTGAACAAAGTACTTTGAAGTAATATACCAATCTCCTTACAACGATATGATAGGCTGGTTAGGCCATAAATGTCGACTTGTGGCGCCAGAAGCAATATACACTAGAAGTCTCACACTTAAAGAAATACCTACTCCGACCACGAATATTCGTGATTTATTAGATTAATACTAGCAAATAGCCAAGCCCACTCAGCTACTTCGAACGAATATACCTCTTTTCTGTGACATATCACTTTGAAAACCTGACTGCAACAACAATTCAAGCACGTGTGGACATTTCTCAACATGTTCTTTTGGTGTTAGCGGTTTATTTTCCGACCGTCGATTGCTATGGATAATAAATTACACACTAGCCGAGAGACCAACATTCAAACTACCCGTGAGACCAACATTAACCGGTAAAATGAATTGAAACAAATACGTACAAGACAGGGTCAAGTCGACCGCAAATAAGGTGAGCGCTCTCTATCGAGCAAAAAATATCTCACAGCTTCAAGTGTCCTATATTTCTATAAGACTACCATTCGCAGATGCATGGAATATTGTTGCCACCTTAAGTCTGGTGCACCAAACCTTCCTAAGACTCCGGTATTGAATGTGTGCTCGAATAATGCCTAGCAAATATCAAAATATAATTGTTTCTCTGGACCAATGTAGAGTTTATTTAGTGATAACCTAATTAGTTCAAATTTAAAATGTTTTCAAGTTTACAGTTTTCCTACTCCAAATAAGTATTTTTAAAAAGAAACTAAAGTTAAATATATTTTCGTTCTAAAGAACATGCTACAATAATTTTTTAAAAGCCCTTAGCTAGATAGTCCACCAGACCATTATTAACTGGTCAACTAGTGAAAGGAAAACTAATGTTTTTATTATCGTTTTGAAGATAAAGAGAACTTCAATTGAAGTAAGAGGTGGGAATTCGATTTTGAATAAATAAAAACTTGATTAACTCATCCATCCATAGCCTTGAGCCCTGGCATAGGCCATCCACAACTTATGTAGACGCTTTTGTAGCGAGGAGTTCTTTTTTCAGGGTATAGGGTGCTGGCCCCACATCCAACCTCCCCAGAAGGTACATACAGCGCCTAGCCTTCCCAAATATTCACCCATCTGGTACTGGGCAAGATCAACGTTGCTTAACCTCGGTGATCTGTCGAGAACCGAGATGTGCCAACGTGATTGTGCCGTACTTGATTAACAGCAGATCAATAAAGAAGACGGAAAAGAAAGAACCTCTTTACTCCATGGAATTTCGGAGCTAAAACATCAGAAGAGGAGAAGAAGTCGGCCTTGTGCAAAAATTAAGGTACAAAGACAACACTGACTTTAAAAGCATTTAAATAAGAAATGAAAAAAGGGAGTTTGATATGAAAGAGAAATAAAGAAGTGCATCAAAAACGATTTAAAAAAAATAAATATATATTTTATGTATGTGTATATATACATACATATATATATATGTGTGTGTGTGTGTGTGTGTGTGTGTGTGTGTGTGTGTGGTATATATAATAGAATGTGTAAATATATATAATAGAAGATTAATATATATAAAGATATAGAAATATATATATTATATATGTAGTAGTAGTTATGTATGTATGTACATATATGTATGTTAAACAGAGAGAAACTGTGTGTGTGTGTGTGTGTGTGTGTGTGTGTGTGTGTGTGTGTGTGTGTGTGTGTGTGTGTGTGTGTGTGTGTGTGTGTGTGTGAATGCAGTTGGTTAGTCTTGTGGGACAGGGTTGAATATGTACGCCTGACACAAAGAAGAGACCCTACAATAACTCAGTCGTGTTTTTGTCACAAAACAGGTTTCTATGATAAAAGCGTGGCCGCGTGCCTCTCGTAAATCAAACTGGGCTCTGCCTCTTCTGATTGGTTTGCGATAGTTTTTCTGATAACGCCGGCTTTAAGCAGCCTTTCTAACGCGAAAGTGGAGCGCGGGGAGTGGCGAGGAGAGAGAGAGGGGCGGGTGGTCAAAAAAGAAAAAAAATAATTTGACGATGTGAAAGATGGGGGTGAGAACCTGGAATTGGAGGAGAAGGAAGAGGGGTAGTAAGAAAAACGACATCGGCGCTGCGGGAGGAGGTAGTAGAAGTTAAGCAAATAAACGAATAAATAAACATAAAAATTTACGTCAAATTGTCCGGACGACGACGTGCTGCGTTTAGTTTAGGATAATGAAGAAGAAGAAGAAGAAGAAGAAGAAGAAGAAGAAGAAGAAGAAGAAGAAGAAGAAGAAGGGAAGAGACGTGCATAGTGATGTGAGGGCAGGTGTGGTCATGTTGGTTATTGTGGGGGTAGGAAAGCGTTCGCGTGTAAGAGGGTCCGAATGGACTTAATAAGGTTACTCTACCCGGCACGCGGCTCGTGTATCCCCCCCTTTTTTGTCACAATGTTAGCCTTATCTTTGAGTCCACCAAAACCCACCAAAACCCACCAAGAACCACCTCTTGCAAACAACGCCCACCCGCTTCGTCAATTCTCGTGCCAACGCTCTTTCAGCGTTTTTTTATTTTCTTCTCCCTCTTAATTTTTTCCTTTTACTCTCACTATCTCACTCTGCCCCCTCCCCCCTCTCTTTCGGTTTTCTTCCTATTCTCCTTTCCTTCCACGCCTCTCTCTTGTTTTCGTCCTTCTCTCTTTCTCGTTCTCTTTTTTCTCACCGATTTCTATCCCTCTCTGTATATATCTGTTTCTATCTATCACCTTCGAACTGTCTGTCTGTCTGTCTGTCTGTCTCTCTCTCTCTCTCTCTCTCTCTCTCTTTCTCTCGCTTTCTCTCTCTCTCTGTCACTCTCTTTCTCTATCTATCTCTTTCTCTCTCTCTCTCTCGCTCTCTCTTTCTCTATCTATCTATCTCTTTCTCTCTCTTTATCTATCTATCTAGCCATCTATCTATCTATCCATCTATCCATCCATCTACCTACCTACCTACCTACCTACCTACCTAGTCTGTCTGTCTGTCTGTCTTTCTGTCTGTCTCTCTCTCTCTCGCTTTCTCTCTCTGTCTGTCTCTCTCTTTCTCTATCTATCTCTTTCTCTCTCTCTCTCGCTCTCTCTTTCTCTATCTATCTATATATCTATCTATCTCTTTCTCTATCTCTCTCTTTATCTATCTATCTATCTATCTATCTATCTATCCATCTATCCATCCATCTACCTACCTACCTATCTCACTATCTCTCTTACCGCCTCCCTCTCTTTTTCTAGCTACATACAAAATGGTTCGCCGATCCCCAAAATGTACAAATATCTTGACCCCTCACTTCGCATTAAATTCACTAAGTTTTTTAGAAAATCAATTTTTTTAATGGGATTTGCAAATCACATGACTTTTCGATCACAGAATATAATGGAACGCATTATTTTAAACTCTCAATGCATTATTTTATGTAAACAAAAACATTTTTACTAAAGTTTTAGTTTTAAGTACCAAAAAATAAGAAAGGGGTTCATTTTTTGTTTTTTTTATGAAATTAAGACATGAATGATGTTTAAAATTAATTTTTCTTTTCAATATTTCAGGAATATTACGAAATAAAGTTCGTGTTAATGAAATCAATATAACTTGAAAGTTCATTTCTCGAACTAACACGATTGTCGTTGAATTAAGCATTGTTTATTCAAAATTGAAACAAAAATATAATTGCAACAATGTTTCATATGATTAAAATAACATTTTCTGGGGAAATTTAAATTTTTTTTTTTTATTACATTTTCACCCCAAACAAGGCACATTGCCACTTTGTTGTATGGGGCTACTATCAGGGACATAGGCATTAGGGGTACTGTGTAGGGAGTTGGGCAGCAAGATGTCGGTTCACGTTACACTTGACTTTCTGCATGTCAGTACAGTTGGGGAAGTAGGGACCCGGCAGGGAATTCCAAAGTCTAGCTGTCCTGGGGAAGAAACTACTGGAGTAGAAGGTTCTCTTACATCTAGGGATCTCTACTGTGAAGGGGTGGGATTTAGCTGCTTGTCGGGTTCGTCGGGGGTATTTATGTCGAGGAGGAACAAGTGTTTGCAGCTCGTATTCACCGTGAAAATACTTGTAGAAAAGGCAGAGGGATGCAACATTTCGTCGATGGGACAGGGGCTGAAGTTTAGATGATAGTTCAGGAGGACCTATCAGATTGGCGACTCTCTTTTGAACCTTGTCTGTGAGCGAGAGATTAGTAGCAGATACACCAGCTCAAATATGACAACAATACTCCATACATGGGCGAATGGTGGCCTTATAGAGGTACAGGATACTTTCGGGCGTTAGTAGCTTTTTAGCACAGTAGAGAGAACCTACCTTCTTCGCAGCGGTGACGATACTCTCAATGTAATTGTTCCAACTCATGTTTCCTGAGAGCGTTAGGTCGAGGAGTATAAAGGATGTACTCTCAGCTAAATAGTTATTGGCCATTTCTATTGGTGGTAGAGAAGGTTTCTTGTAATTATTGAAGGAAACAAGTTTAGTCTTGGCAGCATTGAATGTGACCATCCATTTATGTCTCCATTCCACTACAAATGCAATATTATACGATTTTCCTTGTGCTCATGCATGTGTAAACCTCAGCGTATTTTTTTTTTACATAATCTTGAAAAGAAAATTGCAAAAAAAATTGAGATCCCAGGTCACTGAAAAATAAATGAAAAAATAATGGTATAGTTTCTACTAACGGTTAATTTAAAAAAAAAGTATGGATGGACAGATCTAGGAAAAAATAAAAAGTAGATTTATAATTTTTATTAGTAAATAATAATTTTCTTTCAAATTTGAATCCTATTTAATCAATAAAAAAAAAGAGTTGTAGTTTAACTTTTTTAAAAGTTAAGAATAAATCAACTGATTAAACTTGGTTTTTATGAACAACCTTGTTATCAAATTCAAGATAAGTTACTTTTCTACCTAGATGGATAAGTTTTTAATGTTTTTATTTAATGTAAAATGTTTATTCGGTTAGAAAAACATGCACAGTTTATCGGTATATGTGAAAAAGACAAATGGCGGCTAGCCCGCTGTTGAATACGTTAAGTTTGTGAAAATGAATTTAAACTAAAATCTATACAAAATACTGTTAGAAATTCACTCAATATATGTTACTGTGACATAGGCTGACATATATTCGGTGGGTTTCTAACAGTATTTTGTATAATTTTTTAGTTTGGACTAATTTTCCCAAACTTAATGTATTCAACTGCAAGCTAGCCGCCATTTGTCTTTTTCAAATGTACCGATAAACACAGCATGATTTTCGAACTGAATAAACAGTTTACATTAAATAAAAACACTAAAAAATTATCCAGTTAGAGAGATAAGTAACTTATCTTGCCTTTGATAACATTTATTTGTTATAGGTTTATTTTTTGTTTGTTTTTTTGGGGGGGGATGTGACAACTTTTTCAAATCTATGTGAATAGTAAAACCACCCCCAACATTTTACAAACGTTTTATTTCAAAGACCAAGGAAAAATATTGATAAACAAACGTAGTTAATAATTTTATAGCATTATTGAATAAAACAAGTTAAATATAAAAATTATTTAAACAAAAGTTACTAAGCATTTATTACAACAAAGTTAACGAAATTATTACATTTCAGGTCATCCGTACTTTTGTGAAAATCAACGAGATTTGGTTTACTTTAAGCGAGAGTTTTTTTTTTATATCGTATATCGCTTTTTGTTGTTTATTATGCAACTTCTAGTTTAGACAATTATATACATTTTCTTTAATCTGATATCTTAAGATTTTAATTTAATAATTTATCGTTGAAA
The DNA here is from genome assembly GCF_053919585.1 of Euprymna scolopes. Lineage (NCBI taxonomy): Eukaryota > Metazoa > Mollusca > Cephalopoda > Sepiida > Sepiolidae > Euprymna > Euprymna scolopes. The sequence goes on from NC_136517.1 coordinate 3,438,377, forward strand.
TAGTTCCCGATAATTATTTTTCCAGTGATTTTTAAGTTGATTTATTCGAACTATTTCTTTTTAACATTTTTTTTTCTGTAATTTCTTCTTAACACGTGAACGTACATTTTTCCTTTTAGCGATTAACTTTGAGCTAGTATCTTTAAATAAAACACTAAAAACTTAGACGTAAACTAAAAGAATAATTATGCTAAACCTCTCTTAGGAAGCATAGGTTTTTTTTTCGACCATTTCTCTTTTTCTTTTTATATACGCCAATGTCCATATTTTCCTTCTTTTTCGATTTATTTTAACTTTTACCCCCCCCCACACGAATTCTCTTGTTATCTATCTGTCTGTCACCCTCTTTCTCTTTTTCTCTTTTTTCTATCTCTGTCTCAAATATATATTTATATCCGCAATAAAATTATTTTTTTTTAGTTTGGATAATATGCGTACGCAGATGATAATGAATAACGCAGATGATAATGAATAACGCAGATGATAATGAATAACGCTGGTAAATGTTTTAGTTTCGATTCGAGCTGATGACACCCAAGTAATATTTTGGATAATTTTTTCAAATCATTCCTATATATTGGGTACAATATAATAAGCAACAGAGCTGAATCTCTAATAACTGCAGCACAAGATAACTCGATAAGAACCAACCATATCAAAGCAAGAATCGATAAAACACAAGAAAACAGCAAATGCAGACTCTGTGGACAAAGAGACGAAACGATAAACCATATAGTAAGTGAATGCAACAAACTGGTCCAAAAGGAATACAAAAACAGGCATGACCAAGTGGGGAGGCGGTGCACTGTGACTTGTGCAAACGACTGCATTTTGAGCGTACAGACAAATGGTACAAGCATAAACCCGCAATAGCACCCGAAAACGAGAACCACAAAATCTTATGGACATACAGACGGACAAACCCATCCAAGCAAGAAGACCAGATGTCGTAATAATTAACAAGAAAGAAAAATCCTGTTAGATCGTAGACTTTGCTGTCCTAACTGACCACAGGGTGAGTATGAAAGAAAATGAGAAACGAAGTAAATACACAGAGCTAGCCAGAGAGTTACAAGGGATTTGGATGATGAAGAAAATCAAAATAGTACCGATAATAGTAGGAGCACTGGGAACAATTCCGAAAAACTTCGAAAAAAGAATGTCAGAAATTGGGATCAGAGGAGTAACTGCAAAAGTACAACGACTAACGATAATGAAAACGAGTGAAATATTAAGGAAAACCCTTGAATGCAGAGAATAATACAAGAACACAATATAACGAATAAGTGTTACAGGGAATGAATAACACCGAAGCTGTATATCTACAAGTTCTCCACCCCCATCATGCACCCCCCATAGTTTCACCACCGCTCTTCCCAATAAAAAAAGTGATACCAAAGAGCTGAGAAGGGTCAAGAAGGACTGAAGGACCGAGGAGCCAGACCTCGGTTGGACAAGCGCAAAGAGAACTGAGACTTTAGAGAGGCTTAGTACCACTCAAATTCCAGTATAAACCAATGGCCACTGCCGGCGAGAAATCAATGGTAAGAGGCTGTTGCGATGATGCAAATTCATTTGCAAATGCTATCGAAGGAGGTGGAGAAAACTGGACGTCTGGGGAGACTTGTCACTCAACCTCCAGAAAACACCACAGGTTTCCAATCAGATCGTTTGTTGACTTGTGTGAAAGCTCCATGTGAGCCAATAATAATAATAAATACGAAATCTACATAAATAAAATGATATGATAAGACAACACCGGGTTATCTGCTAATATATATATATATATATATATATATATATATATATATATATATATATATATATATATATACTGCATGATGTTGCATGATTCTAATATCGCTGTATGATTCTATTTTACCATTTTTTTAAACGTCAAACCACTCAATATTTTTCTTGACTCTGTAAAAAAAATTAAATCCATGAGAAATAGAAACTAAAACAACAACAAACAATTAAGTAAACTTAAATCTGAATTAGAAATCCTTATACCAAAAGAATCGAGATTTGACACAAGGGGTATTGAGATTTGAGAAAACCTTTTTAAACAGTTTTCGGCCAGAAATTTGGCTGTCAAGGGTCAAAGTTGAAAGAGTTGACCTTTGCAGACTCTGCCAAATTCCTCCGCCAATTTGAGGCTTAAACACTTGAAATTTTTAGATGTAGGTTACCTGGACATGTCAAACTATTTAATATATATATATATATATATATATATATATTCATTTATTTAAAATGGAATAGAACAGCAGATTACAGAGCAGAGTGTATTTTAATGTAATAGTAAAATCATTAATGCAATTAAAATACAAGAAAAACAGTGCTCGTTGTAATGTAGATATATAATAAGCTCAATAGGCATATATATCCTAAAGATATTTTAATATTTAGTAAGATGATTGATAATTTATAATTAAAATTAAAAATCGGTTTCATAAGGACGAAACAAAATCAATAAATTGTGCGATCGTTTCGGAAACGATGTTTTTATTGAGATAGACACTAAGTCATGGACAATAATTTTAACATATAGTTTTTTTGAAACAAAATCTCATCATCAGCAAAAATATTGGGGTTTCTTTTCGAAAGACACCAAAAATAAACCCAGCATTTTTTAAGTAAGGCAGATGTATCTGGAAAATATTTTAATATAAAGGGAAAATAGTTACTTTTTTATGTTGATAAACAAAGTAAGATAAATTGAGAATAAAAATTAGAATAAAATCATAAAGTTAAATTGGGTTTAAATGTAAGGTTAAAGTAAGATGTTTTTAAGAAAATTTAACAAAGATATATATATATATATATATATATATATCTTTGTTAAATTTTCTTAAACCAAGACAACAATATATTACAACCATTAAACCATGACAATATATTATAACCATTAAACCAAGACAATATATTATAACCATTAAACCAAGACAATATATTATAACCATTAAACCAAGGCAATAATATATTATAACAGATTTATCATTAGATGTATTTCATGAGTGTTTCAATCGTTTTCTTAATACATCTTATGATAAACCTGTTATATATTGTTGTATTGAACTTTTTTTAAACCAATGGAAAAAAACATACAGTAAAAAAATAAAATAATTAACCTATGAAGAAAAGAGAAGAGGGAAAAACGTATATAAATTGTTCAAAATCAGTTTTATTAAATTATCTCTAACGATAAATCCTGTAGGATTGGTAAGTACTAGGACTTATGGTAAATATGGTGATTACATCAGCCAGTTCCTTCCAGAAGTGAGGACTGTTAAGTTGGAACGGATCGAAAATAGAATTAATAGACAAAAACGTCTATTTTATTTAATGAAATATGTCTGAGAGAAAAAATGCGGCCTCAATATATGTATATATATATATATATATATATTTTATTACTTGAGCTTAAACAGTTACGTATGGAAGTCTCTTTGACTGAAACAGATAGCTATTTGTAGCAGCCATATATAACTGTTTACCCTCAAATAATAAAAAAATATTTTGCTCTTTTTATTGAGCACTATTTATCACCCTTGTTGTCTTCATTAGTCCCGACTTCTGAACACCTCAAAACTGAATATATATATATATATATATATATATATATATATATATATATATATATATATATATATATAGAGAGAGAGAGAGAGAGAGAGAGAGAGAGAGAGAGGGGAAAAATTGTTTCCTTGTATTTTATATTGTTGACACAAATAAAAACTATCGCTGCAAATCTTCGAACGAATGTATCGAAATCTTATATACGATCAGTAAAAACGAAAATATTAAATTTATCGAATTCAAAATATTATCTCTAGATTCCAAAATAGATGAGGACGCTTAGCTAAATCACCGTCATCATTCTCTTCTCCTCCCAGAAATATAAAATTCAAATTTATTTAGTAGATTTGAAAATCATAATCGGTAATCGTATCGAAATCGGGAAACCTATTGGAATCGTCCCCTCACTAATATATATATATATATATATATATATATATATATATATATATGCACGTTTCATTAAATAGCACAGACAACTCTTGCTTATTTTTCTTGTAATCCTCCTTTTCTCTTTGTCGGACCATTTCCAGAACGTTTTTTCCGAGTGCAAAAAGAAATTTCCCGTGATCGCGAACGTTTTCGACCTCCATTGGTCATCCTCAGGCGAGTAGTAAAAAATAAAAATAGAAAATGAAAATAAAAATGAAAATAGCGAGATGAAATGAAAAGACGATTAAAATCGCTTAAAATCACTAAATTACTCAAAAGCGTGCCATCCGTTTCATTTTGAGTCTGGTTAATCGTTGGTTTATTAATGTGGAACCTCAAAGATTGGGAGGCGCAACTCGCAATTCGTGTTTTTATTTATTTTTCATTTATTAATTATTTATTTTTGTTTTAATTTCCCCTTTTTTATTTCTTTTTTCCAATTATCATATAATTTTATATAATTTTATTTTTACATTTATAATTATGAAGGAACTCAATAGAAAATATAGAGTAGCAAGTGATGAAGAACGGAAACCTTAAAAATAAGTGAGAAAATGAACATACAGGATAATATAGAGGAATATACACCACTGTGCCCACGCTTTACCCTGAAAGACCATAAACCAGAATTCAACAATAATCCTAGCATTAGACTGATTTCTCCATGTATTTCAGATTTGGGAAACATTAGCAAAAAAAATACTAGACGAAATCCTACCTAAATTAAAAAACAAAATTTACCATAACCTGTGAAAATCATCGGAAGAGGTAATTGAATGGTTCGGCACACTACTCCAAGACAAAAATAGAAAATTCCTTATGTTTGATATAGATTCATATTACGCCTCTATTTCACCAAATCTCTTTGAGGAAGCACTAGAACTAGCTAGAAAACTAACAAAGATAAAAAAATTAGAATTAGACATTATAAGATTAGCAAGAAGAACTCTAATTAAATATTATAACAAACTATGGGCCAGAAAGAACAGAAACCTCAATTTCGACGTCACAATAGGGATCCCGGATAGTGCACAAGTAACCGACTTTGTAGGCCTTTATATACTAAATGAACTATATAAAAAGATTCCAGGACTAAGAGGAGGACTATACCGGGATTATGCATTATTCTACATGAACTCAACAAATAGGTTATTTGAAAAAAAAAAGTAAACAATTCTTCAGTAAACAGAACCTAGATATAACAATAGACCCAAACCATAAATGTATAAATTTCTTAAACATAAACCTGAATCTAGACAACAACTCCTATGAACCCTACCATAAACCCAACCAAACGCTATTCTACATAGATCACAAGTCCAACCATCCGAATAGTATGAAAAAAGCACTTATACCTAGCATCTCAAAACGAATATCCAAAATATCACAAAATGAAGAATTAGTAAATAAAAACAAGGAATATTATAACCAAACCTTAGCTAGATCAGGATATAAAGAACAAATTAAATTTGTTAAGGAAACTCAAAACAATAACATATGTACAGAAAGAACAATAAACAATGCAAATGTAATATTTTACAACATGTCGATGAGGAAATATAAAAAAGGGGGAAAAAAGCAAAAACAAACGAAAAAATAAAACATATAATGAACACAAAAAAGAAACATAAAAAGATAGACCATAATAAAACTGAAAGAGAAGTTAAAAAGAAAAACAGAAAGAAGAGCCAGACGTTGTTTAATCCACCGTTCAGCGACCACATAAAAAATAACATCCCAAGAGAATTTTACCAAATTATCGCCAAAAATTTCCCGCAAGATAGTAAACTAAGTAAGATAATTAACAAAAATACTGTTAAACTATCATTCTTAATGTCTGCTAACTTAACAAATACCATAATTGGCTCAAATAACACAAAATTAAACAAATCTTTGAACATGAATCTAACAACGTAAAAGAATGTAACTGTCGGGACCCTACTGAATGTCCAATGGGGAGCCTGTTTAACTTCAAACGTAGTATACAAATGCGAAGTTATAACAAATAATCAAACTAAAGTATATCTGAGGAGTACCGGAACTTGCTTTAAGGACAGATATCGTAATCACCTAGCATCGTTTAAAAATGAAACTGAGAAAGATAACACCACAAATAATGAAAACAACAATAGGAAGGATCATAACAATAGTGACAACTACTATAACGGAAATAGAAACAGAACCAATAACGAAAACAACCTGAAAAAACAAAGAAAAACTCAACCACTTTAGCAATATGGATATAGGAATTAAAGGAAAATACAACTGAATATAAATTAAGATGGTCAATAATTGATAAAGGGAAAAATATAAACCTACCAAATCGAAAAGATGCAACCTATGTATATTAGAATCATACCATATACTAATATAAAAAAAATTATTAAACAAACGACTAGATGTAATCCACGGTTATTTGCACAGAAACAGATATTTAATTTCAGGCACTAGAGTAGATTAGGAAAAAAACGAAACGTATAATATAAGGAAAGATAAAAGATGCAAGGAAGGTAATCCTAGATATAAAAAAATGATTCCATGAGAGTGACCCCCTTTAAACAGAAGGATCGAGTAATAATACGAATTCAAACACCAAGCAAAACAGGAATATTAAAATAAACACGCATAAATGTAGAAATAATATTATATAAAATTATATGACAATTGGAAAAAACAAATTGAAAAAGGGGGAAATTAAAGCAAAAATAAATAATTAATAAATAAAAATTAAATAAAAAATAAAAATACGAAACTACGGGTTAAAACAGAAAACTATCTTCACATAACACCAAAAGATGGAGGAAGTGAGGAGGCATGGTTTTGGAAATCTACCCGAATACGATGTTCAGCATGTTAAAAATATACCTTTTGTTGTAAAAGCCTAATGGATAAACATCTTAAGAAGTTGGTGGGGACAGGATATTTTTATGGACACATGAATCGTAAAATTGCCTACCCATTAATGAAACAGCTGTAATGGAAAAAATCCAGGAAATAAACGAAGGTTATAAAAAAGGAAACGCGAGTCTTTAAATTTTCAATAAAATTTACACTATATATCATCTGCACCTATTAAACAGATTCATTGACCTTAACTCAAAATTAGCGGGGGCTGGTTTTAAAATAACAATCTAGACCCGTTAAACGAAAACAGTATACATTGAAAGTAACCATATTTCAAAAACAAACTTATATATATATATATATATATATATATATATATATATATATATATATACTCTTATAAATTCGTTTTTCTTTTGTGTGCATTGATATTCATATTAAAACCCTCTTTTCTACAATTTTCTTATATATGGATCGGTTTTCTTATGATCATCTTTAGTTAACTATTACGTGTAATTATGTTACATGAAAAGGGCTGTCTCCTTTTCATGTAAGTAAAAAATAGGGAATTAGTTAAATGTAAATATGAAATAGGATAGTCAAGGATTCGAACTTGCGACTCTAGACTTGGAATTGAGAATTCCAATCATAATTTAAAATAAACACAGAATGTTATTATAAATGGAATGTCCAGTAATTTGTTGATTCTGTTAAAATATTTAATAAATACAAATTTGGCTGGAAACTATCCACATTCTTAGAAAGAATGCATAATAAAATATGGGTTACAGAATTAGACAAGTAGGTTAAATTCCTTTGTAAAACAACAAAGAGAATGGGAAATTTCCTGGTCGTCAGAAATGGTTTCAAAACGTGCAAATCGCGCATGTGGGAAACACGTGATTGTAGTCAAGTTGGCCAGACATACGTGTAATTTCTCAATATAGGAAAGAGTTTGAAGTTAGTTAGGGGAAGGAGATCAGTCAAATCAAAGAAGCAGGGAAGATCAGACCGATTCTCCGTTAGAGTGAAGGCACACTCTGGAAGCTAGAGGGTTTAGAGATAACCATGTAACAACTTTGAATCCCTGAAATACAAAATCATGTCCGACCGGTCGAATAATAAATGATCATCATGTTTTTCATAACTGCCGTCTTTCTGTGTTCATCATTACAACGAGAAAGGTAACGTGTTTATATTATATGTACAACTGTCAAACGTAAATGTCAAACGCACTATCTCTCGGTCTATCTATCTATATATCAAATATCCTCTCCTTCGTCGGATCTACCTGTATTTATATGTACCCTGTCTGTCTCATATATACAGAACTGTCTCTCTCTTTATATATACCTGTTTATGTCTCCAATATGCTATCTCTACAAACATAAACATTCTAAGACAATATGAACACTCACAATGAATATATATAATATCTAGCATCTCACAACATGATCACACACATGAACACACTAAGACTCTTACAAATATGAACAACAACAAATATGTAAGTCGTCATCTAAATAAGAACAATGTTACATACTCTCATATATATAGAAAATAACACCCAGTATGCAACAATTATATTCATGTAGATATTCTACATGATTTATACTTGTGTAATATTTGCGTAAAAACTTTATAGTAAACACAAAATTGTTTCCATATATATTTATGTATACGTATATATTTTTGTTTAATCTATCTATATATCTATCTATATATCTATGAAAGTGACCGTGTCTGTCTGTCTGTCTATGTGTCTGTGTACATTTCCCTACGCAATAACTTTGTCAATTTTTAGTCTACAAACTCGAAATTTGATGTACAGGGTACTGAGATTTGGGAAAATCTTTGGGATTGGTTTCCGGCTACAAATTTGGCTGTTAAGGGGTCAAAGTTCAACTATTTGACATTTGGGAACTCTACCAAACTTCTCCGCCAATTTTGGGTCTAAACACTTGAAATTTTAGATATAGGTTCCTTAGACATGGATCTAACTTAATATTTAAATTTGAGCCCCAAGCAATAAATTTTAAGGGGTAATAACGGGGGTCCAATTTAAAAATTGACCGTTTTTTTTCTTTTTTATTTTTGGTTAACATACCCCTCCAAACACCCGGGCAGTGCCGGGGGTAAATGCTAGTATATCTATAAAAGTGAACGTGTCTGTGTACATTTCCCTACGCAATAACTTTGTCAATTTTTAGTCCACAGGCTCAAAATTTGATATACAGGGTACTGAGATTTAGGAAAATCTTCGTGATCGGTTTTTGGTCAGAAATTTGGCATTTAAGGGGTCAAAGTTCAACGATTTGACCTTGGAGAACTCTACCAAACTCCTCCGACAATTTTGGGTCTAAAGACTTGAAATTTTAGATATAGGTCCCTTGGACATATATCTAACTTAATAATTGATTTGAGTCCAAAACAATAAATTTTAAGGGGTCATAATAGGGGTCAAATTAAAAAAAATGACCTTTTTTTTGCTCAGCATACACCTCCTAACACCCGGGCAACGCCGGGCTAAAATGCTAATATATATATATATATATATATATATATATATATATATATATATAGCATGCTTTGAATCGACCTGTTACGCACACCATTTGAAAAGGGAAAACTTTTCCGAAATTAATAATGGAATACGTCGCATAGGCTTACCAGTTACAAGTAAGAAATTTTACCATACAACTGAATAAATATATATATATATATATATATATATATATATATATATATATATATATATATATATATGTATTGATTTGTAAATCGCCACTTGTTCTCGTCTCCTCTTACCAACAGCATTGTGACAGCCTTCTAAATCTCTTTTACACACCTATCCCACACAATGCTTCAAGCAAACTACATATCAATATATATATATATATATATATATATATATATATATAATTTGTTGGTTTCCTGTTTGAAAGCGTGTGTAAATAGGAAATCAAATATCATCATGAGGCGTAAGAAGAAAAAATATATCTTGACAAAGGCAAGTTTCTTCGCATAAATATATCTATAAGCATTATTTTGCGTTGGATGGCTTCAAAACATATTCTATATACGTTCTATTTGATTATTTTAGTGAGAATATCTGTATTTGTTTAAGGGCACTTCTCAATCTCTATATTCAACGAATTTTTGATTTACAGGCTTGAAATTTAGTAAATAGGATATTCAGACATGTGGAAACTTTTTAATTGTTATTTTTTTCCGGAAAAGTGTTTAGAAGAGATCAAAATTAGCAAATTGCCACGTGGGAGTGGTCGGATTTTATCTATTTGTCAACTGTTTCACGACTGCGCATGCACGGTCAAGAAATATGACAGTTTTTTGTTGTTAAGAATAAGATTTTTTGTAAATGACGTGTCAAGCTGGTATAATAATTATTGTACCCGACTGTATTTCCTTGAGTTTTGGTTTCAATTTCAGCTGGAATATTTTTTTTTTACTCACAAAAAGTGGGCTGTATGCGGTATGCTAGTATATATATATGTTGAGCGAGAGAGACAAAGAAACAGAGAGAGAGGGGGGAAACGACAGATGCGTATTTGTGCATGCGTGCAGGTTGATATATTCTGTTGGTGTCTTTCTTTTGAAGAATGACATAATCGATATTCGAATTGTTCGGCGATTCCATATGTATTGTATTATTTCACCATGCCGACGATTATCAATCTATTCTCACAAACAAATTCCGATATTTCGCCCAACCCTAACCCGTGTCTCTCTTCCTATGACCATCGATTCTATAAAAGTCATTAGAAAACAATATTTTCTTGATCCTTCGAACATTCTTCTGTACGCTGGCTTTTTTTTTTTTTTTCAAATAGAAATGTCGCAGATGTTCATTCGCGCTACAGTCACAACAAACACTGACTTTTTACATGCGTCTACCTGTCTCTGTAAGTGGGTCGTCCGTCTGTCTCGCTTGAAATATATGACCCGGAAAGGGATATATTCGTTTTAAGTAGCTGAGTGAACTTTGCTACTATTTAAGTAATATTTTTGTAAGTCACCTTACTGAACGAGTGTTTATGGTCGGACCTGCTATATCGTTACTGTTTGACTTCGGTGTATTTTTCGACGTATTACCCACGTGTCTCTACCAGTCGGTAGTTATGGTTTTACTAGCGAATCATATTCTTTTATGGAGGAAGAATTGAGAGGGTTTCATTTGCATAACATCAGCATATCATAAAATGAAATATTGACTAAATGCTTTTACGGATCCATTGGTAATGGGAATTATAGTGATAAGAAAGTGCACGGGAGACCAGGGTTCAATCCTCGAGCAAGTCGTCCCAATTAATTAAAAAAAAAACGTTACTTGATACAGCAATTGAAAAACAATCAGTATTATAAGATGGGGGTAAATGGTAAGTTCATTCTAAAAGAAAACGAGTAGTGTTCTCCCCTACATTTGGTTTAATAGCTAATGAAAATTCAGCTTTTGGGTCGCCGTCGACTATGTTCGGCTCTTTGCTGTTTTCACTTTTTAAATAAGACGTTTTTTCAGTTATGTTTATTAATGAAAAATAAAATACGCCAAAATATCGTATTATTTGGACTCTTCAGATTACTGTTCTCATTTTGAGTGTTATTTTCTCAACGTTTCGATCGATGTAACATCCGACCTTCTTCAGGTGTATCGTGTTGAACTTATGAATCTTCTGACAAACTATGGATTCTGCATAGAATTTTGAACCGAACTCTTCTTATCAATCAAATATAATCTTATTTTTACTATATATATATATATATATATATATATATATATATATATATATATATAGTTGTGGTGACCCCCTTACAGATTCTGACAATAGGCTATTTCTGACGTCACTTCCGGTAACCATTTTCTGTTATCCAGCAGTCTGAAGCTGAGACTCAGTGGGAGTGGTTCGTGACCATACTTTGTCGTTCCAGTCGAGCGGAGTTCTCACTCAACCAATAAACGTTTCTGTATTTTCTGTTAACATGTTTTCATTTCATTATTTCAAGCCTTCTCGTTCTTCCCTCAGCATTAAACCACAGCATCTTTAGATTCCAAAACTAGATTATGTATTTACTTCTCATTCGTAATATTTTTGATACTTTTTAGGGAGTACGTTTTACACGTGTTTCGTTTAATAGCAACAACTCATTAAAGACAAAAGTATATTTATCAGAAAATAGTTGTAAAGGTTTTTTTTGTTTTTGTTTTTATTCGTTGGTATAAAAAAGAATTTCGTAAGCAAAATATTTTGTTATAACGAACATGGAGATATTTAAAGTTCGCAGAAAAACATTTATTGCAGTGTTAATTTGTTACACACTGCAAATAAAACCATTGAATTCAATCACACGTGCGGAAATCGTCTTATGTCAACATCTGCTTAATATATATATATATATATATATATATATATATATATTATCTATTACACTCTATAATATATATATATATATATATATATATATATATATATATTATAGAGTGTAATAGATAGGTTCTAAATAAGCATGGTCTCAGTAAAATAGATTTAAAGGTGATGTGCTCTGAGTATTGAAGTTATGATAAGCTCAATAGGTGTAATTACCTAGAGCTATATATAGAAAGTGTGGGAAATTATCAATCAAAATTTCATAGGAGGAAACATAACAAAGTCTTCGTTATTTCCATGGCAGGTGCTCGTCTGAACTCCAATCTCTGGTCCCCCCCCCTCGCCAATCTTTCACGAAAACCACCCGTCTAGCTGAATCCACTGTGAAAAATTTCCCCCACTCTATATCTGTGCCTAAATCAAAACGTGGATTTCATGAACAAAGCTTCTTTCTTAGAACTGCACGCCTGTGGAACCCTGTTCCGTCTGCCTGCTTCCCACCGGACTACAAATTGGATATCTTCAAGTCCAACGTTAACAAATTCCTAATGAACCGCCCCCTTAAGTAAACACTTCATCAAATCTCCACACTAACGTAATTTACTTGCAATAACCTTTATCCCTGAGTGGCTTCCGGGTCTTGATAAGTGGTGATCACTGCGTAAAAAAAAAGTCATCTTTATATGTACGATCGTTTCGGTTAGAGTTTGGGTTAGAGTTTGGGTTAGAGTTTGGGTTAGAGTTAAAACGTGGTTTTATTTGTAAATATCGAATAAATAAAAGGGCATCGTTTCTGAAACGATCATACATATAAACATGATTTTATGTTTCCTTCGATGAAACTTGATTGATAATTTCACACACTTTCTGTCTATCTCTCTCTCTCTCTCTCTTTCTCTCTATATCTATATCTATATATATATATATATATAGATATAGATATATATATATATATATATATATATATATATATATATATATATTGCTAATACGAAAGTTACATCGAGCGAAACGTTTTGAAAATAACACTCCAGTCTGAAGAATCCAAATAACACGAATAACAATTCCTCATCTTAAAAATTCAGAAACAAAAACTCAAATTGTTAGAAAAAAAAGACTTTCAGGCACATATATGAAATGAATTAAAAAAAAAAATAATGGTAACGGACAAAACAGGAGTAAACATGAAATATAGAGCTATAAATAATCAGTAGCAAGCTTGCTCTATGCCTGGCTTGCTCTATACCAGGCTTGCTCTATACCTGGCTTGCTCTATACCAGGCTTGCTCTATGCCAGGCTTGCTCTATACCAGGCTTGCTCTATGCCAGGCTTGCTCTATACCTGGCTTGCTCTATACCAGGCTTGCTCTATGCCAGGCTTGCCCAAAGTGGGCTCAACGGAGCCCTGAGCCTCTATAAGTGAGGCTAAGGAGCCCCGGAAGCCGTTTCTTAAAAGGACCAAATGCTTTATATAAAAAAATTAAATGGCTACAGATATTTAATTATTGATCTTTTTTACTGGAAAGAAATATGAAACTTCTAGTGTAAAGAGTTTCAGGGTGGTTTATGAAAAAGTAAATAAAGAATAAATTAACAAAAAATGCAACAATTTTTGATTAATCAAAAAACTGGTTATAAACATGAAAATATAATAAAATCATGAACAGGAACAACTAATGAACAAGTAAGGAACAACTAATGAACAAGTAAGGAACAACTAATGAACAAGTATAAGTTAAAATTTGAAATTAATGTTTTTCATATTTATTTTAGAAATTATCTTGTTAGTGCTCCGTGAAAAATGTTTGTCTTGCTCAGGGGCTCCATTTTGTCTTGAAGTTTGGAAAAGCCTGCTCTTTACTCTCTCTCTCTCTCTCTCTCTCTCTCTCTCTCTCTCTCTCTCTCTCTCGCTCGCCCTCTCGCTCTCTCGCTCTCTCTTTATTCTCCCTTTTTCTTTTCTGTAGTCCAGACATGTACTAAATCTGATAAACAAAGATCTATTTTTTGTGTTACTTATTGCTTAGAATTGGCAACGTCTAGAAATATGTAACCCGGGGTAATTGGGATTATATCCGGGAAGTTAAGCAGCGAGGTGACTTACATGTAAACTTCTACATGTTAGTACAGTCAGAAAAGCAAGAAACATGGAGGGAATTCCAAAGTTTATAAGTCAGAGAGAAAGAGCCAGGGATTTCAACAGTAGAAGGGATGGGATTTTGCTGCAAAATATCTTCAATTACGATCATTTTGAATATATAAATTGTTCGTAACATGATTACAGCTGTGGGTCGAGTATGGCGTGGCGAGGAGTCTGCTCTCCTGTCTCACACTTCTATTCTACCACAATTTCTAATCTCGTTATGAATGCACGGAAGCGCTGCACGACTTATTTAACATTTTCATCCGTCGTGTGTCTGATATCTGATAAACTTATTGCGCGTGTGTCTCCTCGACGTACATATTCCCGACAAACCCGCTTAGCAACAAAATCACACCCCTTTACTGTGACGTCCCTAAATGCCAGAAAACTTTCTACTTTAATAGTTTGTTCCCTCGAACAGACAGACTTTTAAATTCCCTTCTTGTTACCTGCTTCTCTGACTGTACTGATATGAAAAAGTTTAAATGTAATGTAAACCAACATCTTGTTAATCTTTTTTAGGCATGGTCTCACTTAGTCCAAGTGGCGATATGCATTGTTTAGGGGTGAAGGTGAGTAAAACATGTTTGTTTGTCTGTCAGTTCATTTGTTATAGACATTAAAACTAATTGGCAGTATTCCAACAAACTTGGCATACTCTTTTCATATTAGGAAACGTAACTGTAATTTGATTGGATCCACTCTTTCTTCGCTGCATCCACCCTCAGACATGTTTTGATGTTGCTAGTCTCAGTTTTTGTTTTATATAAATACTATTTTGGT
This sequence comes from Euprymna scolopes, assembly GCF_053919585.1. Lineage (NCBI taxonomy): Eukaryota > Metazoa > Mollusca > Cephalopoda > Sepiida > Sepiolidae > Euprymna > Euprymna scolopes. Next base: position 3,453,542 of record NC_136517.1, read on the forward strand.
GTGTGTTAGTCATAATTGTCTAAATATTCTCTGCTTCCTTTGTCCGAGCTCGTTTGACTTGTCGGTCTAGTAGTCTTCATCAATTCGCTTTGATACTCCATCGTAATACAACTTCAAATTCCAGTAGCTTCTTTCCAGGAACCACAAGCTTTTCGAACTCTTTTCTGCTAAATGTTTTCTGTCTCTTTTCAATACTAAAGCCAATAAACATCTCTTGTCTTTGAGATAATCATCTTCCCGTTCTTGTTGGCTTCTTGCATCAAGTGGATTTATGGAGTGATTGCCATTAAAAATTAAATACCTAAACCTTTCTTCAAACGACATCTGCATTAGATACAAATAATGATGCAACTGCTGCTACTACTACTACTACTACTACTACTACTAACCCTAAAAACAATTAACATGTTGGTGATATCAATGATTATCGATCTCTTTACACAAATTCCGATATTTCGTCACTTCCTTCCTCGCGTCTACCTATTGATCCATTTTGTTGTTTTTAGTGTGATCGATTTCATCAAAGTCATTTTTGCACAAAACGAAAACATTTCGTTTTTTTTTTTTTTCCGGCGTTCTGGCGGACTGGACATGTAAGCATTCTTCTATGCGCTTTCATTTCTTCGCGACAAAAGATGTCGCAGATGTCAGTTCACGTTGCACTTCAAGTCACGGTTCACGTCATGCAACCACGCTGACAAACGACAGACGTGAGCAAAGAAAAACTATTCGATTATGCCTTCGTTCAGTCTCAGGAGACAATGGATACCCCCTGTAAGAGTAGCTGCGCGGGAACTTGTGAGGCAAGGGTTGCACAATCGCCAACCACACATCTCCTGAATCGACACTGCTTGGGTTCAGTGGCAAGGCGAAGTGCTAGACGTCTGGAAACGCTGCTGAGATAAAGGAAGAGCACTTTTTTTACATGGAGTTCACCACTTATCAAGGCCCAATGGCCACTCAGGGATAAGGGTTATTGTGTGTACAGTAATCAAAGGGGTGGTGTAGCAATAGTATTGGAGAATTGCTAGACGTCTGGAAACGCTGCCGAGACAAAGGGAGAGCACATACAGCTCTGAAAGCCCTAAATGGTCCCCCATTTGAATACTGACCAGGCTCAACGTGGCCTAACTTCGTTGATCTTACGGGAACCGGTGTGTCAACTTGATTATGCTGTATTTAAATATATACGCGCAGCTTTATAAGATATCCGGTATGCATCCCTTGTTTTTGTCGGCTTTGCTTTACAATTAAGCCTGGTAAAAATATCCTCGTGATGATTCGTTGCTGGGTTTTACGGCATATCAACCAACATTTACGACATATCAACCAACATTTTGTGTTTTTTTTATGCCGATACTGAACATAGATTTTGATTACGAAATGTTTGTAGATTATTTTAGTCGTTTTCACTCAAAACAAAGCATATTACCTTTTTGAATGTAAGGGGCTACTATTTAAGATCGCATATAACATGAGACTGTGAGGAGTTGAGCAGCAAGATGTCTGTTCACCATACGTTTAAACTACTGCGGGTTAGTACAGTCAAGAAAGCAGGAAACAGGGAGGGGATTCCAATATCTAGTAGTCCGATGGAAGAAACTATTAGAGTAAAACCCCAACAGTGAAGGAGTGAGATTTTGTTGCTTGTCTGATTAATACGAAGTATGTACGCCGAGGGGGTATAAGTGCTATGAGTTTATCAGAGTACATTCCATTAAATTACTTGTAAAACAGTCACAGGGATTCGATATCGCAGCGATGGGACAGAGGTTGGAATTTGGTCGACAATGCAGGATCTTTCTTGAGCCCTGTATAAGAGAGAGAGAGAGAGAGAGAGAGAGAGAGAGAGAGAGAGAGAGCAGGCATGCAACAATATATCCTGCATGGGTCAATTGTGGTCTCAGCAATTTTCTGGTAGAGGGAACCTTCTTTTTAGCCGCCTTGGCAATCTTTATCAATGTATTCGTCCAAATTCATGTTTTTTTTGGGGGGGGGGTACAGAGGCATCACTACTTACCAAGACCAAGAGGCCACTCGAGGATAAGCGTTAAAAAGTGTACAGTAGAAATTGGACAATATAGTAATCGTTAGTAATGGAGATTCGGTAAATTTGTTAACTTATATGGAACGGCTCATCAGAAACTTGTTTACGTTAGACTTGAAGACAACCATATTGTAGTCGGCTGGAAAGCAGAAAAACGGAAGACAATTCCATAGGCGTTCAGTTCTAAGAAATATGCTTTGCTCATGGAATCTACGCTTAGGTTTAGGCACAGATAAAGAGTGGGGGAAACTAGTGATAGTGTTTTCTGCTAGACGGATGTTTCTTGTAAAAGTTTGGCGAGGGGGACCATAGAATGGAGCTCAGCCGAGCACCTGCCATGAAAATAACGATAAAGCAGAGACAAACTCGCAACATCTCTTCTGTGAGAAAGAGGTTACAGGGAAGAGAAAAGTACATCCCCCAAAAGGCTACGAAGTCTATTTTGAACTCTATCAAGACAGGATGTCCTTTCTAGCAGCTCCTGTCCAGATATGGCAACAGTACTCCATCCATCCTTGGGCGTACCTGGCTCTTATATAGATAGAGAATTGCATCAGCAGTGAGATATCTTCTGGCTCAATAGAAGGATCTCGCTATTTTTCCAGCGGCCTTGGCAACGGATTTAATGTATATGTTCCATTTAAGATCAGCCCAGAAGCTTGTCAAAACATGAGGCCTCCCCAAGAAGAGAGCCATTCATTTTAATTGATGCCAGATGGGGATCACAGCGTTGATGATGTAAAGATAAAAGCTTGGTTTTAGATGCATTAAAAGTAACAAGCCACCTCTTTCCCCATTGTACCACTTGCTCAATATCAGAGGAGAGAGAATCAGAGAGAACTTGGTCGTTTACGGTCTTAGATGTGCTACCATAGATAGTAGTGTCAGCAGCATAGATGTCTACGAATGATGTAAGGATGTGATTTGGAAGATCATTACCATAGATCAGGAAGAGAATTGGGCCCGGGATGGACCCCTGAGGGACTCCAGCATTAATTCTTAGAGCTTCTGATTTCATTAACCACTACTCTTATGAACCTATCAGAGAGAAATGATTTAATAATTGAGAAGACATTTCCAGCTATACCGTAGCTGGAGATCTTGTGAAGTAAACCTTTATGGCATACTCTATCAAAGGCCTTAAATATGTCAAGAGCAATTGCCCTAGAAAGGTAACCTCCGTCGAGAGATTCGCTAATCCTATGAGATATAACTGTAAGCCCATCTGTGTAGATCTAGCAGAACGGAAACCATATTACGTGTCACAAAGAAGGTTATTTTTGCTAAGATGGTTGATTACTTCTCTATTTAACACGGATTCCAGCAATTTACTCATGACGCACAAGAGACTTATTGACCTGTACTGTGAGGGAGATGAGCGATCACCTGACTTCTTAAATACGGGCATACTGATGAGATTTTCTAGTGTGACGGGAAGCAATTCTCCTTAAGACAACGTTTAAACAGTTTTGTAAGGATGGGCGCAAGTTCTGGTTGAAGTGTTTTGAGTACTATAATTGGAATACCGTCAGGGCCGGTTGCTTTACTGGAATCAAGGATTTTGATTAGCTTGGCAATATCACGTACAGATATTAGTATATCACATAGCATGTTTTCTGCTACAGGAGGAAATATTGGAGGTTGGCAGCCTTGGTCGCGAAGGTTAAAATTAGCTGTAACGTTCTTGGCTTTGTCTGATGCTGACGAGATTACCTCAGGTCCATTTATGAGAGTTGGGATAGAGCACACGCTTCTGTTCAGGATTCTGTTTGCTATTTGCCAAAACTGGTGGGAACCAAGCCGCTGCTCAGCTACTTTGGACTTGAGGAACTGAGCATACAACTCTCTTGCGTTCTTTATTACTTTTTTACAGTGGTTGCTGGCAGTTCTGAAAGCGGGCTTAGTCTCAGTACATCTATTACGTTGGAAGCAATGGAAAAAGTAATTTCTATGCGCAATGGCAGCAGCACATTCCGGAGAGAACCATGGCTGGCTGTTAGGTTTTTGCTGGAATGTTTTCGAGGGTATGAAATGGTCTATACCTACGATTAACCATTCTGTCAGGTCTGATACTATAGAGGACACATCCTTTTTAAACATGGAACGCAGAAGTAGATCTGATATAAATGTGCGGAAGCTATCCCAGTCAGCCATAGAGTATCGATATACTGTACGATGGAGAGGTACATCTGGGGACTTCACTTTATCCTAACTGATTCAACAGAGTGGTCGGAAGATCCGTGGAGACAGAACTGAAGCTGAATACAGTTCAGGGCAAGTTGTAAGAAAAAAGTCTAGGAAAATTGCCTACTGGCCGTCAGTATCGGGAACACGGGTGGGTTCGTGAACAATCTGAGTGAAGTCATAAGCAATGGAGAAATCATGACAGAACCTCCCCTCATCATCAGTCTTGTTTGAGTGAGTTAAGCATTCCACATTGTAAACATTGAAGTCTCCACAGACATGAATATTAGCTGAAGGATAAGCAGATATACAACATGCCTTCAATAAGTTTCCAGACATTTTTCGTATGGGTACTTTTTTGATAGTACACACATGAAACTCTAGTCCTCTTCGAAGTAATCTCCTCCGACTGCAATGCACTTGCACCGTTCCAACAACTATTGATGTAAAAGTTCCAACAACATAGATTTTTCTTGTGTGAGCCTATCAATGACCCTTATCACAGTCTGTATCCTCACGAATAATTATGTGTACAGTTCACACACTAATAGCAAAGTGTTCACTTATTGTCTCTATAGATACACGACGGTCCTTATTCATGAAATTCTTTATTTGGCCAATCAAATTCGAAATAATTTTTCCTACACTCGGGAGAAATTCGAAACTTCAAACGTATTTATTTTTCAAAAGTTCGGTGGAGAACGAGAAAAACTACTTGTCTACGTTGGGAAAAAAAAACAATATTCGAGCGTAAAAATCCACAAACACGTGGCAAAAGAAGACTTCGAAAAAGGGCATCAATTCTTGCCGAAAAAAGGGTTTTACAAAGACGTCGCCAAAAGCCTTATCTTGCTGTTAAAAAGCTACTAAAAGCGTAAACTACGAGTTGAAACAGAACTCAAGACAATTGCGTTTAGAATTATTACTACTGAATTAACAAGACCATCTTTATAAATACAAGTAATGTTGAAAAAAAACTTTGTCGTTCTAAAAAGCATATTATATTGCTAATACGCCTTATTGTAAAAGGCATTAGCGTTGGAGAAAAAAAAAACTCCTGCAAAAGTAAATGATATTTATTTTATTGGCTAAAGCGAGTATTCGAAAAAAAAACGCCGGATTTTAATTCGATTAAAATAAATTTGCACTGATCGACGGAACTGCACGTCGAAGACGAAAAAAAAAACGATTTCTCTAAGCACGACAAATAAAGTGTTAACGAGAAAAGGACATTCTTGTTCGCACAGAAATCGAAAATAATAGCCAATATTTCGCAGATAAGTAACTATTTTTAAGGAAAAAAGAGGAAAAATGTGTAGAATCAACAAGGAATTGAACCCAGTACTTACACGTTACGAAAATTGAAAAATGACAATTGAAATCTACTGCTTTCTGTATAACTGCAAACGTCGAATTATTTCCTCATGAAAATGGCCACACGAGGAAATAAACATATGAAAGAAATATTCGTTAAATAACCAGGTATGAATTTTGTAAAGGTTTTTTTTCCTATAGAGTTGGTATTATAGGAAAAGTAAATCAACGAATTGGGTTGTTTCTGAAAAAAAAAACTCATTTTGTCATATTAAGTAATTCCACACCGTCCAAAAAAATGGACGATTTTGCAAAATAAATTTTGGAAATGGTGAAATTTCAACAAAGTCAACAATTAGAACTGGAAAAAGGTTCCGGGAAGAGCAATTGACAATACAGGAGAAGCAATTAACAATACAGAAACAAAACGATGAAATGCAACTGACAATAAAAACAAATGGAAAAGAAACAGTTAAATTCAATTAAATACCTCGAGGAAAAACAAGGAAGAGAAAAGAAAGAAATGAACGAACAAATATTGGAAAGGTAGTTAGATTTAATGAAATACTTCGAGGAAAAACAGGAAAGAGAAAAGAAACGAAACAAAAAATTCAATCGGATGAATCGGCGGCGGAAGCTTATTCTATGTGCAATGAGGTACTGTTGTATCAAGAAAAACTAGTAATCCTAGCTACAATACAAAAGAAAATTCTAAAGGATTTCCATACGGAGCACCCTGGGGCTACGCGAATGAAGAGCCTCATGAGGTCCTACGTTTACTAGAAGAGTATTGACACTTATATAGAAGGCACGGTAAAGTCGTGTAAGGGATGCGCATTGGCTGGAAAAGCGCCCCTAATATAATTTAGCCCGGGCCTAAAGCGGACTACCCATGGCAGAGAATACACGTAGATTACACAGGCCTACTGGATGGAAACTATTATTTAATAGTGGTAGACAGTTTTTCAAAATAGCCTGAGGTATTTCGATGTAAAAGTCCAACGATGGATTTTACAATCAGTGCTCTTCACGAATTGTTCGCTAGGTTTCGTGTGGTTTATTGTCTAGTGTTAGACAATGGCACAGGATTCACTTCAGTAGATTTTAAAAGCTTCTGCGAGGATTTCCAGGTGAACCACATACCGACGCCAACCTATCATCCCCGATCGAACGGTCTGACAGAGAGGTTTGTAGACACGCTGAAAAGAGCCCTGAAGAAGACTAAACGAACGCCCTCAGAAAAGGCGCTACAGCAGTTTTTACAAGTTTACTGAATTATGCCCAATGAAAGCATTTCATCGAAGATGACGCCAGCAGAGTTAATGTTCGCAAGGAAAATCAAGTCGGTGTTTGAGAAACTTTTGCTAAAACAGATGAAACCGCCAAATGCTATAGTTCCTAAAAGAGGTATTTACCTGGTGAAAAGGTATTTTCCAGGTACGCAAAAATAATAGTAGGATGTCGGAACTAGGAAAAGTCCAGAAAAGGATCGGGCGGATGGTCTACATTATTGAAGGTCCAAAATTTACTTACAAGAAGCATTTAAACGAAATTCATATCACAAATGGTGAAAGACAACCTCCTACTGATCAAGAAGAGGTAATGGACCAGATATATGACACGTTCAACTTGGTAACACCACAAGCTGCCGGACAACGCCAGTCCTCTAGAAAAAGGAAAATCACCGACCCGATAGAGATCAACGACAGGAAAAAGAGTTATACGATCATTCCAGGGGAATTAAAAGCTCGGGAGGGGAGGTACAAATCACCGCTATTGGAGAACTAAGTGGAATCAACAGAGACTAAATCGAGACATTCATACCATGTTTAACCGCATGCTACGAACACGTTCCTCTCATACCACTTTAATGGCTCCTATATTCTTTATGATGAATACATATTATATTTTATACCTTTACACTACTTGTGGTTTCTTTCATTTGTGACACCTTGCACGGGTCTACAACAATAATATATTCTGAAAATACTTTAACAACAAAAATACTTGATACTTTTTTTTATTTAAAGCCAGAAACGAATGACAAATAATGCTACAGATGAAACCAGTATAAAACATTTTAAAATGCAATTCGTCCTGTGACACTGAGTCGGGCGCCTCGGAATTTAAATTGCAAACATTTCTGCTTTGTTGTTTATTTGTTTTGTTTTGTTGTTTTTTGTTTTTTTTTTGTTATTGTTTTGTTATTTTGTTATGTTGTTTTGTTGCTTTGTTTGTTTTGTTGTTTTTTTGTTTTGTTATTTTGGAGGGTGTTGTTTTGGGGTTTTTTGTTATGTTTGTTGCTTCGTTGTTTTTTGTTTTGCTGTGGTGTTGTTTTGTTGTTGTTACTTTATTGTTTTATTGTTTTGTTGTTTCGTTATTTTAACGTTTTATCGTTTTGTTGATGTTATTTTATTGTTTTATTGTTTTGCTGTTTTATTGTGTTGTTGTTTTGTTATTTTAACGTTTACCGATTTAGAATATTATGTTCTCGGTTATGTGTGTGTGTGTGTGTGTTTTTTCAGGGTTGAAATTTTTTTTCCAACTTTTTGTTCATTTGATTATGTTACGTGAAGATGATTCAACGAAAATCAAAAGTACTAATAATATTATCATTCATCATGTTTTAGATTTCCAACACAAAAAGTTTTGTAAAAAACTAAAAAAAGTAATAATATAACTGTGATACGTATCAGGAATATGTAATATATAGTTTTTAAGTAAATTATATAGATATATAGATAGACATATAGATAGATATACATACATATATACATACATACATATATATATATATATATATATATATATATATATATATATATATATATATATATATATATATATATATATATAAAATAAAAATTACAATTAAATTTACCAAAATGATCCAAGATGGTAAAATTAAAGTATATTATAAATATTAAAGAATTAATATTTATAAAGTTATCTCAGCCAGATGTAAAAGCTCGATAAAACCAAATAGGAAATAGAGCTTATAAAACGAGCAAACAGTTAATAAACACATGTTAAAAACACTTTGAAATGAGTTAAAAACATATTTAATCTGAAAAGGAAACGCTAGATAAGTGGATAGTCCTTAATTCGCGGAGTTTCGAAAAAATACTTTCCTTCTCATCAGAGGGTAGGAATTAGCAAAATGCGGGATCGGATTTTGCATGCAAAAGTATTTGATGAAACAGCAAGTAAGTCAAAGATCTTACTTGAAAACAAAAAAGGTGAAGCAGAGGGAATATGGTAAAGAAAAAGGTGATTACACATGAATGGATAGTCTGGTGGAAATATATATATATAAATATATATATATTTCTCTACTTTCTCATCTATCTTCCCTATCTTTTCCTTTCGTCTTTTATTATTTGCTCTCCTTTAGTGATTCCCATTATTTCATAGTGAATCATATTTTCCTTTTTAATATTACCTACATATATATTCCGATTTTCTTTTATGTATTGCACCTAATTTTAATGTTTCTAAATTATTTCTTGCCATATTATTCTGTTCCTTTATCCTCCTTTTATATCGGAATGTTATGAAGCCAGTTTTTATCTACATTTGTATTTTGTAAAAATTTTGCCTCTTCTGCTATTCTAATTAGAAGCATTTCGTTTTTTTTTCCTAATTTTACTCTTTTAATTTTCCATGTTCTGATGATCTAAAAAGTTATAACTTTTATTCCTTGTCTTTCATTTCATATTATTGTTTGCTGTTCTTTATAGTGTTTTAACTTTTATTTCAATATTTGTACTTTGTATAATTCCGGTTCTTCTGTATTTAACGTTTTTCTTAATTTTTCCCTTTTAATTTTTATTATTGTCTTGGTGATATATTAAGATTGTGTTATTGTTCTGATAATATATTAAGCTTATATATAACTTTAATTTTATATTATTGTTTGTTCCTCTTAATAGTATTGCGATTCCCTCATCTTGAAAAGTGTTGCTTTCTTAAAGATTTACTCTTTGATTACATTATTATATATATATATATATATATATATATATATATATATATATATATATATATATATATATATATATATATATATATATATAGTCATCCACACACAGTACTGTTACGAACAGACACTAGTGTTTCATCCTCACACATTCATCGGTGCAGGAAGTGATAATTCTTGTCGGGCGCGGGACTAGACTCAGTCAACTGAGCTTTGTTTGGATTTGTGAGCTAGTCTTCTTCCCCTCAGTTTTCCATAAAATGTTTTTAAGGGAAGAAAGAAAATTAAGTAAAACAGAAGAAATGTTAAATGTATTTATACTAATATATATATATACATATATATATATATATATATATATATATATATATATATATATATATATATATATATACAGTGATGATCATATTTATTGGCACGGTAAAATAAAAGTTAAATTTTGTCTAATAAATTCTAAAAAAGGGATTAAATTAAAGAAAATAACAAAGTATATTATGTATTTTTAACTGGCCTTTCCGATGCAGTAATCGGATTTTAGAAAAAAATAAATAACAAAGGAACAACAAACATGATCATCACTGTATATATATTCACACACACGCACACACACACACACACACACACACACATATATATATTATAATATGTGTATATATATGTATATATTAGCTGTTAAAATTCCAAAAATCACGTTTCCTCAGTTGCTTTTAATTTAATTAAAAACTATTAAATTACACTATATTATGTTACACTATATTATATGACACTATATTATATTACACTATAGTATATTACACTATATTATATTACACTATATTATGTTACACTATATTATATGACACTATATTATATTACACTATAGTATATTACACTATATTATGTTACAATATATTATGTTACACTATATTATATTACACTATATTATGTTACACTATATTATATTACACTATATTATATTACACTATATTATATTACACTATATATACTCGTATAATAAATTCCTTTAGATTGGCCTTTATTAGTTTTATGGGAAAATTATTTGAAAAACTTTTATTAAAAAATTTTTATTGGGGAGACATTTTATATATAATTTGTTTTATCTATTACGATTGGTATATATATATTGCAAAAAAAAAAATATATATATATATATATATATATATATATATATAATCTTAATTGCAAAAAAGACAAACTACAAAATATATATGAAACTATTATACTTTACATAAAAGAGTACACGCAATAAACACACACACACACACACACATATATATATATATACACACACACATATATATATATATAATCTTAATTGCAAAAAAGACAAACTACAAAATATATATGAAACTATTATACTTTACATAAAAGAGTACACGCAATAAACACACACACACACACACACATATATATATATACACACACACATATATATATACACACACACATATATATATATGTATAAGGGTGGAAGTGCGTGCCCTTTGCTTGACCTGATTGTTAATGTTATCACACCCATCAAGCCAAACATGACATCTGTTGTCCATTTACATATCTCTATAAATCAAGATCGATAAACATTCACTCACTGTTGTTATTATTTACGCACGAGTTGTTACATGCAGAGTCCTTAACAGTGATCATTCACTGGAAAACAGTCAGTCTACCCTGGAACCTGAGTGACAATTCTCCGCAGATTACCAGTATTCTACGATTCTTCCGAAAACCTTTTCAAATCATTTTGAAAACTTATTACTTTCTTTGGAATTTGACTGGCAATAAGCCCCCTGTCATTTCTGTGCTTTTCCGGTCGAGGTCTGGATGGTGCTTTTTTCTATTCTAGTTTCTCTTTCTTTTTTTTTTCGCAATTTTATGTTAAAAATCAGGTTTGGTTTCAACTTCTCGCTAATTTTCTTCTAATTTCCTTTGATTGAAATTTTTATTTTCAATAAAAGGAAGGAGGATAAAGTAATATGAAACGATGGACCCTTGGGGCAGATCTTGAGGGTAGGGGAGTAGGGTTAGAAATCAGAAAAAAATCACTACTTAGAACGACCAATGGGAGGATAGGCGTCGAGTCAGAGTCTATTTATATTTATTTATTGTTTCTGTCCTTTAAACGCTGTTTACGTTGGCATCTTTCTTGGACCACGGGTATCTGCATTGGGTCTGCATGTCGATGCAAGCCCTGGCAGCCACCTGACCTAATAGGGCAGCGCTATACAAGGCAAAAAATAGGACGTCGCCTTCCCAACGCACACACATGCACACAACAGCCGCACCACCACGCCCTGACTCATACGGCCATCATCTCGTATCGATCAACTCCCAACCGCCATCCATTCCTGATTTGTCACATGAAAACGATTCTTCACTGATTTTGTCACGTTCTTCATAGTGTCCGTACAGAAAACACGTAGCGACATGCATGGGACAATATGCGAAACAGCACGAACTCAGATATCTATCACATTATGCTGATATGTATATTGATATATCTCACTTAACATTAATCCATTTCATTTTGTACTCATCCACTTATTTCAGTTTGCTTCGTATATTTAATAGATCTCATTCCATATATATTTGTATGTGGGTGAGAGAGACAGGGAAAAAGAGAGAGTGTGTGCATATATTTATATAAACATTATTTGTTTGCACATTTGCAAACGTGTTTCGACAAAAGCCAAATATCTTCGACGTCTTTTTCTTTTTTGAACCTGTCTTCACACACGGAATGGATCGACTTGATGTAAAAGCACTAAAACACAACATACTAATTCAAATTAAAACACAACATACTAATTCAAATTAAAACACAACATACTAATTCAAATTAAAACACAACATACTAATTCAAATTAAAACACAACATACTAATTCAAATTAAAACACAACATACTAATTCAAATTAAAACACAACATACTAATTCAAATTAAAACACAACATACTAATTCAAACTAAAACACAACATACTAATTCAAATTAAAACACAACATACTAATTCAAATTAAAACATAACATACTAATTCAAATTAAAACACAACACACTAATTCAAATTAAAACACAACATACTAATTCAAATTAAAACACAACATACTAATTCAAATTAAAACACAACACACTAATTCAAATTAAAACACAACATAGTAATTCAAATTAAAGACAATAAAACAATGAGTGTTTGATGGATAGATTTGGACTCAGAACAGCAATTCTTCCCCCTTTGTCAGAATCATCGCTCATAAGATGTAAAGATTTACAGCTGTATGTGATACAATCTATCTATATATCCATAAAAGTGAAAGTGTATGTCTGTCTGTTTGTCTGTCTCTGTGTGTCTGTGTACATTTCCTTACGCATTAACTCTGTCAATTTTAAGTCTACAGACTCGAAATTTGATATACAGGGTACTGAGATTTGGGAAAATCTTTGTAATCCGTTTTCGACCAGAAATTTGGCTTTTAAGGGGTCAAAGTTCAACGATTTAACCTTTGAGAACTCTACCATACTCCTGAGCCATTTTGGGGTCTATGCACTTGAAATTTTAGATATAGGGTCCTTGGACATGGATCTAACTTAATAACTTAATTTGAACCCAAAACAATAAATGTTAAGGAGTCATAATAGGGGTCAAAGTTTAAAAAAATTGACCGTTACCAAATTACTCAGGCCATTTCTGGACTAAACATTTGAAATTTTACGTAAGGATATTCAGAGATAGGGAAAGTTTTTTAATCGGCTTGGGTCGAAAATTTGAGCTACCAATATATAAATGTACGTATGTAGGTTTACATATCTGCCTAAAACTATCGACAGAGGCGACGGATTTTCACAAGATCAGTATCGTTTTGAAGCTCGACCCTTCAGACAACAAATACCGAAAAGTTGGCTAAAAATATTAATTTCTTCACCCTCAACTAGGCACTTTTCTACAGGGAGGGGTCGCTTTTTCGTCGATATTTTCGAAACTCATCCCCTCTTTTCGATTGTCTAGCCTTAATTTAAACCTACGTTACATCTGGTTTGACGGTGGTCGTAATAGTTAAGACGTCAGGGTTTTTTCACGTCCTTTTCCTCCTATACGGTACGGGTTCGAGCCTGTCTTCCTACTACCACTTTCTTTTTGCTCAACATACACCGCCAAACACCCGGGCAACGCCAGGCTGAAATGTTAGTATTTATATACAGTAGAACTCTGGGATATGGCATTAATCCGTTCCGGGGTTGGTGAAATCACCGAATGGCGCGACCTAAGCAAAATTATATACAGTACATATTCGAACATTTGCAGATGAGTTTCAGTTAGCGCCAGACATCTTCGAACCGACGTCATTTCCTTACAGCTCCAATGCCTAGAATATACATTCATGCATACATAAACGCACACACACACACACACACACACACACACACACACACACACACACACACACACACATATATATATATATATATATATATATATATATATATATTTAAAGTGATGGTTGTGTAGTTTCAACGAGAGAAAAAAATGTATATTTAAAAGAGTGTAGCCATCAACAATTGTGGTTTTTTTTAAAGGTTTTCATCAAAAATATGATGAAAACCTTTAAAAATAAACCACAATTGTTGATGGCTACACTCTTTTAAATATATATATATATATATATATATATATATATATATATATATATATATATATATATATATATACCACTTTTCGATATTTCAGTAACTTCACAGTATTCCTAACTCAGAAATACTGATAATGATATTGACGTGCCAAATCGTTAATCGTTATGTATAGACTCCTTACAATGCTTATATAAATATATTTATAAATTTCTATACATGCATTTTTGAAAATATATTGTTTTTAGATACTATTGAGAAGAACATATAGCTTATTGATACCTTTTTTATTATTTATTTCATTGTTTTCATTATTTATTATTTTATTATATTAATATTAATAAACTATCTTTTCTTCTCAGTAGCATTTATAAGAGTGGAAAGATTCCAGCAGATATGCTTATCTCGACATTCATATGAAACCTAAAATAACCGATTGTGAATGTAACCTGATGAGCCATACAGCAAAGCTTCTACTGAAAATACTTATGATGAGACTGCGAAACAAAAGACGATCTGAAATATCAGAAGTGCAATTTGGATTTGTTGCCGATAAGGGAACAACAAATGCCATATTAACAATGATGGTTCTGACAGAAAGATGTGTAGAGATGCAGAAAGATGTGTAGAGATGCAGAAAGATGTGTAGAGATGCAGAAAGATGTGTAGAGATGCAAAAAGATGTTTAGAGATGCAGAAAGATGTGTAGAGATGCAAAAAGAGGTGTAGAGATGCAAACAGATGTTTAGAGACGCAGAAAGATGTGTAGAGATGCAAAAAGATGTTTAGAGATGCAGAAAGATGTGTAGAGATGCAAAAAGATATTTAGAGATACAGAAAGATGTGTAGAGATGCAAAAAGATGTGTAGAGATGCAGAAAGATGTGTAGAGATGCAGAAAGATGTTTAGAGATACAGAAAGATGTGTAGAGATGCAAAAAGATGTGTAGAGATGCAGAAAGATGTGTAGAGATGCAGAAAGATGTTTAGAGATACAGAAAGATGTGTAGAGATGCAAAAAGATGTGTAGAGATGCAGAAAGATGTTTAGAGATACAGAAAGATGTGTAGAGATGCAGAAAGATGTGTAGAGATGCAAAAAGATGTGTAGAGATACAGAAAGATTTGTAGAGATACAGAAAGATGTTTAGAGATGCAAAAAGATGTGTAGAGATACAGAAAGATGTGTAGAGATACAGAAAGATGTGTAGAGATACAGAAAGATGTTTAGAGATGCAAAAAGATGTGTAGAGATACAGAAAGATGTTTAGAGATACAGAAAGATGTGTAGAGATGCAGAAAGATGTGTAGAGATACAGAAAGATGTGTAGAGATGCAGAAAGATGTGTAGAGATGCAGAAAGATGTGTAGAGATACAGAAAGATGTGTAGAGATGCAGAAAGATTTGTAGAGATGCAGAAAGATGTGTAGAGATGCAGAAAGATGTGTAAAGATGCAGAAAGATGTGTAGAGATGCAGAAAGATGTGTAGAGATACAGAAAGATGTGTAGAGATGCAGAAAGATGTGTAGAGATGCAGAAACATGTTTAGAGATACAGAAAGATGTGTAGAGATGTGTCGAGATACAGAAAGATGTGTAGAGATGTGTCGAGATACAGAAAGATGTGTAGAGATGCAGATAGATTTGTAGAGATGCAGAAAGATGTGTAGAGATACAGAAAGATGTTTAGAGATGCTGAAAGATGTGTAGAGATGCAAAAAGATGTTTAGAGATGCAGAAAGATTTGTAGAGATGCAGAAAGATGTGTAGAGATGCAGAAAGATGTGTAGAGATGCAGAAACATGTGTAGAGATGCAGAAAGATGTGTAGAGATGCAGAAAGATTTGTAGAGATGCAGAAAGATGTGTAGAAATGCGGAAAGATGTGTAGAAATGCAGAAAGATTTGTAGAAATGCGGAAAGATGTGTAGAAATGCGGAAAGATGTGTAGAGATGCAGAAAGATTTGTAGAGATACAGAAAGATGTGTAGAGATGCAGAAAGATGTGTACAGATGCAAAAAGATGCGTAGAGATGTAGAAAGATGTTTAAAGATGCAGAAAGATTTGTAGAGATGCAGAAAGATGTTTAGAGATGCAGAAAGATGTTTAGAGATGCAGAAAGATGTGTAGCGATGCAGAAAGATGTTTAGAGATGCAGAAAGATGTTTAGAGATGCAGAAAGATGTGTAGAGATGCAGAAATATGTGTAGAGATGCAGAAAGATGTTTAGAGATGCAGAAAGATGTTTAGAGATGCAGAAAGATGTTTAGAGATGCAGAAAGATGTGTAGAGATGCAGAAAGATGTGTAGAGATGCAGAAATATGTGTAGAGATGCAGAAAGATGTTTAGAGATGCAGAAAGATGTGTAGAGATGCAGAAAGATGTGTAGAGATGCAGAAAGACCTCTACCTGTGTTTTATTGATTTCTCAAAAGCCTTTGATAAAGCAAAACATGACGACCTATTCAAAATGCTAAATAAACTAAACATCGATGGAAAAAAACTTAGAATTCTCAGCCAGCTTTATTGGAGAGAAAAAAAATGACAAAATAGATGGAGAACACAGTGAGAAGACATTAATAAGAAGAGGAGTCTGCCAGGGGTTTTGTCACCAGATTAATTCAACCTCTATAGCAAAATCATACTGAGAGAGATTGTGGATAACATATAAGGAATAAGTTTGGGTGGACATAACATTAACCCTCTAAGGTATGCAGACGACATTGGATTAATAGCACAATTCGAAGAGACCCTTCACACATGCTGAATAATATGGTGGAAGCAAGTGAAAGTAAAAGACTTGCTTTAAACATCTCAAAAATGGTAAGCATGACAGTATCCAAGAACACCTAAGTTCCAACATACACGCCACTATGTCGCGATCTATAAGTTAAACACGTTGATAAATTCAAATATCTTGGATACTGGATCATATCTGATGGAAGGTGCACGACTAAAATACAAAGTCGCATAACCACAGCCAAAATCATCTTCAAGAGATTGTCATCAATCATGACCAACAGAAACATTAAAATAGGCACCAAATTCAGAATGCTCCGAACGTATGTATGGCCTGTTCTATTATAAGCTTGTGAGTGCTGCACAATCACCAACAGAACGAGGAAAAGACGAGAGGCAACTGAAACTTGGTTCCTGGCGATAATTTTTAAGATATCCTGGACAGGAAAGAAAACAAACAAGAAATGGCAAACACAAAAAGGTCTCTAATGAGAACAGCACGAAAACGACGAATAAGATTCATGGCCATGTCTTTAGAAAAAGCGGAATAGAACTTATAAATAGAAATTAGTTTGACGGGAAAGATGTCAGGTAGAAGAAGCAGAGGATGACAGCGAGACATGTTTTAAAGGGGAGAAACTATTAGAGTAAAAGGCTTTTTTAACAGTGAAAGGGTGGGATTTTGCTGCTTGTATGGTAAGTTGGGAGTATATATGTCGAGAGGCTTCAAGTACTATGAATTTATCAGAGCACATTAAAGTATTTATGAAACAAATAATTGCGGCGAATTACTTATAAACAAATAATTGCGGCGATGGGACAGACGTAGGAATTTGATCGACAGTGCGAAGCCAATGAGATTTACGATTCTTTTTTGGACTCAATCTAAGTGTGACAAACTACTGATAGATGCATCAACTTAGATGTGACAACAATACTCCGTTCATGCGCGAGATGCAGCTTGATAAAGATATCGGATACTTTTTTGTGTGAGTAATTTTCTAACACGGTAGATGAAGCATACCTTCTTTGCAGCCGCTTTGGCAATGTCTTTAATTTGTTCCAATTCATAATTCCTGTGAATGTTAGGCCAAGGAGTTTGAAAAATGGGCCCTCAGGTGGGGTGGTATTTGTCATGGCAAGCGTTAATTGAGAAGATTGTCTGTACTTTTAAAGGAAAGAAGTTTAGTCTTAGTAGCATTGAATGTTACTAAGCATTTACGACCCCATTCTATTGTAGATTGAAAGTCGTTTTTTTTTATCTAGGATGTCTACCATTGCCTTAGATATCAATTCTTTTTTCCCTTATATCCGTGCATCAGCAAAGATTTCTTGCCTATAACAGTTAATGAAAGTTGCGAAACCCTTCGTCTAGTATTTTATGTTATCTTCTATCATTTTCTATCATTAAGTGTTTGTTGCTATTTTTTCTTTTAACAAAAGAATTTGCATCCATAAAATATGAAATTAAGAATCCGCCCCCCTTTTTTTTTTTTTTTTTTTGCTGGGAAAAAAATTACGTTTATTGATAACATTATTCGTCTTACGCTCTAGTCGCCAGAAAATGTGAACTTTTACACAAATGTTCCATTTCGTTTGTTCATTATTCGACAGATGTCTGCTCCATAAAACAATACAAGTAAAATGAATACAACCGGTGTTCGATGAAGTGTGACATCAAAAAATAAAAGACCCTACGCTTTGTATACTTGCCTTCTAGGTTATGCAGATAAAAGTTTACAATAAAAAAAAAGTCACAGGAAAATGTCTTGCGTTTCTGCTACGAGAACCGTATAAATTTTTAAGTTCATTTGTGGTGAGCAGAAATAAATTTTACTTTGATTCCTCACGGGACAGAGTTAGACACCAGGGTCGTTTTTTTTTATTAAGTTATGGGGAAAAAAATAACCGGAAAAAGCCACAGTTTTTTTAAGGGTTACTGATCAAACAAAAAAATGTTCACAATCTTTGTAAGTACTATAAACAATGAAAGTAATGAAACGAAATATGTGGATCCCGATAAGTTAAGCAGCAAACCTGAGTATTTAAGTCAGTTAGGGAAAATTTGGGTTAGTTAGAATGTATGTGTATACTCAACGAATTTTTTATCTACAGACTTGAAATTTGGTGTGTAGGGTATTCAGACATATGAAAAGTTTTTAATGAGTTTTCAACCGGAAGTGGCTAAGAAGTAAAAATTGAAAATTTGGTACTTGGGTTCATTGGATTAGTCAACTATTTCACGATTGCACATGCGCAGTCGTGAAACGTGACAGCTTCTTTGTGTTAAGTATAAATTTGTTTGAAAACGTTTTACTGATCATGTCAAGCTGACCTAATGTTTATCGTATTTGGTTTCGGTTTCGATCTCAGCACGACTTTTATAAAAAGTGATCTGTTTCAAAAAAAAACATAATAATCGCATGCACATCTAATTTCTTTCCGTTTTTTTTTATTCATTTTTTAAAGGAATTTAACGTTACTTTTAATACTTATGGTATTTCTGTTTATAATAAATAAGAAATCTGCATTAATTAAAATATAATATTTATGCGCATTTTATTACCATTCAACGCCGGGCAGCTTGCTAGTAGATATATAATTGTAAAAGTCCTTGCTTGTATTTTGTCTATGAACAACATTGTTGTCATAGATACCAGCTTGTACTTTATAAAATTCACACTCTTTTCTACAGTCCAACCAAATTGAGTATAAATAATCTTCAGTCTTTGCATAGCATGTGGACATAGTTCCAATCATGAGACTATGTTTTGTTATGTTTTGGTTTCGGTTTCGATTCTAGCTGAAGGCACTCAAATTATATATATATATATATACATATATACATATATATATACATATATATATATACACATATATATACATATATATACATATATATATATATATATATATATATATATATATATATATTGTTGAAATCATGACTATGTATTGGGTACAATATAATATGAAATAATTGACTCTATTATAATAAATAGAGAACCTGCGTAAGTAAAAAAAAATAATATTTAAGCATATTTTATGAACGGGCAACGCCGCATGATATATATATATATATATATATATATATATATATATATATATATATATAAAGAGAGAGAGAGAATGTGTCTGCGTGAGGACAATTCTCTACCTATATACTCAACAAATCTTTGATCTACAGACTTGAAATTTGGTATATAGGGCATTCAGACATGTGGAAAACTTCGTAAGCAGTTTTCATCCGGAAAAAAGACTGCTAAGGAATAAAAATTGAAAATTTGGTAGGTTAGGAGTCATCGTATTTTTATGTTTGTAAACTGTTTCACAAATGCGCATGCGTGAATCGCTAACATGACAGATTTCCTATGTTAGGAATAAATAGGTTTTAAAACACTTTTAAAATATAGTGCTAAGCTTGCCTAATGTTATCGTACTTACGTCTTTTTCTATCTTAGCTCGAGTATATATATATATATATATATATATATATATATATATATATATATATATATATATATATATATAAGAGATAAACGCCTTAGAAAAACATAATACTCTCATGCACATATCTCAGTTTCTGTATGGATTGAAATATAATATTTATGCGTACGGTACAACCGGACAACGCCTGGTCGCCTACTTGTATATATATATATATATATATATATATATATATATATATATTAAAGGTTACCGTTCTATTATTAATTATTATTAAAACGAACTTTTTCATATACTCAGTTATGGATGTGCGGGCAACTTCATACAGTTTAACTAATTTGCATATTTCTTTGAAAACCAAGCGTTCATTTATTAATTCTCCTTTTTTTTTTAGATTATTGGCTTCATTTAATTACTAATACGCTTTATTCTTTTATGCATACTTTCTATATTCTGTATAATTTCGTAGAATTTACGATGAAAAATGTTCTAACACCTCGTGTATATCTATATATATATATATATATATATACGAGGGGTGTGCAATAAGTAATGCCCCTGACTCACTTCCCATAGCAGTAGAGCAACGAAACTTAGCACAGTTATTAGTCTTTCTCTACATAGAAACCACCCAGAGTTATGAATTTCTCCCATCGTTTGATGCAGCTCTGAAGACCGTTTTTGTAGAACACCCCAGGTTGGTCTACCAACCACGATATGACTTCAGAAATCAATGCTGCATCATCTGGGAAACGCTATCCTTTCAAAAACAACTTCATCGCTGGGAAAAGGTGAAACTCAGAGGGTTCAAGGTCAGAAGAGTAGGGAGGATGGGGAAGTATTTCATAACCACACGCCCATGCTTCTGATCTGGCGACATGCGAGTTGTCCACCAGAGTGTTGTCCTGCAGAAGGAGGGTACCTTTGCTGATCTTGCCCCGCCTCTTGATTTTGATAGCTTCCCTTAATTTCCTCAAAAAGGAAGCATAATAGGCTCCTGTAATTGTGTTACCCTTTGCCAGGAAATCTGTTATCACTACTCCGTCCTCCGTACTACTTGCCAGCGGAAGGCTGCATCCTTGCCTTCTTTGGAGGTGGTGATTCAAGTTCATCCACTGCTTTGACTGGGCTTTGGTCTCTGGATCATAGTAATGGACCCAGGTTTCATCCTGTGTAATCAGTCTTTTGAAAAACTTTGACTCATCTTCATGACACATCTCCAAATTCATCCTCGAGCACTAGACGCGTTCTCGCTTCTGGAATGGTGTGAGCAACCTGGGAATCCATCTGGCAGACATCTTATGCATATGCAAATGGTCATGAATGATAGTTGCGACAAACCCTGTACTAATCTCGACATCTTGGGCTATTTGGCGAATAGTAATGCGCCGATCTTCCAAAATGGCAGCCTTAACTTGATGGACAGATGCCTCATCAATGGCAGAATGGGGGGGGCGACCAAGTCTGGGAGCTGTTTCCTCAGACTGCCGGCCATGTTTGAATTCACGATGCCATCGTTTTACAAGGTCATATGATGGGGCATTATCACCATAAGTTTCTTTAATTTCATCAAAAGTTTCCTGTGGTGTGCGTCCTTTCAAATATAAAAACCGGATCACTGCTCGACATTCAACAGGCTCCATTTCACACCTGACTCAGTTCAAACACTTGTAAAAAAAGAAACCACAATCAGTTCAGAGCTTTAATTTGCTATCTAACCGGTAAAGATATAAATCATTGCACATGCAAAATTTCAGCTAGATCAGACAACTGGAAGTGGGTCAGTGGCATTACTTATTGCACGCCCCTCATATATATATATATATATATATATATATATATATATATATATATATATATATATATACTTATAACTTTTTTTCTAATCTGATATTGATATTGGCTGTTTGGCTACATATGTTTCAGATGTTGGACCATGTTTACGATCTAACAGCCTCGTCAGGCCTCGCAGAAGTCTATATATATATATATGTATATACATATACACACAATAGTTGATTGATAATATTTGAATGTATTCTTGTAAGTTAAACGCATCATGCTAACATCCATATATGCAATATATAAAGTTCATATACATATATATATATATATATATATATATATATATATATATACATACATACATATATATATGTGACCCTGTCGATGTGTGTGCGAAAATGTCAAACTAACTCATCTCTGAATATTTAGGCTACAGAGTTGAAATTTAATATATATTTGTAGCGCACTTTCGAATTTTTTTAGCCTGTAAAATATTCGCTAAACCATACGAAATGATACTTCCTCCTCCTCCTCCTCCTCCTCCTCCCTCACTCCTATCATCTTCCTTCACCACACCTCCTTCCAAACCCCCACTGCTCATATTCACAAAGTATACACCCACTTTCTTCGAAAAGCAAACCATTTTATAAAACTAATGTAATTTTGACTCCCGTTTCATTTTTGGTCTGATGAGTTGTTATCCTTGAATTGGGATTCCACTGAAACATGTATGCACATATGTAACCAATAATGTTTGTATGATAAACAGACTATGCCCTGCCCTGCATTGAGCACTCTTTAATAATCATGCGTGATTCATTGGATTTACATCTAGGAAAAAAATCGGTACAAACATTACATATATATATAAGCCTGAAGAGTCTTAGAGTGGATGAAACGAGGAATATTCAGTGTAGCTTAATCACCATATATATTTTATAACTTATATATATATATATATATATATATATATATAGTATGTTTGTTGTTTTTTTTGTTGTTGTTTGTTTGTTTACAAACAGACGTCCGTTCTATCCCAACTATCATCAATGGACCTGGGATCATCTCGTCAGCATCAGACAAGGTCAGACTATTTGCCAAGAACTTTGCAGCTAATTCTACCCTATGCGACAATGACCATCAACTCCCTGTATTTCCTCCTATAACAGACAACACGCTATGCAACATACAAATATCTGTGCGTGAAGTCGCCAAGCTAATCAAGAACCTTGATTCCAGTAAAGCAACTGGCCCTGATGGCATTCCAGTTATAGTGCTAAAAAAGCTCCAACCAGAACTTGCCCTCATACTTATTAAACTGTTTAAGCGTTGCCTTAAGGAGAAGTGCTTTCCAACACCCTGGAAAACCTCATCAGTATGCCCTGTATTTAAGATTTAGGTGATAAGTCATCTCCCTCTCAGTACAGACCAATAAATCTCCTGTGTGTCATGAGTAAGTTGTTGGAATCCATATTAAATAAAGAAGTAGTCAACCACCTCAACAGAAACAACCTTATTAGTGACATGCAATATGGTTTCCGCTCTGCAAGATCTACAGCAGATGTGCTAACGGTTATATCTTACAGGATTAGTGAATCTCTTGACAAAGGCTTCCTTTCCAGGGCAATTGCTCTTGACATATCGAAGGCCTTCGATAAGGTATGGCATAAAGGCCTACTTCACAAGATTTCCAGCTACGGTATTACTGGAACTGTTTTCTCAATCATTAAATCATTTCTCTCTGATAGATTCATAAGAGTAGTGGTTGATGGGCAGACATCAAAGGCCCACAGTATTAATGCTGGAGTCCCCCAGTGGTCCATCGTGGGCCCAACTCTCTTCCTGATCTACATCAATGATCTACAGCAGATGTGGTAACGGTTATATCTCACAGGATTAGTGAATCTCTTGACAAAGGTTTTCTTTCCAGGGCAATTGCTCTTGACATATCGAAGGCCTTCGATAAGGTATGGCATAAGGGCCTACTTCACAAGATTTCCAGCTACGGTATTACTGGAACTGTTTTCTCAATCATTAAATCATTTCTCTCTGATAGATTCATAAGAGTAGTGGTTGATGGGCAGACATCAGAGGCCCACAGTATTAATGCTGGAGTCCCCCAGTGGTCCATCGTGGGCCCAACTCTCTTCCTGATCTACATCAATGATCTACAGCAGATGTGGTAACGGTTATATCTCACAGGATTAGTGAATCTCTTGACAAAGGTTTCCTTTCCAGGGCAATTGCTCTTGACATATCGAAGGCCTTCGATAAGGTATGGCATAAGGGCCTACTTCACAAGATTTCCAGCTACGGTATTACTGAAACTGTTTTCTCAATCATTAAATCATTTCTCTCTGATAGATTCATAAGAGTAGTGGTTGATGGGCAGACATCAGAGGCCCACAGTATTAATGCTGGAGTCCCCCAGGGGTCCATCCTGGGCCCAACTCTCTTCCTGATCTACATCAATGATCTACAGCAGATGAGCTAACGGTTATATCTCACAGGATTAGTGAATCTCTTGACAAAGGTTTCCTTTCCAGGGCAATTGCTCTTGACATATCGAAGGCCTTCGATAAGGTATGGCATAAGGGCCTACTTCACAAGATTTCCAGCTACGGTATTACTGGAACTGTTTTCTCAATCATTAAATCATTTCTCTCTGATAGATTCATAAGAGTAGTGGTTGATGGGTATACATCAGAGGCCCACAGTATTAATGCTGGAGTCCCCCAGGGGTCCATCCTGGGCCCAACTCTCTTCCTGATCTACATCAATGATCTACAGCAGATGAGCTAACGGTTATATCTCACAGGATTAGTGAATCTCTTGACAAAGGTTTCCTTTCCAGAGCAATTGCTCTTGACATATCGAAGGCCTTCGATAAGGTATGGCATAAGGGCCTACTTCACAAGATTTCCAGCTACGGTATTACTGGAACTGTTTTCTCAATCATTAAATCATTTCTCTCTGATAGATTCATAAGAGTAGTGGTTGATGGGCAGACATCAGAGGCCCACAGTATTAATGCTGGAGTCCCCCAGTGGTCCATCGTGGGCCCAACTCTCTTCCTGATCTACATCAATGATCTACAGCAGATGTGGTAACGGTTATATCTCACAGGATTAGTGAATCTCTTGACAAAGGTTTCCTTTCCAGGGCAATTGCTCTTGACATATCGAAGGCCTTCGATAAGATATGCCATAAGGGCCTACTTCACAAGATTTCCAGCTACGGTATTACTGGAACTGTTTTCTCAATCATTAAATCATTTCTCTCTGATAGATTCATAAGAGTAGTGGTTGATGGGTATACATCAGAGGCCCACAGTATTAATGCTGGAGTCCCCCAGGGGTCCATCCTGGGCCCAACTCTCTTCCTGATCTATATCAATGATCTTCCAAAACACATACTTAAATCATTCGTAATAGTGAAATTTAACCAATCAGAATGTCTGAAGCGATTTCCATAAAACATAAATAAAATACCGGTACAATATTTGGAAATCTATTTGTTGTACTTGTAATGAGAAATAGATGTTTTGTTCTATTTTCGAACGATAAAAAAGCCGTTGAGTGATTGTAATATTTTTAAACATGAATCAATTCAAATTAAAAAATATATGAGGCTGTTTCTTTTTTCTGTTTCATTTTTAAATTCTAATAGACATATATCGTTTAAAACATGATTATGTAGACGTCTTAATAATTGTAATTACGTTCTTATTCCCAGAAGATACAAATGAAGAAGGTCGGAGATTAAATCGACTGAAATTTGTGCAAATAACACCCCAAGATGAGAACAGTAATACGAAAAATGAAACAACTTATTGCTATCTAAACAAATTCCGAAACGCAACATTAAAAAAAGTCTTATGTTGTTTTTATGTCTTGTCCGATGATAAAAGTTACTGTTTTCGCCAACAATAGGAGTAACACGTTAGCCATAAAAACTCGGTTACCTCCCCCTGATTGGCAGGTGATTGGGGTGAGAGCATCGCACGTTTTATGTGAACAAAACAACTAAATTATGTTCCATCGATATGCTACCATTTTTTTATGCTTCATCTAGTTTTCTGATATTCTTATGTTATCAAATATTCATAGACCAATATTCTATTTCTAGTTTTGATCTGCGTATCAAACGTCGATATGCAATTGACCGTTTAAGAAGAGAGAGGCCTCGACACGGTTCGGTTTAGGTTTTCTGATAACGCCTCTTGCTATTTGTCCGTTTTGACGATGTCGATCGTGGAGAAGCGTGCAAATATCATATCTGAGCAACCATTTATTAGTCGAGTTGTAGCTCGTGCAAAATCGATAGGTGATCACAAATCGATGTTATCTCTTGCGCATAGAAATAGATACCTCCAGAGCAGGAGGGCATTCTGAAGTATGGACATTATTGTGGTGTGAATGTTGAAACAAATAAGGAGAAGACTAGTAAAAAGTGAAATGAATAATATATTGAAATGTATTATATATTGAAGTGAATAATATATTGAAATGAATAATATATTGAAATGAATTATATATTGAAATGAATTATATATTGAAATGAATAATATATTGAAATGAATAATATATTGAAATGAATAATATATTGAAATGAATGATATATTGAAATGAATAATATATTGAAATGAAAAATATATTGAAATGAATAATATATTGAAATGAATTATATATTGAAATGAATAATATATTGAAATGAATAATATATTGAAATGAATAATATATTGAAATGAATAATATATTGAAATGAATTATATATTGAAATGAATAATATATTGAAATGAAAAATATATAGAAATGAAAAATATATTGAAATGAATAATATATTGAAATGAATAATATATTGAAATGAAAAATATATTGAAATGAATAATATATTGAAATGAATAATATATTGAAATGAAAAATATATTGAAATGAATTATATATTGAAATGAATAATATATTGAAATGAATTATATATTGAAATGAAAAATATATTGAAATGAAAAATATATTGAAATGAAAAATATATTGAAATGAATAATATATTGAAATGAATAATATATTGAAATGAATAATATATTGAAATGAATAATATATTGAAATGAATAATATATTGAAATGAAAAATATATAGAAATGAATAATATATTGAAATGAATAATATATTGAAATGAATTATATATTGAAATGAATAATATATTGAAATGAAAAATATATTGAAATGAAAAATATATTGAAATGAATAATATATTGAAATGAATAATATATTGAGATGAATAATATATTGAAATGAAAAATATATTGAAATGAATAATATATTGAAATGAATAATATATTAAAATGAAAAATATATTGAAATGAAAAATATATTGAAATGAATTATATATTGAAATGAAAAATATATTGAAATGAATAATATATTGAAATGAAAAATATATTGAAATGAATAATATATTGAAATGAAAAATATATTGAAATGAATAATATATTGAAATGAATAATATATAGAAATGAAAAATATATTGAAATGAAAAATATATTAAAATGAATAATATATTGGAATGAAAAATATATTGAAATGAATTATATATTGAAATGAATAATATATTGAAATGAATTATATATTGAAATGAAAAATATATTGAAATGAATGATATATTTAAATGAATTATATATTGAAATGAAAAATATATTGAAATGAAAAATATATTGAAATGAAAAATATATTGAAATGAATTATATATTGAAATGAAAAATATATTGAAATGAATTATATATTGAAATGAAAAATATATTAAAATGAAAAATATATTGAAATGAAAAATATATTGAAATGAATAATATATTGAAATGAAAAATATATTGAAATGAATAATATATGCAAATGGAAAATATATTGAAATGAATAATATATTGAAATGAAAAATATATTGAAATGAAAAATATATTGAAATGAATTATATATTGAAATGAAAAATATATTGAAATGAATAATATATTGAAATGAATAATATATTGAAATGAATAATATATTGAAATGAATAATATATTGAAATGAAAAATATATTGAACTGAATTATATATTGAAATGAATAATATATTGAAATGAATAATATATTGAAATGAATTATATATTGAAATGAATAATATATTGAAATGAATAATATATTGAAATGAAAATTATATCGAAATGAAAATTATATTGAAATGAATAATATATTGAAATGAATAATATATTGAAATGAATAATATATTACAATGAATAATATATTGAAATGAATAATATATTACAATGAAAAATATATTGAAATGAAAATTATATTGAAATGAATTATATATTGAAATGAATAATATA
This sequence comes from Euprymna scolopes, assembly GCF_053919585.1. NCBI lineage: Eukaryota > Metazoa > Mollusca > Cephalopoda > Sepiida > Sepiolidae > Euprymna > Euprymna scolopes. The sequence goes on from NC_136517.1 coordinate 3,482,011, forward strand.
TTGAAATGAATAATATATTGAAATGAAAAATATATTGAAATGAAAAATATATTGAAATGAATAATATATTGAAATTAATAATATATTGAAATGAATAATATATTGAAATGAATAATATATTGAAATGAATAATATATTGAAATGAATAATATATTGAAATGAATTATATATTGAAATGAAAAATATATTGAAATGAAAAATATATTGAAATGAATAATATATTGAAATGAATAATATATTGAAATGAATAATATATTACAATGAATAACATATTGAAATGAATAATATATTACAATGAAAAATATATTGAAATGAAAATTATATTGAAATGAATTATATATTGAAATGAATAATATATTGAAATGAATAATATATTGAAATGAGTAATATATTGAAATGAAAAATATATTGAAATGAATAATATATTGAAATGAAAAATATATTGAAATGAATAATATATTGAAATGAATAATATATTGAAATGAAAAATATATTGAAATGAATAATATATTGAAATGAATAATATATTGAAATGAATAATATATTGAAATGAATAATATATTTAATTGAATAATATATTGAACAAAAATACAGACAAGTATGTTAGTTGAGTGGGAACTACGCTCAACTGAACACAAATAATGTACACCTCTCTCCCCCTGAGTCTTGGGTCTAGACTGATTGGAAAGCAGAACGTGCTTACCGGAAATTACGTCAGGAGTAGTCCATCGTCAGAATATGTAGGCGTGCCACCCCAACAGACAACAAAATTAAAAATTAATTAAAAACCAAATATATTTTTTAAATCCATTTTTTTCACACTGAGAATTAAAACCAGACTATTGGGCCGACAGTTAGGAAAGTTTATCTATTTTTTTTTAATCTTTGTTCGCATTGGCGGTTACCTAGAGAGCTCAATTCCATTAAGGATAATTACGCTGCACATTAAGCAGCAATCATTAATTCCGTTAATAGGGAGATCGTAAACGAAAGCATGGATACGGATGAGGCCCGCAATTAATAAATAAAATATTCTCAAAATAACGAGTTTAGGGTCGATTTAAAATCGAATTAAGGACAATAGTTTCCTGCGAAGGTTTCACCCATAGGATCGTCAGGTAACCTGATCAAATATGAATGTGTAATGTCGCATTGATACGCTGTGAAATTTTCACGCGTCATCGAATCTTATAATATTATCGACTAGTCAAATATTCATGAGACGATCTTCTATTTCTAGTCTCGTTTGTTTAATAAAGCGTCGATATGCAATTGACCGTTCAAATAGGCAGACTGCGACACGGTTCGACCTCTTTCTTTCGTTCTATTTCAAATGGAGCGCCGAGAGTAGAGAGGCGTGTAAGTAGCCCATCTTTGTCATTTATTGGTCGACTTTGCCATCCGAACCAAAAAGATCGATACTCTTATTTGTGTAGAAACGGATGGGAGAGCGGGAAACAGTTCGTCAGTTGATCTAGCAAATTATTTGTTGATTGTTAAGGAAGTGAGCTTCGCTTAATAGATCGTCCTATCCTCTCTCCCCCTCTCTCTACCTCTCTCTCTCTCACTCTATCCCCCACTGTCCCTCTCTCTATCTTTCTCTCCCCCTCTCTTCTCGTCCTCTCTCTTTCTCTCTCTCTCTCTCTCTCTCTCTCTCTCTCTCTCTCTCTCTCTCTCTCTCTCTCTCTCTGGAGTATGTGATATGATAGAGTTGATTATCACTTTTAACCGAACATGACATTTTTCACAAACATTTTTCAATTCTTTAAGAAAAACATTCGGCAAATCACTTGTAGATTGTTGAGGAACTGATGTGACTTAGCTCTCTCTCTCTCTCTCTCTCTCTCTCTCTCTCTCTCTCTCTCTCTCTTGTTTGAAACAATAATAAGAAGAAGAAAAAGAAGAAGAAAGAATTATAATAATAATAAGATGAAGAAAAAGAAGAAACAAATAAATAAACAAAATACATTAACATAATGAGATAACAAATTTCAACATAAGAATATCTCCTAATAGAAAAATTCTATAAATAATATAATAATAATAATGATATTTACAACAAATTAAACAAGATTAATATATATATATATATATATATATATATATATATATATATATATATATATATATATATAGCCAATAAATGATTATAACAAAAAATAAAAAATAAATAAATAAAATAAAATTACCTCCAGCAGTTACCTACAATTTTCACTAGTCATATCTTACTGCGGTCCTAACCTCCATCTGCAGTCCTGTTCTCTTCCGTCATCTTGAATATACTTTTGTTTTCTTTTTGAAAAGGGGAGGTATTTTCTCCCGAAATTAATCAAAGTTCCATACCACCAACGGGCTTTATATACATCGGACATAACAACAACTTGGTTACAAATTAATTATATAACGAGGTGAGGGATAATAGACGAATAAACAGATAGGCATTTCCCTAAATAGAACATACCCGTCTATTTGTTTGTTTGTTTTTCTTTTCTTTACTCATGTAATTCCGGTCCTTTCCGCATTGCTTTTGGTTTTTAAAACTTCCATACATTCATTTACCAGCAATGCTCCAAGCAAACTACCATTTACATTTATATATATATATATATATATATATATATATATATATATATATATATATATATATATATATATATATACTTGTACTTTTTGTAGTAAAAGAAATCCCATACAGTGCTCTATTATTAGGGAAAAACCTCTCTCGAAATAAGAGCAATATATTTTTTGTATAATATATACAGGAATTTACATCGGTAGTCGGTACCGACGGTTTCAAGCCCGGTAGTTGAGGACTGCTCTTAATGTCCGCCTCGGGCTCTCTTCAGCCGACTCTCATCTGTTTTTAACCGGAACCGGAACTCTATATATGCACACCGTAATTTTTTTTTCTTTGTGTATGCTACTTTAATAAGGTAATAAATTTGAAGCAATAAATTAAAAAGTATGGGATGATGCCTTCAATATTATTATTTTTCTTTAAATACCCCCTATCATTCAGTTTAAGTCTCGTTTAAAAGCGTTTTAAAAATTCATTTTAAATTATGTCTAATCTCGTTTAAAAATAGGGTAATAAAATTTAGATTGAAATAGACCTAGGAAGTTCCCAGGGGATGGTATATACTAATATTTAAGTATTGCTTTGCGTTTAAAAACGTTTAATATTTAAAATAATCTCTAGTTTCGTTTTAATTACGGTAATAATATTTAGTTAAAATAAACTTAAAATGTGTAAAAATTTGGCATATGTTTACATTTAAGTATCGTTTCACGTTTAAAATTATTTAAAACGTTATTTTAAAATTATATGTAATTTCGTTTTAAAAACGGTAATAAATCTTAAATTGAAATAGGTCTAAACGGTGTAAAAAATTGGCGTTTTTATATTTAAGTATATTAAGTATAGCATGATCTCGCTCTATTTAAAAACACGTTTTAAACCATTTAAAGTTTTTTAAAATTTTTAACTTAAAAATTCTCTCTAGATCTCGTTTAAAATGGGTGATAAGATCTACAATAATATAAAATAAAATATTTTGACATGTCTATAACTAAACTTTGTTTTTTTTTTATCTTCACGTTTTATCTTTTTTTCTTTCCCAATTTATAAGAAGCGATCCTCTTCTATGTATACAGTCCTTCAAGCATTCATTTTTTACATTTAAGCATCCATCTTCTTGGGTTGCTTTTAAAATATAATATTTTTCGGCATTGCAGAGCGAGCATTGTTTTAGTTCTAGGGAGTATGAAGGTTTTTTAAAACGCTTTTAAACGAGACTTAAACTGAATTATAGGGGGTATTTAAAGAAAAATAATAATATAGAAGGCATCATCCCATACTTTTTAATTTATTGCTTCAAATTTATTACCTTATTAAAGTAGCATACACAAAGAAAAAAAATTACGGTGTGCATATATAGAGTTCCGGTTCCGGTTAAAAACAGATGAGAGTCGGCTGAAGAGAGCCTGAGGCGGACATTAAGAGCAGTCCTCAACTACCGGGCTTGAAACCGTCGGTACCGACTACCGATGTAAATTCCTGTATATATTATACAAAAAAAAAAAATATATATATATATACTCTTTTTAATTTCACGTGAATGGATGAGAAAGTATTGCAAATTGCATTGTTATGATGACTGAACTTATGCATTTATAACCTAGAAAGTTTCATCTTCGTATTGCAGATATTATAAAGTGTGAGACTCTAAGAAAGCAACCCCTCATGGACGTGTGTTAGAAGCAGATATGTGCCATTGCATTTCTGATAAAAAAAAAGCGCATTGGGAATAGTGATGACTGTAAAAAACACAAAATGTTGCTTGTTTTAATGGTATTACTCCCGTCTTCGTAGCTCTTCAACGTTTTAAGTTTAAAAAAAAATAAGAGGTATTACTTTTAGAACGACCCTCGTATGACAAAGAGCGTTCCGGGTGCATCGTTCATCGCTAGAAAAGTACACTGGAAATTATGGTGACTATGTAGAAAAATAATTTCCATTACACGAAAGGTTGCTCGTTTTAATGATACTAGTCCCGTCTTCGTTACTCTTCAACTTTTACTTTTGGCATGACCCTCGTGTGTGGGGGGGTATCTATATTTATCTATATATATATATATATATATATATATATATATATATATATATATATATATATATATATACATGTTATCTATCTATATATATATATATATACATGTTATCTATATATATATACATGTTATCGAAGAGGAAATTTTTAAAGAAACAAAACTCATCAAGCAAAGTTCAACACTATTCAGAGCAGCAAAAAACAATATTAATAGAAGTTATATATAACTTTATTATATCATCAGAACAATAAGAAAACGTTAAGGGGGAATATGATTAAAAACCTCTTCAGTCTATGTCATTTCGAAGCTAAATGCTTCTCATCAGAAGAGGAGAAAGCCAGAATTATACAACATGCAAATGAAGGAAAAACTGGCTTAATGACATTTACAAATGAAATGAGAATGAAGGAATAGGATAAAATGGTAAATTATAATTAAAAGTAGATACAAAATATCTGGATCAATCGGAATGATAGTATATATGTAAAAATAATATATAGAATGAACGTGACTATGCACGAAAATAAATTCTACAGCACAAAAGATTGCTTGTTTTACTACTGCTAGTACTACTCTCGTTTTCGTAGCTCTTCAACCTTTTGAATTAATAAAAATAGGGGACTTTACTTTTTGAACGATCCTCGTGTATATATATATATATATATATATATATATATATATATATATATATATAGAGAGAGAGAGAGAGAGAGAGAGAGAGAGAGAGAGGGTGGGGAGTGACAATGAAACAGAGGCAGACAAAGAGACAATGGAATGATGATATGTCAATATTTTGCAAACCTAGCTGAATCCTTTGCTTCGCAGGTTCGTTTGAAGGGCGGCGTCTTTGGCTAATAAGTATAATCCATTTGGCCTCAAAGGATGTCTGGGGTCGATTCAGACGGAAATCAAAGACATTCCTCTATTCGGAATTGTTCCATCGTTACGTTTTATAATAAGGAATTCCTTACCATTTATTTGGCGGCTCCGTGGAAGCAAAAGCGGAACTGAAAATTCGAAAAAAAAAATGGCAATCATTAGGAACATTTTGCGTCACTGGCTTTTGATTTCTGTATTCGCCCGTCTCTTAAGTTTCTTTGATTGTTTGCGGAATTCTTGTCTTGAGACGGTAAGGTCGAATGAAATACGGAAATCTTTTGGGGCACAAAAATATGTTTTCTTATTGCCTCTTCTGTTTAGTTGCATTCACTCCAAACATATTGCCACTGCTGCGTAACGAGCTACTGTGATAGGAGCCATATTTATAGAGAGCAACCTGAGTTGGAAGTAAGACAGTAAGATGTTTGTCCACAATTTAATTTTTTATTTTACTTGGGAGTCACCACTTATCAAGGCTGGAAGGCCACGCGAGGATAAGGGTTAATGAATGTAAGGTGGTAGTGTAGTAATCGTTAAAAGGTGTAAATTGGGTAGAATTTGAATATTTATGGGGACGGCTCAACAAGAACTTGTTTACATTGGATTTAAAGGCTACAATGTTGTATTCAACTGGGAAGTAGGCCAGCGGAACAGTGTACTACAGACAGTCAGTGCAGGGAAAGAAACTTTGTTCATGGAATCTGCGTTTAGATTTAGGTGAAAATCGAGATAGGGAAATCGTAATGACCAATTTCTGCATGTGGGTAGAATCGGGGGAAAATGAGCAAGAAAGAATTCTAAATTCAAGCGGTTCGAGGAAAAGAGGAAACCTACAGTGAAGGGGTGACATTTTGCTGCTAGCTGGCTAATTGAAAGTATTTTCATGGAAGATGCACAATCGAAGTAAGTTTATCGAGCACATTCATTAGAATTATATGAAGGATGTTTTTAGAGTTTTTAATCTAAATAAATAACAGAAAATATGTATATACAGAAATATATTATAATAAGAATATTCTTATATAGAAATATATTAAATAAAAATATGTTTATATAGAAATATATTATAATAAAAATATGTTATTATAGAAATATATTATAATAAGAATATGATTATATAGAAAAATATTATAATAAAAATATGTTTATGTAGAAATATATTATAATAAAAATAGGATTATATAAAAATATAATATAATAAAATATGTTTATATAGAAATATATTATAATAAAAATATATTTATATAGAAATATATTATAATAAAATATGTTTATATAGAAATATATTATAATAAAGATATGTTTATATAGAAATATATTATAGTAAAAATATGTTTATATAGAAATATATTATAATAAAATATGTTTATATAGAAATATATTATAATAAAATATGTTTATATAGAAATATATTATAATAAAATATGTTTATATAGAAATATATTATAATGAATATGTTTATATAGAAATATATTATAATGAAATATGTTTATATAGAAATATATTATAATGAATATGTTTATATAGAAATATATTATAATGAATATGTTTATATAGAAATATATTATAAAAAATATGTTTATATAGAAATATATTATAATAAACTATGTTTATATAGAAATATATTATAATAAAATATGTCTATATAGAAATATATTATAATAAGAATATTCTTATATAGTAATATATTATAATAAGAATATTCTTATATAGAAATATATTAAATAAAACTATGTTTATATAAAAATATATTATAATAAAAATATGTTTATATAGAAATATATTATAATAAATATGTTTATATGGAAATATATTATAATAAAAATATGTTTATATAGAAATATATTATAATAAAAATATGTTTATACAGAAATATATTATAATGAAATATGTTTATATAGAAATATATTATAAAAAATATGTTTATATAGAAATATATTATAATGAAATATGTTTATATGGAAATATATTATAATAAAATATGTTTATATAGAAATATATTATAATAAAAATATGTTTATATAGAAATATATTATAATAAAAATATGTTTATATAGAAATATATTATAATAAAAATATGTTTATATAGAAATATATTATAATAAAATATGTTTATATGGAAATATATTATAATAAAATATGTTTATATAGAAATATATTATAATAAAAATATGTTTATATAGAAATATATTATAATGAAATATGTTTATATAGAAATATATTATAATAAACATATGTTTATATAGAAATATATTATTATAAAAATATGTTTATATAGAAATATATTATTATAAAAATATGTTTATATAGAAATATATTATAATAAAAATATGTTTATATAGAAATATATTATAAAAAATATGTTTATATAGAAATATATTATTATAAAAATATGTTTATATAGAAATATACTATAAAAATATGTTTATATAGAAATATATTATAATAAAACATGTTTATGCAAAAATATATTATAAAAAATATGTTTCTGTTGAAATATATTATAATGAAAATATGTTTAAATAGAAATATATTATAATGAAAAATGTTTATATAAAAATATATAATAATAAAAATATATTTATATAGAAATATATTATAATTAAAATATGTTTATATAGAAATATGTTATACTAAAATATGTTTATATAAAAACATATTACAATAAAATATGTTTATATAGAAATATATTATAATAAAAAATATATTTATATAGAAATATATTATAATAAAAATATGTTTTTATAGAAATATATTATAATAAGAATATTCTTATATAGAAATATATTATGAAAAAATATGTTTATATAGAAATATATTATAATAAAAATATATTTATACAGAAATATATTATAATAAAAATATATTTATATAGAAATATATTATAATAAAAATATGTTTATATAGAAATATATTATAATAAAATATGTTTATATAGAAATATATTATAATAAAAATATATTTATATAGAAATATATTATAATAAAAATATGTTTATATAGATATATATTATAATAAAAATATGTTTATATAGAAATATATTATAATAAAATATGTTAATATAGAAATATATAATTAAAATTAAGTATAAAAAATTTAAATATTAAAAAATTAAAACATTAAAATATTACAAAAAAATTTTTAAAATAAAATATCAAAATATTAAAAGAATTGGTAAAGCTCTTCGAAACATCATAATTAAATTTTAAACAATTTATAAGCTTTTAATAACCAGACATACTGTTTTGAAAACACGTTAAGATGCAAATATTTTTTTAAAAGTAAAACATATTCTAAATGTTCTTATTTCTTTATTTCCTTATAGACATTAAATATTTTTTTATTAGTTTCGGATAAGAATATATCCGTCATCATAAAATGAATGACTTCTTTTGCTTTTGTGTCTTTGTTTATTCTCTTCTAAGTATAATGTGCTCGTGTTGTTGTGTGAAAGTTATGCTGATGTAAACCGCACACGTTATTGTTGTAACTCTCCAATTTGAGCTTTTTAGGCGCGTATGTTATTATTCGGAATTAATAAATAGTTCATGTTTAAAAAGAAACGAAAAACAAATAAACAAAAGAGAATATGAATTATTTGTTTTCAAAAAAGTGTTTATTCAAAGTTTAAAAAAATTTTCAGCAAGGGGGACGAGTAGTTTCTGAGAAAATTAGAACGAACAGGCATAAGATATTTGTGAAAAAAATATATTTATACAGTGACCTCCTGAAAAAGAAACGGCCACGTATGGAATTTATAATATAAACTTAATCGTCGGTTTGTATGTATGTATGTATGTATGTATGTATGTATGTATGTATGTATGTATGTATGCACGTATGTATGTATGTATGTATGTATGCCAAAAACTTTCAACAGACGCGACGGATCCTGATGTAATCGGTATCGTTTTGAAGCTCAACGTCTCGGTGAACAAATATCGAAAAATTGACCAAAAGCATTAATTACTTCGCCTTCAACTCTCTAGTTTTCTACAAGGAGGGGTCGTTTTTTGCGTCGCCATTTTCGCATGTCATCGTATCGATTGGGTTGACTACGCTTAATTTCAACGTTCAGAACTTTCGACATCAGGTAAGACGTCACGTTTTTTTTCTCCTTCGCATTACGGGTTCGAGCCTGCCTGCATACTACCACATGTTTAACACCTCTGCCTACTGTTGTGTGGATCACACCCCGCTACTACCACTTTTTTACACCCCGGGTTTTTTACTACTACACCTACACACACCCGGGTAACGGGAACCCCCGCTACTGTTGTTTTGATCCCCCCCCGGGTTCCTTACTAAACCACCTAATCACCCGAGCAACGCCGGGCACTCCCAGTAGTAATTAATAAGATCCACAATCATTGATGCAGTCCAACTATATTAAACCATGTTGTTATCTTAATACTAGGTACAAACACATTAAGACTTAAATCAAAGCAAGGGATTATTTAGAAAAAATAGGCGGAATCTGTGTCATATAAATAACTTCCTATTGATAAATGTTTCGCTTCCTATACTGGAATCCTGTTTTAGTAATAATAATAATAATAATAATAATAATAATAATAATAATAATAATAATAATAATAATAATAATCAAATAAGAAAATTTGTAAAAGTTTTGTACACATTTTTTACTTTAAAAAAATATTTTACAAAAATAAATAGTTGGATCATTCTACCGCTCCAGTATATGTAGCTCTAGATATATCTAAGGCTTTTGACAGGGTATGGCATGAGGGTCTCCTCAGGAAAAGTAGATCATACGGTATCACTGGTAGAATACTTAGCATAATTAAATCCTTCTTAGATAAGAGAAAAATCCAGGTTGTCCTCGATGTTCGTACATCTAAACAATATGATATAAATGTGGGAGTGCCCCAGGGGTCTATCCTTGGACCTCTACTGTTCCTGATATTCGTAAATGACCTCCCCGACAAAATTTCCTCTGAGATGGGTATATATGCTGATGACACCACACTCTATAACAGGCACGACAGGAAAACAAATGAACACATATCTAAAGAAATGACAAAAACACTAGAGGATGACATCCAATCTGTAGTGGAATGGGGAAAAAAGTGGATGGTCACGTTCAATGCCGCCAAGACTAAACTGGTTTCATTCAATAATTACAAGAAACCTTCTCTACCACCTATAGCAATGGCCAACGACTCTTTATCTGAGAGTACATCTTTCAAACTCCTTGGCCTAACGTTCACAGGAAACATGAGTTGGAACAATTACATTGAAGGCATTGCCAGGGCCGCTGCAAGTAAGGTTGCCTCTCTCTACAGTGCTAGAAAATTACTAACACCCGAAAGTATCCTGTACCTCTATAAGGCAACCATTCGCCCATGTATGGAGTATTGCTGTCATATTTGGGCTGGTGCATCGGCTACTAGTCTCTCGCTCCTTGACAGGGTTCAAAAGAGAGTCGCCAATCTGATAGGCCCTGAACTGTCATCTAAACTTCAGCCTCTGTCCCATCGACGAAACGTTGCATCCCTCTGCCTGGTCTACAAGTATTTTAATGGTGAATGCTCTGACGAACTGCAAGCACTTGTGCCTCCACGACGTGAACACCCTTGACAGACCCGACAGGCTGCTAAATCCCACCCCCACACTGTAGAGATCCCTAGATGTAAAAGATCTTTCTACTCCAGTAGTTTCTTCCCCAGAACCCCTAGACTTTGGAATTCCATTCCAAGTCCCTGCTTCTCTAACTGTATTGACGTACAGAAGTTCAAATGCAACGTGAACCGACATCTTGCTGCCCAAATCCCTACATAGTACCCCAGTAGTTGTTGCCCCTGATAGTAGTCCCCTACACAAAAGTGGCAATGTGCCTTGTTTGGGGTGAAAATGAAATTAAAAATAATATATATATATATCTTACTGTCGATGCAATTCTCTACCTGTATGAGAGCCATGTACGTCCTAGGATGTACTGTTGTCATATCTGGGCAGGAGCTGCTAGAAGCACCTTACCCTCCGTTGAGATATAATTGATAATAGACTTCGTACCCTTTTTCTCTTCCGTGCAATCTCTTTCCCGCGAAAGAGGCGTTGCGAGCCTGTCTGTGTGCTGCATACAGGGAGCACAAAAAAAGACTAGATGTTACGTAGCAGGAGGAGCATAGAAGAGAGGACCAAGATACGTATAGAACCAAAATGTGCGTATATGCTGGATGTTTGTGTCATTACAGTTTCTACTAATGATTGGGTGTTTTTGATTGTTTACTTGCAAAAGTGTTTGTTTGGCGTCGATGAGTTAATAATATTTTCTTAACATTGTTTAACATTTTTCATGAAATCAGTTTCGGTTTTAATAACTTTTATGTACGTCACATGTAAGATTTTCTTTGTTTTTTATATGAGTACTATACTATACAAGTACCCTATTTGGGGGTAGAATACTGTACAAGTGCCTTACTTCTAATTTTACAATATAACTAGTCGGCAGTTTTTTTTCAAAATTATACATAAATACATTGTCTTATTATAAATTGTGTCTTTTTTATGGGTACTATACTATAGAAGCACCTTATTAAAAGTCATACTACTCAACAGATATTTATTTTCTTTGTTGGAGAATGCGAATTGTGTATCTATAAATTGAACATATTCTTTTCTACATGAAAGAATGATGCATATTAGGTACCTTACGTCAATAGTGATTAAATAAGCCTACGTGAATTTTGACAGAACATGTATTTGGTGACTTTAATGTCCACCGCATTAATCGGCTTATTTTCTCTAGCTACACACACGCGGCTGGTAGCATCACGCATAGCTTTTCTGTGTTCTATTCCCTAGTACAGACAGTCACGTTCCCGACATGTCTTTCAGATCGACAGAATCAACAAGCCCCACTTTTAGATCTATGTCTAACCACAGTTCCTGAGGATTGTGTAATAAATGCTCATAGCCCACTCGGGAATGCTGATTACGTTGTGATAATGATAGACATCTCCCTAAACTCTAGACCCAAAGCTGAAGAGTCATTACTCAAAACGACAAGGTACTATCAGAAACGCTTCATGGAATAATATCTTTTCTCTTCCTGCGAAACAGTGTGCAAATGATGCCACTGAATGGTTCAAAGCAGCAATTGAAGCACACGTTCTCACACGGAAGTTTTTAGCAAACCTGATTCTCCAATGGTCCACCTCTGCTTGTTCAGCTGCCATCATTCAAAAGTAGCATGTATTCCATAGACTTTTTCGACATGTCCAATAAAACAGGCAAAAAGTTTGTAGAAGCTAGAAATAAATGTAAGAGAGAAATAGCTGTAGCCAGGAGAAGGCATTTTGAAGTCACCATAAAACGCATTGAGTCGCAGAAATTAGGAACTCGCAATTTCTGGGAGATTTGTAACAGTGTAGTAAATAATAGGCAATCAAGAATCCTTCACTTTCCAATAACTTTGAGGTTCTCTGCGCAGCCACCAAAATGGTGTTTCAGCATACCTGACAGTTTGCCTCTAACTTCACTTTAGATTCAGCAGACCAATACCCCTCCAAAACAATTTCCATTTGCGGAAAGAAGCCACATTCGATAGTCTGAGATAACCTCTTCCCATGTTCGTGATACCATAAAAACCTACATCGAAGGCATATTGGCCGGATCTAATTTCTGCTATGCTATTTAAAAAAAAATGCTCCGCTGAAGTTGCTCCAATTCTCTCACTACTCTTCAACAAATGCCTTAATGTGTCTTGCTTCCTGATTGCTGGAAAATTGCCTCTGTTGCACCAATTTTCAGAAATTCTGATGAAGCTGACCCACTAATTTATCGCCCGTTAGCCTCCTCCCTTTTTGACAAAATCTTTCATTCCTTAATCAATGATACATGAGTATTTCCGACAGACAGTATGGATATAGGTAAGCCCGTGCTACTGCTGATATCCTGACAGTAATCTCTGAACGTATATACTATGCACTGAATAACATATTGGCAGGTTTGTCACGATAGTCTTCTCATGAAAATTAAATCATACGGTAATGCTGGACGTATACATACCATAATCAAATCCTTCTTAGATAAGAGAAAATCCGTGTCCATCCTTGATGGTCGTATATCTAAACAACATGATATAAATGTGGGTGCGCCACAGGGGTCAATTTTTGGACCATTATTATTCCTGATATTCATAAACGACCTTCCTGATAAAATTTTCTCTGAGATGGGTATATTTACTGATGACACTATGCTCTATAACAGACACGAGAGGAAAACGAATGAAAGCATATCTAAGCAAATGGCTAAAAATTTAGAGGAAGACTTCCAGTCTGTAGTGGAATGGGCTGTAACTGGATAGTAATGCTCAATATTGCCAAGACTAAGATTATTCCCTTTAATAATTACAAGAAATCTTCTCAATCACTGATTTCTATGGCTAATGAGACGCTGTTTGAAAGTACTTCCCAGGCTTAACATTCACCAGCAACATGAATTTGAACAAATATCTTGAGGTAATTGTCAAAGCTGTTGCGAGGAAGGTGCTCTCTCTCTCTCTCCCTCTCTCTCTCTCTCTCTCTCTCTATCGTGCGAGAAGGTTACTCACATATGAAAGTGTCCTGTATCTCTACAAATCCCCTATTCGCCCATGCGTGGAGTATTGTTGCTAATAGAAAAACAACAACAACATAAAGTTTGGAATTTGAGTTATATCAGTTAATAAGAATATACTCTAACTGGAAAATAAATTATGAGTATAATAATTAATATAACATAAAAATATGACTCGAGGAATGATAAAAATGATAAAGATAAATAAAAATCAAGCGGAAAAAAACTTTTAATAAATTGAAAATAAAAATATAAAAAAATAATTTACAAAAAATACGAAAATAAATACAGCACAACCATAATCTTCGAAATACGAACCATGTAATTTGTCCATAATCGTGTTTTTCTCAGTGTTTTTAAGGTGAACATCTGAAGAGTATGTGACTAAAAATGCAGCAATAACATAATTTTGTAGACTTGTTAGTCGCAATATGAAACAATCTTGTAATGGATACCTTTTGAAAAGTAATAAATGACCAACTGAGAAAACTTGATATTTAAAACTTGATACACTATATATGCTCTGGAATACAATAAAGATATTCATTGAGCTTGGATTTTTTTTTTTCGAATTTTCTTAATTTATATAAAAATGATTCATTAGAAAAAACTTTATTTATGATTTGTATAAACTGGGTACATTTCAAGTAAATGATTAACATATATATATATATATATATATATATATATATATAAATTGGTATTATAGTAAATTTGAGAGTTGATGCAGTGATTGCAGGTGATTAAATGACTTACTGACTAGATGTTTTTTTAACGAATGATAAAAAATAATTTTTTGTATGGTTTCAAATGTTAAAAACTTCAAAGACTATATATATATATATATATACATATATATATATATATATATATATATATATATATATATAATATTTTTATTGCAGAAATTCCCTTCTGGACCAAAGTACTGTAGGGTTGCAATAACAGATGCCACATACAAATTCAATACATTTACCCTGAAACCACTATCTTATGTAGCATACGACAACCATTTCTGCCACATTCACTCGTGATGATAAAATGTTATATTACATCCAATGAGCAACACCATCACAATATTACATCCAATGAGCAACACCATCACAATCGTCATATCTACAGAGGAAGGAGTTCTTATTTTTCTCTTTCAACATTTAGTGTTCTCACTGCTACCAGTTAAGGTCCTGGATATGACCTTAAACTATATCCGATAGTGAAGCCCCAGCTTGCGGGCTTTGGGGAGTGTGGAGCCGCCCTTTAATTACCATTGCTCCCAGGTCCACTCTGACCCGGAGTGGGAGTACCTGTTAGGGTCCCAACTATGGGTTAAATAGAAACCGACTTAAAAAAAAATATATACTCTATTAAAAGATTGTTCTTCAAAATCACTGGGCATTAAATAACCTGAAATGGTTGATATGCTGTAAAACAAAAACAAACAAAAAAAAACAGCTACTAGTTAAGACCGGGTAAAATTCTATATTTTTTCTACGATATTGTTCTGTACTTAACTGGTTATTAAATACATAACATAATCTTTCCATTTAACATTTCAACATTTCAAAAATCGTGCTGAAAAAAAATGACCATATATTATTGGTGTCGCTCTATACAGAAGACAATAACTTTGTTGTTTTTTTTTGTTTTGGGGGTTTTTTTGCGTATGGGAAAATTTTTCTTTAACATAGCGACTTTTACAAATTTTCGACTATGCTGATTATGAAAATCTCATTTAAATTTGGCAAAGACAAGCATTTTTCGATGGTTGGGGGTGTCTATTCCGAAAGCCGTTCTTAACATGAGGAGATTAGGGATGTCTATTCTGAAAGCCGATCTAAATATGCGAAGGTTGGGGTGTCTATTCCGAAAGCCATTCTTAACATATTGAATACCAACAACAATCGTACTTTTTACGAGAGGGTGTGTGTCAACCTAGCAACGCCAGTTAACTAATATATAACTAGTAACTGCTGATATATATATATATATATATATATATATATGTGTGTGTGTGTGTGTGTGTGTGTGTGTGTGTGTGTGTGTGTGTGTGTGTGTAAATTACTAGTTCCCTTCATTCCAGTGGCAATTGATTAGTGGCCCTTAGTTAAAGGCTCATCAAATAGAAAAGAATTATCAACCCCTACATTGATGATTGCGTAAGCATGAAACAAAATGTCTGTAGGTATAAAGAATACAACTTAAAATGTTAACTTTAAATTATAACATTAAATTTTAACTTTAAATTATAAGCTTACCTTATAACATTATAACTTTACCTTAGAACTTTAAATTATAATTTTACATTATAACTTTACATAATAAATTAAAATTATAACTTAAAATTATAACTTTACATTATAATTTTAAATTATAAAATTAAATTATAACTTTACATTATAACTTAAAATTATAATTTTACATTATAACTTGACATAACAACTTAAAATTATAACTTTGTTATAACTTCAACAAAATAACAGCAATTAAACATTTAAATTAATTTAAACTTTAAAAAATTAAATGAAAGAATTGAACATTTTGTGAACACTGAATTGTAACACTTAAATGCCTCAATTATTAAGTTTTTTAATTATATTAAATAGAAAAATATTTTAGAAAATGTAACTTTCATATTAAAACATGTAAATTAAATGTTAATATTGTTTATTTTGAAATATTTATAACATGTAAATTAAGTGCTAAACTTACGCATTTTGAAATATTTATAACGAATACGTTTCTTTAAAGGAAACACGTAAACCTTTCATAAAAATTGATTTTTGTAATCAAAACACAAATATGGTCATTACTAATTTACTTTGATATTTAAAAAAGAAAAAGATGTTTTAAGTTTTAAAGCATTAAAACGTCAGCGTTTCGTAACAGTGCATCCCAGATATCTCACTGCTGATGCAATTCACTATCCATATAAGAGCCAGGAACGTCCAAGGATGGAATACTGTTGCCACATCTGGGCGAGAGCTACTAGAAAGGACTTGATAGGGTTCAAAATAGACTTCGTAGCCTCGTGCGAGATGTCCTTTTCCCTTCGCTGCAACCTTTTTCTCACAGAAGAGATGTTGCGAGTTTGTCTCTGCTTTATCGTTATTTTCATGGAAAGTGTTCAACTTAGCTTCAATCTATGGTCCCCCCCTCGCCAAACTTTCACAAGAAACACACGTCTAGCTGAAAACACTATCAATAATTCCCTCCATTCTTTATCTGTGCCTATACCTAAACGTAGATTCCATGATCAAAGCTTTTTTCTTAGAAATGCACGCCTGTGGAATTGTCTTCCGTTGTCCTGCTTTCCAGCTGTCTATAATATGGTTGTCTTCAAGTCCAACGTAAACAAGTTTCTGATGAGCCGTTTCACTTAAGTTAACAAATTTACCGAACTTCCATCACTATAGAGTACTATATTGTCCTTTTGACTACTGTACACTCTTTAACCCTTATCCTTGAGTGGCCTCTCGGCGTTGATAAGTGGTGACGCCTATGTAAAAAAAAAAAAAAATCAAAACCAAAACCAAGTTGTTGGAATTTGCTTTTGTTGAAAAAAGGGACATTCGTATTTCTACTTCTGTCTGAACTAAAAGTTTGGTCTTATTCTCTTCTTTTTTTTCGGCAACCTAAGAAATTTACGGAAACTAGAATTTTGGACGCCATGTATATATATATGTATGTGTGTATGTGTGTGTGTGCGTGTGCGTGTGTGTGTGTGTGGATATATATATATATATATGTATATATATATACATATGTATATATATATACATATGTATGTATGTATATATATATATATATATATATATATATATATATATATATATATATATATATACCTATGTGTATGTGTTTTAATCGCATACGAAATCACGCATGTACATTATTCAATTTTTCCTATTTTTGTTTACTTCCGAACTTCCGGCTTTTTTTTTTACACAATCAACCTTCTTTCTCTGTTGTTATTTTTTTACCCAATAAAAATTTTCTTCTCAAAACATTTTCTTCTGTAAAGACCGTTTTGTTTTTTGTGTGTATGTTTTTTTTTAATCTAAACTGCTCGTTCTGTACCGCCGGGTTCAACATACAAACAAAACTCCCTAAACAGCTGTTTTTGTCCCAGAAAAATACTTTTTCTTTTTTGGCTCTCTTTACTTTTTTTTTCTCCTAACTTCCTTAATAGCTACTCCGCCATCTTGTTTTTTTTTTGTTATTTTTTTTCACTTTCAGTTTTCATTCTTTCCCTTTTTTTTTCTTTTTTTTTCCTTAAATTGCTTGATTCGTTCATTCCTTTTCATCCACGTTTGATTAAAAAAAATAAAAGCTCTTGTTTCTGTACGCTTCCCTTTTTTGTCTTTCAAAGAAGTTCGTGATACAAAAAAATACATGCAAAAAAAATACATGCAAGTTACATATTTTCTTTGACATAAGAATAAGAAGAACAAAAATGGCGTCTCAAGGCACAAACAATCTGCAAAGTCTATTGTAAAATTATGATTTAATCATTTATTTTTGAAAAAGAAAAAACATTAATAAATACATAAATTACAAAGGGAAAGCCCCCTATCGTTTCACAAAATCAAAATTTTTAATAGTTTTTATTCTGTGTAAACATTGTTTAAATTTGAATTAAATCTGCAATTTTCATAAGCAAATACAATGCAAGATTTTTTAAAATAAATATTAATTTGTTTATAATCAAATTTTCGATGATATCACAACTATGGGAGTAAAATAAGTTGTGTTTTGTCTTTTGCATTTCTCTTTGTAGCATGCTGAAATCAGAAAAGTCCGTATGTTTCAATATTTTTCACGTTTATTATTATTATTATTATTATTATTATTATTATTATTATTTATATTATTATTATTATTATTATTATTTATATTATTATTATTATTTATATTATTATTAATATTATTATTATTTTATTATTATTTATATTATTATTATTATTATTATTTTATTATTATTATTTATATTATTATTATTATTTTATTATTATTTATATTATTACTATTATTATTATTATTTATATTATTATTATTTATATTATTATTATTATTTTATTAATATTTATATTATTATTATTATTACTATTTATATTTTTATTAGAATTATTACTTATATTATCATTATCATTAAAATTATTATTATTGCTGTTGTTGTTTGGTTTATTTTACCACATTTCCTTTTTTTAATTACAATATTGTGATCAATAAAAGAAAAACCATCCGAAAATGAGTAAATACTTGTGTTTCTATTCCTATTAACGTGGCAGCATTAAAGAAAATACTTATAGCTCTAGTTTGGCACTATTGAGCTATGTAAATGATAACTTTATGTTATTTATTTATATGTAATAAAGTAGTTAAACTACATATAAATATGCTTATATATATAAACATGTATACACACATATATACATAAAACATATGTTTATATGATTATATACTTGTAATAAGATTAGATAGCTCAGTAGTGCATATTTAATATTTTTTCATAAAGTTACCACGTTGAAATGTTTAAATACACAAGCATTTACTCATTTTCAAAATGTTGGTATTTTATTAGTAACACATTGTGTACGATCGTTTCAGTTCCACCCACCTTCGTATTAGCATACAAGTATAAATAGTTTATTGATTATAATTTTGCACACTGGATTTCATCATATAAGTATATATATATATATATATATATATATATATATATATATATATATATAGAGAGAGAGAGAGAGAGAGAGAGAGAGAGAGAGAGAGAGAGAGATGTATGCATATACAGCAAAAGTATTGGATACATTACATTACATTTTATTTCATAACTATAATTAGGGTTCAAGATTTTACCTAAAATTTGATCAGTATATTTCTATCACTATTCTAACTAATATTTGGGGTATTAATTACAAAATTAAAGTTTAGAAAGTGTATATTAAAGGAAAAATATAAATCAACTAACGCAAAAGTATTGGATACATTGATTTAATATTTGGTTGCATAGCCTTTATTGCGTTCAACAGTTTCCAATCGCTTTCTATAGTTGCACACATGTTTTTTTTTTCAAAGATATGCAGGTATTTTGCGCCATTCCTCTTTGCAGAACTGTTCTAGTTGCTGAATATTTTGTGGATTTCTCTTGTGAACATTGATCTTCAATATTTTCCAAAAATTTTCAATTGGGTTGATGTCTGGAGACTGACTGGGCCAAATAAGGACGCCCATTCCGTTTATTTCTAAGCCATTCTTTGGTTAGTTTGGCAGTATGCTTGCGATCATTGTCCTGCTGAAACACGAAATTGCTATCATGTCCCAACAAATCAGCAGATTTCTGGAGGTTTTTCTCCAAAATCTCCTTGTACATACGTCCATTCATTCTACCATTGATGACTTCTAGTTCACCAGTACCTTTGGATGAAAACACCCCCATACTATAATCGAACCACCGTCAAACTTTACCATAGGAATGGTATTCTTTTTGTTATAGGCGGTGCCATTTTACGCCATACATGTGTTGCTGTGTTTCTTCCAAAGGTTTCGATTTTCGTTTCGTCTGACCAGATTACCTTGTTCCAAAATTCTTGGGGTTGTTCCCCATATGTTTTAACATAATTCAAGCGTGATCTGACATGTTTAAGCTTCAATAATAGAAATTTTCTTGAGGACCTTGATACAAAACGATTTAGAACTCTACTGATTGTATCCTTGCTCACATAAATCCCAGCTTCTCTGAAGTCAGTTTGAATTTCATCACGAGTAAGAAATGTTTCTGCTTACGCACCTTGATTTTTTTCGTTTAATTTCCTTGGCCGACAACATCTTGAAAGATTTTCAACAGCTTCACCAGAGTTTTTAAACTTTCTAATAACGTTTCCAACTGTACTAAGTGGTAGATTAAGTTCCCTTGATATATCCTTTTCCTTCTTTGTGCTTATCAATGATTTTTTGACGAATGTCTATTGACAACTCTTTATTTTTAGGCATTTTTATAAATGAACTGGTTGACTTTGAAGGAGTGAGCCCAAAACGGGAAGAATTTTATAAAATTATGTTAATATAAAGCTCTCTGATTAGTCAGTGATAACTCGTTTGCATTATTGCAACATGCTAATCAAAAGTCATTAAAATTTACTTCAGAAAAAGAATTTTTAAAAGTGTATCCAATACGTTTGCATTTGTTAATTCATATTTTTCCTTAAATATAAATTTTCTAAACTTTAATTTTGTAATTACTACTCCTAATATAATATAGAATAGTAATAGGAATATACTGACCAAATTTTAGGTAAAATCTTGAATCCTCATTGAAGTTATGAAGAAAAATGTCATGTATCCAATACTTTTGCGTGGCACTGTATATGCATATACATATATATATATATATATATATATATATATATATATATATATATATGCATATACATAGATACATATATATATACATATACATATATATATATACATATATACATATATATATGATTACGTGTATAAAATGTATACTTTCTAACTTTTAGCCGTCATAAGCGTGGGTTAGGATCGAACTCATGACACAAGCATGACATTCTGGCGTTCAATGAGCTACGATGAGTCACCCGTTTTTTTATCTCTTTTAAATTAAAGATTTTTTGTTGGTGTTTTATATATATATATATATATATATATATATATATATATATATATATATATATATATATATATATATATATATATATAATTATATTTTTACTATAATAATTAAATACCTACAGACACTAGTGTTTCATCCTTTCGGGATTCTTCAGTGCAGGGTGTCACGATTACAACCAGTCGAACGAT
Source organism: Euprymna scolopes (assembly GCF_053919585.1). NCBI lineage: Eukaryota > Metazoa > Mollusca > Cephalopoda > Sepiida > Sepiolidae > Euprymna > Euprymna scolopes. The sequence goes on from NC_136517.1 coordinate 3,503,911, forward strand.
TCGAACCCCGCGACACGAGACATCTCTGGCTCGATTAGCGGAGACCGTATCAATTCGGCTACTATTAACCGTGTGAAATAGCGTTGAATTTTAAACATTTTAATTTAAATGTTCATTACGTCAGACAGACAGTGATCAAATCGTTATACGATGATCTACGCATAAGAGCTAAATTGACCGACTTTTTAATTCAACGGAAAGTGCTCAACGATAAGAAACGCATTTCTTAAAGGGGCTGTCATAATTATATTTTTACTATAATAATTAAATACCTACAGACACTAGTGTTTCATCCTTTCGGGATTCTTCAGTGCAGGGTGTCACGATTACTACCAGTCGAACGATTCGAACCCCGCGACACGAGACATCTCTGGCTCGATTAGCGGAGACCGTATATATATATATATATATATTTTCTCCGTGAAACAGTTTTATCCTCTTATCTCTCACTGTATCCATTTGGCCATCTCTGTCCAGCACCCATCATAATTAATAATTCCAATAGTTCCTTAAATTAGAAAAATGGCTGGGTCACACTCATTTCTGTCCAAACCCAACCATTCTTCAATTCGAACAGCAGTATTTACATATACCGGTTAACTCACGTATCAACACAAAAAAGTACAGGTAAGTCAATTAGAAAAACAAAATGCAGATGTAAACAGCAACTGGGCCAGTTGATAATGGAAACGCACACGCGGTCAACTGAGAACACTAACGTCTCAGCATGTTCGTTCGCTCCAGTTTCCCGTCCCTATCAGTCTCATCATCAGTGCCATCGCTTACGATTCATCTCTAACGACTTCCACATAAACCATAATAACGCAATCTTAAGGGGAGATTACTCATTGTACACAAATGAAAACAATATAATATTTTTAATCATCAAAAATCAGTAAAATTTGCATCGTCGATTCAATAAATTATATATTTAATAGAACAATGGCAATTAAAAATAAGTACAAACGCCCACACACATCAAACTCCGATCCCGCATTTTGCTAAATCCTACCCTCTGATGAAAAGGAAAGTATTTCTTCGAAATTCCACGGATTAAGGACTATCCATTTATTTAGTGTTTTCTTTTTAAAATTAAATATGTTTTAACTCTTTTTCAAATTATTCTTATATATATATATATATATATATATATATATATATATATATATATATATACAGAGAGAGAGAGAGAGAGAGAGAGAGAGAAATAAAAAGGGTCAAACCGTATTATGTGTTCATCAACGTTTCGTCTCGTCTTTATTTCGAGACTTCCTCTGGATGAATGAGATTAAGAAACAAAAAATACCAGTACAAAATATTTGAAAATGTTTCACGTGCAAAGTATATATATATATATATATATATATATATATATATATATATATATATATATATATATATATATGATAACTTTTTAAATACCTACAGAATCAGGAATCGGTTGCCACGATTACCGCCGGCCGGGAGATTCGAACCCAGCCACGAAGCGATATTTAAGGAACAAACCACACGGCCAATCTTAACCGCGAGAAATATCGTTGAAATTTAGACATTTATTATATAACGTCGAGACGTCCATTCATGTTCTAATGTCTATAACATCATGATCTGCTTGTGCGAGCTTAAGTGACTTTCATTTCAATTTTTAAGTGTTCAACAATAAGAACCGAACTCTTCAAAGGGTTTACCTAATTATTAGTATAATAATTTCTTAAATGCCTACAGACATAATATATATATATCATCATAACTTATATATATATATATATATATATATATATATATATATATATATATATGTGTGTGTGTGTGTGTGTATATATATATATATATATATATATATATATATATATATATATATGTATATATATATTTTTTTTTTTTTTTGCCGTGCGGGGCCGTAGAAATCCCTGGCTTGGTGCCCAGGCGCTGGTTAAGCCCACCCGGAGAGATGGACCCGTAGGTCTTGTTAGGCCATCTGTCTAGGAGAAGGACACTCTGAAAGTAAACCTGCACTCCACTCCGCCAATCAGTCATCTTGCTTAGCCTGTCACTGGTTATTGGCTTAGTGGAGAAAGAGCGTGTTCTACGTGTCGTACAAGCGTAAAACACGGTAATCTTCTGTACAGACAACCCTCTACAAAGTCACATGGCGATTGACAAATGGCGACGTCCACAGGCCTAACAAGCTGGAAGTGGACAGTCATGACTCCACACGTGTGCGACTCTCGACCCATCTAACGTCGTTGTTTAGTTGAATGAACAGCAGCTTGCCTCGGCGAGGTCTTGAGTGTCTGAGCAGCCCTTTTGAGGACAGCACTGCTCACCCTCTCTATAGGGAGGGGTCTAGAAAAGGTGACCCAAAAATTGCCTGTTCATCTCCGAGCTGGCCAGCTTACTGCGGTTGGCGGCTGTTCCTTAAAGCAGGAAAAATACCCAAAAGAACAAACAAAGACTCATGATATCGACCTGGAACGTCCGAACACTTATTGACCACGATATTTTTTCTTTTAACCCTGAGCGTCGAACGGCTATCGTCGCGAAGGAACTTAAGCGGTATAGGATTGATATCGCTGCTCTGGCGGAAACTCGCCTGAGTGGTGAAGATCAGCTAACCGAAGTGGGAGGTGGATACACTTTCTTCTGGAAGGGAAAACCGGAGGGGGAAAGGAGGGTCGGTGGGGTGGGGTTTGCCATCCGAACCGAACTAGTTAAAGGGTTAGAACAGCCATGCGCGCTGTCTGATAGGATTATGTACCTTAGAGCACCCATAGGGAGAAATCGTTTCGGTAGCGTATATTCCATCTACGCTCCCACGCTCTGCAGACACCATTACATTTTACCAGGAGTTACGAGCATCCCTATGTTCAACCCCGAAAGCGGATAAAATAATACTGCTGGGGGATTTCAATGCTAGAGTGGGAAATGACCATGAGATTTTGTCACCGTTGGGAAAATATGGTACGGGTAAGACGAATAGAAATGGACTTCACCTCTTATAGCTTTGCTCTGAATTTGAGCTGGTGATATGCAATACGTTCTCACAGCAAAAGGCCGCCCATAAAGCGACATGGTTTCATCCTCGCTCTGGACACGGTCATATCCTGGACTATGTTATCACCAGAAGAGACATTCAGGATGTCTGCAAGGTTCGCGTGATGAGGGGTGCGGACTGTGGAACGGATCACATGCTTGTTAGAGCCAAGCTGAAACTCCACATTAGGAGGAGATTCCGGTCACAAGGTGCGCAGCCACCCAAAAGACTAGCCACAGGTAAGCTAAAGTCCAAGGCCGTGCAGAAAGAACTACAAGTCGCTCTCGGAAGTGCGGACTACGATGGTTCATGGGAGAAATTTAAGTCGACCGTACACAATGTCAGCTGTGAAGTACTAGGTGTCGTGAAACAAAAGAATCAAGACTGGTTCGACGAAAATGATGCCATAATCAATGAACTTATAGAGCAAAAAAATAACGCACTCCAGAAAATGCTCGGAGCGCCCAAAAGGGACCGGCCGAGACTAAAGCAGGAGTTCAAGGAAGCGAAAGCATCGCTACAACGCAACATACGAAGCATGAAGAATAAATGGTGGAAGAATATATCCAACCAGATGCAACTGGCGTTTGATAGCAAAGATGAAAAAACTATGTACCACCTTATCAGACAGGTATTTGGGCCTCAATCCTCAGTGATGGTGCCCCTCAGATCAAAGGATGGGGCGTCGCTAAATAGGAGCCCGGACAAAATCATGCAGCGCTGGACAGAACACTTCAGAGATCTGTTCGACAACCCCTCAACTATTGATGAGGAAGTCATCAGGAATCTGCCACAGCAGGAAATCAGACAAAAGATGCTGGCTCACCCGACTCAACATGATATCAGCAAAGCTATTAGCGAGATAAATACGGGAAAGTCGCCGGGGCTGGACGGCATTCCTGTCGAGATTCTCCGATATGGGGGCAATCAAATTACAGCTGAAGTACACCGATTGATATCCAAGGTCTGGTCTGGGTCTCCTGTACCCCAAGATTGGATCGACGCGATATTAATCCCACTGTATAAGGGAAAAGGACAAAAAGTCCTATGTGGGAACTACAGGGGTATAAGTCTGTTGGAGGTAGTCGGTAAGGTATTTGCCAGACTCCTACTAAACAGACTAAATGAATATATTTGCCCCTCAGTACTGCCCGAAGCCCAAAGTGGGTTCAGACCCGGGTGTGGCACAATGGACATGATCTTCTCAGTCCGTCAGATACAGGAAAAATGCAAAGAACAAAGGCTAGCTCTATACCAGGTATTTGTAGATCTGAAAAAAGCCTTCGACACTGTAAACCGAACTGCCCTGTGGATAATATTGGGGAAACATGGATGTCCACCTGGTTTCGTAAACATGATCAGACAACTGCATGAAAACATGAAAGCGCGTCTCCAGCTAAACGGCACAGTTTCAGAGGGCATTGCCATCGACAACGGGGTTAAACAGGGAGATATTCTAGCTCCAACCTTGTTCTCAATCTATTTCGCAACAACACTCGCGTTCGCATTTAGAAACTGTGAAACGGGAGTGCTCTTTCGATTTCGGACAACGGGCAAGTTATTCAACCTTACTCGTTTCAGGGCCAGATCGAAAACATTTCACTCACTTGTCAGGGAGTTGCTGTATGCTGACGATGTAGACTTCGTCGCACACACGGCAGAAGATATGCAGGGCATCATGGACCGCTTCTCCAGGGCGTGCACTGCCTTTGGCCTCACAATTAGCCTGGAGAAAACCAAGGTAATGTTCACCCCAGCTCCAAACAGCCGCTACGAGGAACCGGTCATCTGTGTAAATGGAACGAAACTGGGCACCGTTGATGACTTTGTATATCGAGCGACGGAACCCTCGATAAGGAAATCTTAGGAAGGATCAATAAGGCAAGTAAGGCCTTTGGTAATCTCGAAAAACGAGTGTGGGCAGACAGAGCCCTGACCTTCAAAACAAAGATAAAGGTATACGAGACTTGTGTACTACCTGTCCTCCTATATGCCTCGGAAACATGGACGACATATCGCTGTCATATCAAGGCTCTGAAAAGATTCCACCAGACATGCCTACGCAGGATATTTAATGTCACCAAACAAGCTCTCTTGTCCGATGAAGAGGTGCTCAAGAAGGCGAGCACATTCAGCATAGAGGCTCGAATCTTTCGAAACCAGACTCGATGGGCGGGTCACGTAGTGAGAATGGAGGATTATAGGATACCTAAGCAATTGTTCTATGGGGAGCTTAAATGTGGCAAACGACCCAATCACAAAACTCGGAAAAGGTACAAAGATGTAGTTAAGGGAAACCTGCGGGCACTTGGCATAGAAATAACAAGGTGGGAAGAGATAGCTGAAGACCGGGAAAGTTGGAGGCGCTACGTCTACGCGGGATGTGAGAATTTTGAGGTTTTGAGAGTTGAGCACGCCACTATAAAGCGAGCCTTACGAAAGCGAGAGGATACAGAGGACTTTGATCTCGACCCCGCGTACTCGTGCGGGATATGCGGCAGGGTGTGCCTGTCAAAGGCAGGCCTCAAGAGTCATGGAACTACGCACGCGGGACATGAACTGGGAGCACGGGAGGGAGGGGGCGGTCACCAACAAGGTTATCCTGCAGAATATGCGGCAAACTGTGCAGGCCGGGTGGGGCTATGTGGAATCATATGCGGACTCACTCACACGCCATCGTATCGTGAGGGTTGGCCGTCTTCTGTAAAGAAGTGGCAGTCACCATATATATATATATATATATGTATATATATATATATCATGAATTTCCGACAGCCTTAATATGCTATGATTCTGCAACACTTAAAACTCTACAATTCTCACTCCCTCCAATTTAATTTTAAATAATGACATCCAATTTAACACTTTATAGAAAGATCTGTTTCGTTCTATCTAGACAATTTCCGGTCAGAGTAATACGAGCTTTCACGGACTTTACTACTACTTGGTATACTCCATTTAATGGCTCACTAAAAACGAAACTTGGTAAAAAGTTTTTACAACTTGTAGAAAAGCACTTTCCACCAGGAAATATACTTCATGGTATTTTTAATAGAAATACCTTAAAATTAAGCTACAGTTGTTGCGATAATTTGGAAAGGATTATAAAAAACATAATAATAAGATACTAAAAAATAAGAGCGAAACAGCTAGTGTAAAGGATTCTAAAGTTAATGTGTATAATTCTAACGCTATTAAAAACTGTAACTGTAAAATACCTAATACTTGTCCTTAAATAATAAATGGTTAATGCCTTCAGTAGTATACCAAGCAAAAATATTTACAGAGGAAAACCCAAATGAAGAAAAGTTTTATATAAGTAGTACGCAATTAACATTTAAGGAGAGATTCTATGGACATAAAAGTTCTATGTTGAATCAAAAATATGAGAAAGATACTTCATTATCAATATACTACTGGAAATTGATTAAGGAGAGAAAATACCTAGATTGGAATGGAAAATCATTAAAAGAGCTAATGTATGACTTTCATTACATGCACTGTGTTTTCTATGCCCCCATGAAAAGCTGGAGATAACTAAATTTAAAGATCGTGACAAACTATTAAATATAAAAGAGGAAACAGCTATCTCTTGTAAACATTTTCAAATTCATACACTAAAGAAATTATAAAAACCATATTACTAAAATAGTAGTAAGGTGTTAATTTAAATAAATAAACTCATATACTTCTATATTGAGTAAAAGATGACGTTTGATTGAAAGTTATTCAATACCTAGTTTAATTTTTAATTATTTATCGCATATTAAATCTATCCATTTTACACATGATCCTATTGATATTTTTTATTTACTACTTATTTTAATCGTTAATCTATCATGAGTTAATGAGATAGAAATAGATATATACTCTTAGCCAGATTGATTTAAATATAAATTATGCATAGTACTTTTACTTCGAGTTGCCTTATTTTCTCCTTTTTTATGTTGATATATATATATATATATATATATATAATTTTTAACATCTTATTGAAATTCTTAACTACTTAGTTCAATCATTAATTAATCATTTCCTTTTATTTTAAACGTTAATCACTTGTTTTAAATGAAATTATCCTTATAAGTTAAACGATTTATATCTTCGTAGTCGAGTAATATAAATAAAATAATGCATAGTTCTGATATAAAACGCAACTTTCTAAACTATGTAATTCATAATTAATCACTAAAGGTAAGCTAAGCCTTCAACACCATCATAAGTATCATAAAAAAGCGCATATATATTCTAAACCGAGTAAAATGAGTTGGAGGAGAAATCCTTCACGACTGAGACAATTTTTATTTTTGTTCCTTTTCTCAACGTTAAAAAACGACCTGGTGTCTAACTCTGTCCCGTGGGGAGGCATTGTAAATAGGAACTAAAAGTCACTTTTAATTTTATTTTTTAATTTTTAAATTTTTAATCCTTTTTTTAATCATAAATAACCATCTCATAGATATTTTATTTACTACTTATTCAATCGTTAATTTATCATCTCATAATTTTATTTAGTTTTAAACGTTTAATCACCTGTTTTAAATGTTATGTTATGTTTTAAACGTATATTATATATTTTAAAAATAACTAGTATAATGAATAAAGATTGGATTATTAATCTTAACTGATGAATGTATATAATGTACAGAATAGACATGAATATGGTTGAAAAAAAAGCATAACTATAAAATTATATTCCACATCAATTTGTATAATGTGATAACCTATCTTATCTGGTTACCCGTGTCTTAACCTTGGAAATGATATTATCCCATTTATTGGTTTTAATTATAAAAAGAGGTAATGTTTTTGACGGATACTCTCGTGGATATCCTTGGCCTGATAAGGTGATTTTCCCTGGCAGGGTGGTTACTGAAACATGTTTGCATATGTGTAGCCATTAGTTATCACATCCAACATATTTATATATATATTATGTAACTTCCGGCTATCTTCAAATATACATTGTCAAACTCGAGATATTTATGTCGGACAAGGGAATCTGCAAGGAATTTCGAACAGAACTTTTTATTTAATCAGCGGGGCTAGCATGTTCTTGCTCCGGCAATGCAATTGTATTCTTCAACAGCCAGACTTTTACTTATTAATGCGTTTTTCATAGCACTTTATCCGTAACGCCATGGCTCATTATAAATGTCTTAAGACTCCTTTACGACTGATGGAACAAGAGCATAGCATGCTACACCTGCTGATTAAATAAAGAGTTTAATTCCCGAGTTCGACACGACACACCTGTAAATTCAGAGGTTACATCGGCTGAAACGTTGTGCGAATAACATTGAAGATGGAACAGTAGTCAAAATAATCTATATTATATACATTATCAATCCTTATCTAAAAAATTCAAAAACATTAACACAGTTTCCAATTTATTTATATAAATCCCCGTTCTTTATGTAAACAATTGCTTAACGAAAATACTCGCATACCAAATCAATCAAATGAATTCAAAATAGTAAAATATTAACATTTTCTACTAATCCGCATGAAACACGATCGTCGATGGTTGTTAGTATTAGTTTCCACACTTCTTTTAAGATGCAGGTTTTTATAAAACGGACCACGTAAAGGTTTCCAACATCCCTAGTGAAAATGATCGTGTGGAATCGATAAGATTGAAAATTGGGACACTCATCTGCTTACCACGTCAAGCTGAAATCTAGAATAGCAAAAACATGGCATGTGTGAATTTTGTGGAAATGAGCGCAAACCTTCGACAGTTAGCATAAATTTTTATCGACAATACAAAACTTATATGGTCTAACTTAGACACGTTCATTGGTCATCGACAAAGGTAAAACTGAAACGGATAAAAAAAATAAACATTGTTTCCGAAACAAGTAAATAAAAAATGAAGACAAAACAGAGACTAAGCGTGTATTCAAAACTTTAAAAAAAACTTAATAAACTTACAGAATAGAAATTAAAATATTGCTAGAATAGAAAAAATACAAATTATGTAAAGGACGAATTCCGAAGGATTAGATGGACGTTTTACACTAAGAGTATACAAAGTTCAATTCGATAAATAAAAAATACTAAGAAAATAATGCAAGCATTATTCAATTGTATCCTTAAAAAAAAGAAAGGCAATACTTATACTGATAAAAAAAAATTATCACGATACTTTAAAAAAATAGAACACTATGTCAGAAGAACTGTGCGGAAGAAAGTTATAGGAGATTGAGAACGAGGATTAGAAGCCTCGGCCGGTGACGAATTTGGAGGAATTCCTAAGAGAAAAAAAGTAAGCAAAAAAAATAAATGCTAAGGAATTGTCAGCAATTTCCATTACACTCAATCGTTGCATAAATCTAAGCGAACATTCCGTGAGCAGAGTTCCCCCCCCCTAGAAATGCTTTCTGTGAACACACAAATACCCATAGAACTGCTTCCCGGTTAACTATAACATGGTTATTTTTATTAAAACGTAAACAAGTTCTTGAAGAGCCGTCATCAAAAGTGAATTAACTTATAAAATTTCCATTATGGTACCTATTACCCCGTATTTTGAGTGGCTTTCAGCACTTGAAGACTATATGATGTAAAAAAAAATGTATTCTACGCCAAACAGAACAGACATAACATCGATAAAATCTAATTTATAAAACTCACTATTTCTGTCTGTCTGTCTGTCTTAATATTTTCAAACTCAATCACTTCTTAAACTAAAAGTCGCAGAACGGCGCTAAGGGCCTCAAATGATGGGATTTTTTTATGAACCATTCTTTTATGGGTCTTTAGCGGGTTAAAATATATTTTAAGGGATTAAAAAGGGTCAAATTTGACAAAATTGTTATACATTTTGTCAAATTTATCTTAGTTTATGCGTATCACATTGGTACAGTGGTAACGTCACCAGTTTTTAATGGTGCTGTTTTGCTTTTGATTCTAGCACATAGCACACAAATATTTTTTTGTTACTTTTGAAATCACGATTCTATAATGATATATATATACAAAATCTGGACGAATTAAAATATCATATTTAAGCGTATTTAACGACTGGCCAAAGCTAGCGCCCCCCTTCGCCCTTGCTAGTAGTTTTATAGTTTACATCGATTTTCTGAGATTCAAGCCGCAGACCATATGAATTAACTTATGAAGTGACTTAACCGTTACGCCACGAAGCTCTAAATCACTTTACGTGTTTTTTATCGCCTTTAAACTTATGTCGATTTTTGTTGATTTTCTTTTCACACACACACACACACACACACACACACACATATATATATATATATATATATATATATATATATATATATATATATATATACTAAATACTATACTAATATATATAAATATATATATATACATATATATATATACATATATATATATATATATACTAAATACTATACTAATATATACATATATATAGTCCACTCGTTGGCCTTAAAGGGTAAGATTTAAAATGTTCAAAATAAAATGTGATTTTGATATTATATTGTCCTTCATTGTCTTGAGAAAACATTTTAAGTGATGAGTGAAAAAATAGAACTCAGGAAGCCTCAAGAGCATTTCTGCAAGCACTAATTTAAATTAAGGAGGCTTTACTAAAAGCAAGTTTCTAACTTCACCCTTCTTGAAGAGAAAATATTTTTTAAGTAAGGCCTGAAAAAAAATCGTTAGAATTCACACGAGCCCTACTAAAAGCAGTAAATAAGGTTATAAATATGATTATTGTTATATACTGTATATTTATATTAAAATCAGGGTTTTTTGTTTTTGTTTTGTAACTTAACGGGGTTAAATTACATTTATTTTTAAGAAAAACACGCTCAATTAAGTTAAAACAAAAAATACAGTTGAACTTGCGTAGGCTTTAAATAGTAGCAGTGGCTTTTAATATCGAACTTAAGACAGGGCAGCCATGAAATAGGTAAGCAGGCGAATTTTTCCAACCAGACGTCAGAAACCGGATGAACGGTTTAAACGCTCAAGCAAGATAGCTGATCTGAGTTTATACATATATATATATATATATATATATATAATTTAAAGGAGATTAGAACAATAGTCTAAAGAGCTAAGTGTATTTTAATGTAACAGTGAAATTACTAGTTTAATTAAAATACAGGAAATAGAAAGTGCTCGTTGTAATTTAGATATATAATAAGCTCGATAGTTAAATGTCCTAGAGCTAATTCAATATTAAGTAATGTGATTTATAATTTAAAAATAAAAAAAAAAATTTTTAATTTAAAAATCAAATTTTAATTAAATTAAAAATCAGTTTCATAAGAAGGAACAACAACAAAATCAATTATCTGTACGATCGTTTCGGAAATCCGTGCTTTTTATTGTGGTATACATGAAGTTATGTAGAACAATTATATATAGTTTTTTTGGTAAGCACGGTCTCCTCATCAGCAAATTTAGGGGGATTTTTATTGAATTTAAAAGACACCATAAATAAACCTAGCATTAAAAGTAAGGCAGATGAATCTGAAAAAATTGAAATAAAAGGTTTGGATTTAAAATTTATAAGAAAATTAATATGGGTTAGAGATAGAAATGAGTAGAAAAAATATATATTTTTGAATTTACATAATAAATTTGATTTAAAAATATATAGAGATAGTTACTCTATATATATAGAGATAGTAACTTTTTAGTTTTTCTTTTTTTGAAATCAGGAACTGTGTTTAAAGTAGTCATTTAGATGTTTGCTATAGCTTTTTATTTTATTGAATGATGAATTTTAAAAGGGCGACGCTCGTGCAATAAATTGTTTCCGTTAGCGTGTTTTTGATTTAAAGACGCTACAGTTTATATATAGAGAGAGAATATTTATTTTACAAGTTTTTAAGGGGAGATAATTGTCATGTGTTCTTGACTTATTTATTATTTGTTTACTGGTTTTCTAATATTCAAAATAAAAATAATATTAAATTTCTTTCTTTTGACATCGAATCATATTACCAATCTATATCACCTATCCTACTTAATAAATCTCTATTAATGGCCCGAAAATTAACTAATATAACTCAAGACGAAATTAAACTAATACTTATAGCTAGACAGTCTTTAATAACATTTGATAATAAATATTGGACCAGGAAAAATACCCCTAACCACTTCAACATTTTAATGGGATCGACGGACTCGACTCGGGTCACTGATCTAGTTGGCCTTTTCCTTTTAAATGAAATACATTGTATACTCCATAAACAATTCAAACTTGAAGGAGGGCTATATAGAGATGATGCACTTTTCATAACGAATTCTACTAATAAAAATTATGAAAAAGCAATTAAAGCTCTACATAAATTATTTAAAAATTATGGACTTAGTATAAAAATCGACCCTAATAAAAAAATTGTTAATTTCTTAGACATAACCTTAAATCTTGAAAATTCTACCTTTGAACCATACCATAAACCTAACCCATCGCTTCTATATGTCCACAATCAATCAAACCACCCTAAATCAATATTAAAATCAATAGTTCCCAATATCGCTTTAAGAATTTCTAGACTGTCTTCTACTAAATCAATATTTACCAAAAATGAAAAATACTATAATGAAGCCCTTAAAAACTCTGGATATAATTCACAAATTAAATTCATAAATGAAAATGATAGAAACATAAACTGCATTAAAAAATAAACCTATTAAGAGCGTAATAACATATAATATGGCAATGTCTTCCCGTATACGAGTTAAGAAAAATAACCAAGAGACAAAAAAAGATAAAACCAAACTACAAATATTAGATAATAATACAAATAAACAGCAAACTAAAACCCGTAAACGTAAGAATAGACACAAGGAGATCCTATGGTTCAACCCCCCGTATTCCAAAAACCTAGAAACAAACATAGCCAGAGAATTTTTTAAAATATTAGATAAGAACTTTAAAGCCCCCCATAGATATAATAAGATTTTCAATAAGAACACAATTAAAGTCTCTTACTCTACTATGCCTAACCTTCATCAGAAAATAATTAGCTCTAATAATAAGAAAATTAATAAACTACAAAATACAACTATACAAAATACATCGGACTGTAACTGTAGAAGAAAAAATAAATGTCCCCTACAAGGCTCATGTAAGATTAAAAATGTTATCTATAGCTGCACAGTATCAAAAACTCCAAATCTACAAGAACCTATTAACAGCCATAACTCAACTACCAGATTAAATAATAACACCAACTTAAATCAATTTACCGATCAATTACTAATCAACCCACCACATAATAATCCAACAATAGACCTAACGGAAAATAATCACAATAATCAAGAGGTAATATATATTGGTTCCACATCTGGCCTAATAAAACATAGAATTTCAACGCACAAACATTCTTTTAAAAATAACTCTCTATCAAACCAAACTACTCTATCCAACTATATTTGGCAACTAAAAAATAGCAATATTTCTTTCAACTTAAAATGGCAAATAATTGAGACTTGCAAATCATATAAACCAGGAGATAAATTTTGTGCACTATGTACAAAAGAGACCCTAAAAATTTTAAAATATGAAGATATAAAAAGTACAACCAAACTATTAAATTCAAGACACGAGCTTCTGACATGTAATCATAAACGTTGGTTTAAATTTAATAAATATAAACCACCTTAAATCATTAAAAATTACTCATTAGTAAAAATAGATTACAATTATTTTTTTTTATTTTTTTTAATAAATTAAGTTAGACCAATTACCTCCCTTAGACCCGTAAAACAAATAATAAATAAAGTCAAGAACACATGACAATTATCTCCCCTTAAAAACTTGTAAAATAAATATTCTCTCTATATATATAAACTGTAGCGTCTTTAAATCAAAAACACGCTAACGGAAACAATTTATTGCACGAGCGTCGCCCTTTTAAAATTCATCATTCAATAAAATAAAAAGCTATAGCAAACATCTAAATGACTACTTTAAACACAGTTCCTGATTTCAAAAAAAGAAAAACTAAAAAGTTACTATCTCTATATATATAGAGTAACTATCTCTATATATTTTTAAATCAAATTTATTATGTAAATTCAAAAATATATTTTTTTTCTACTCATTTCTATCTCTAACCCATATTAATTTTCTTATAAATTTTAAATCCAAACCTTTTATTTCAATTTTTTCAGATTCATCTGCCTTACTTTTAATGCTAGGTTTATTTATGGTGTCTTCTTTATATTCAATAAAAATCCTCCTAAATTTGCTGATGAGGAGACCGTGATTACCAAAAAAAAACTATATATAATTGTTCTACATAACTTCATGTATACCACAATAAAATGCACGGATTTCCGAATCGATCGTACAGATAATTGATTTTGTTGTTGTTCCTTCTTATGAAACTGATTTTTAATTTAATTAAAATTTGATTTTTAAATTTTTAAATTATAAATCACATTACTTAATATTGAATTAGCTCTAGGACATTTAACTATCGAGCTTATTATATATCTAAATTACAACGAGCACTTTCTATTTCCTGTATTTTAATTAAACTAGTAATTTCACTGTTACATTAAAATACACTTAGCTCTTTAGACTATTGTTCTAATCTCCTTTAAATTATTAGCTCCCTACAACAGGTTGAGTTTATATACGTAATTGTAGATATGTTTCATAAGAAGGACTTGCAATTATCAACTAAATGCATCCCCATACCACCTAAAGACACCTTTATAACCAGCTTAATTACAAGTATAAATACATTTATAAGGAACTTGAGATGGAAAGCTTACCATTTTGATAATTACCAAAATGAAACCACAGAACCAATACACCACCAACCTGGAGAAATAAAAGAAACCATCCTCAGACAAGACAATGAAGAAAGAAAAGCAGCGAAATACTACAGACTAAAAACATACAAAAACCCTAAGAGAAACATAGACACTGAACATTTTGAAAATGACTTAATCAACCTGATTAAAAATATTAAATTTAAGAAAAATAAAAAATATATCACTCCAACACTTAAAAAAATAAATAAATTTTCAAAATCTATTTCTATAAGCCACCAAAATAAACTCATAGTACCGGCAAATAAAACTGGAAATTTCTACACAATGGACTATATACAATATAAAAATCTAATATATAAAGAACTTAATAAAAATTATAAAACTACTAATAAATCAGCACTAAATAAAATAAATAATGATGCAAAAAACATTTTAACTAAACTTAAAATAGATAAATACACAGAAATAACGGTACCAGGTACCCCGAGATTTACTTTAAAAGACCACAAACACAGCTTCAATATTAACCCTACTATTAGACTCATTTGCCCCTCGAAATCAGATATAGGACTGGTTAGTAAAAACATATTAGATAGAATTATCCCCAAAATTAAATCCATAATAAAATACCCACTATGGCAATCTTCCAACCAAGTAATCGACTGGTTTTCTAATATTCAAAATAAAAATAATATTAAATTTCTTTCTTTTGACATCGAATCATATTACCAATCTATATCACCTATCCTACTTAATAAATCTCTATTAATGGCCCGAAAATTAACTAATATAACTCAAGACGAAATTAAACTAATACTTATAGCTAGACAGTCTTTAATAACATTTGATAATAAATATTGGACCAGGAAAAATACCCCTAACCACTTCAACATTTTAATGGGATCGACGGACTCGACTCAGGTCACTGATCTAGTTGGCCTTTTCCTTTTAAATGAAATACATTGTATACTCCATAAACAATTCAAACTTGAAGGAGGGCTATATAGAGATGATGCACTTTTCATAACGAATTCTACTAATAAAAATTATGAAAAAGCAATTAAAGCTCTACATAAATTATTTAAA
Source organism: Euprymna scolopes (assembly GCF_053919585.1). NCBI lineage: Eukaryota > Metazoa > Mollusca > Cephalopoda > Sepiida > Sepiolidae > Euprymna > Euprymna scolopes. The sequence goes on from NC_136517.1 coordinate 3,519,770, forward strand.
AATTATGGACTTAGTATAAAAATCGACCCTAATAAAAAAATTGTGAATTTCTTAGACATAACCTTAAATCTTGAAAATTCTACCTTTGAACCATACCATAAACCTAACCAATCGCTTCTATATGTCCACAATCAATCAAACCACCCTAAATCAATATTAAAATCAATAGTTCCCAATATCGCTTTAAGAATTTCTAGACTGTCTTCTACTAAATCAATATTTACCAAAAATGAAAAATACTATAATGAAGCCCTTAAAAACTCTGGATATAATTCACAAATTAAATTCATAAATGAAAATGATAGAAACATAAACTGCATTAAAAATAAACCTATTAAGAGCGTAATAACATATAATATGGCAATGTCTTCCCGTATACGAGTTAAGAAAAATAACCAAGAGACAAAAAAAGATAAAACCAAACTACAAATATTAGATAATAATACAAATAAACAGCAAACTAAAACCCGTAAACGTAAGAATAGACACAAGGAGATCCTATGGTTCAACCCCCCGTATTCCAAAAACCTAGAAACAAACATAGCCAGAGAATTTTTTAAAATATTAGATAAGAACTTTAAAGCCCCCCATAGATATAATAAGATTTTCAATAAGAACACAATTAAAGTCTCTTACTCTACTATGCCTAACCTTCATCAGAAAATAATTAGCTCTAATAATAAGAAAATTAATTAACTACAAAATACAACTATACAAAATACATCGGACTGTAACTGTAGAAGAAAAAATGAATGTCCCCTACAAGGCTCATGTAAGATTAAAAATGTTATCTATAGCTGCACAGTATCAAAAACTCCAAATCTACAAGAACCTATTAACAGCCATAACTCAACTACCAGATTAAATAATAACACCAACTTAAATCAATCTACCGATCAATTACTAATCAACCCACCACATAATAATCCAACAATAGACCTAACGGAAAATAATCACAATAATCAAGAGGTAATATATATTGGTTCCACATCTGGCCTAATAAAACATAGAATTTCAACGCACAAACATTCTTTTAAAAATAACTCTCTATCAAACCAAACTACTCTATCCAACTATATTTGGCAACTAAAAAATAGCAATATTTCTTTCAACTTAAAATGGCAAATAATTGAGACTTGCAAATCATATAAACCAGGAGATAAATTTTGTGCACTATGTACAAAAGAGACCCTAAAAATTTTAAAATATGAAGATATAAAAAGTACAACCAAACTATTAAATTCAAGACACGAGCTTCTGACATGTAATCATAAACGTTGGTTTAAATTTAATAAATATAAACCACCTTAAATCATTAAAAATTACTCATTAGTAAAAATAGATTACAATTATTTTTTTTTATTTTTTTTAATAAATTAAGTTAGACCAATTACCTCCCTTAGACCCGTAAAACAAATAATAAATAAAGTCAAGAACACATGACAATTATCTCCCCTTAAAAACTTGTAAAATAAATATTCTCTCTATATATATAAACTGTAGCGTCTTTAAATCAAAAACACGCTAACGGAAACAATTTATTGCACGAGCGTCGCCCTTTTAAAATTCATCATTCAATAAAATAAAAAGCTATAGCAAACATCTAAATGACTACTTTAAACACAGTTCCTGATTTCAAAAAAAGAAAAACTAAAAAGTTACTATCTCTATATATATAGAGTAACTATCTCTATATATTTTTAAATCAAATTTATTATGTAAATTCAAAAATATATTTTTTTTCTACTCATTTCTATCTCTAACCCATATTAATTTTCTTATAAATTTTAAATCCAAACCTTTTATTTCAATTTTTTCAGATTCATCTGCCTTACTTTTAATGCTAGGTTTATTTATGGTGTCTTTTAAATTCAATAAAAATCCTCCTAAATTTGCTGATGAGGAGACCATGCTTACCAAAAAAACTATATATAATTGTTCTACATAACTTCATGTATACCACAATAAAAAGCACGGATTTCCGAAACGATCGTACAGATAATTGATTTTGTTGTTGTTCCTTCTTATGAAACTGATTTTTAATTTAATTAAAATTTGATTTTTAAATTTAAAAATTCTTTTTTAATTTTTGAATTATAAATCACATTACTTAATATATATATATAATTATTTACTATAATAATTATGAAATAATTATGAAATTATATATGTGTGTGTGTGTGTGTGTGTGTGTGTGTGTGTGTGTGTGTGTGTGTGTGTTAAAGAGAAAGAAAGAGATTCTTTATACAGAATTTTTTTAGTAACCAGGTTTTAAAACTGTGGAACTTATGTTTGGGCCAGATGAACGCATGCGCACAATTTTGCTTTTTATTTTTTATTCACCCCAAACAAGGAATATTGCCAGTTGAACGTAAGGGCAAACTATTTGAAACTATGCCTACAGGGACACTATATAGGGAGATGAGCAGGGAAATGTCCGTTAACAATAGACATAACTTTCTGCATGTTCGTGCAGTGAGAGAAGCAGGAACCAGGGAGAGAGTTCCAACGTCGAACAGTTCGAAGGAATAAACTATTATAGTAGAAGGCTTTCGGCATGAAAGATTGTCAGATTAAACTGGTGCGCAATTGCTACAAGTTTGTCAGAGCAGATTAATAGACTTATAAAACAAATACAGAGATGCAACATACGGCGATGGGACAGGGGGTAGAGCTTGGTTCGTAGTGCGGGATCTATCAGATTTGTAATTCTTTTTTTAATCCTGTCTATAATAGATAGACTAGTGGTATATGCACCAGCTCAAATGTGGCCACAATACTCCAGTCATGGGTGAATGGTGACCTCGAAAAGATACAGGATACTGTGAGGTGTGAGTGATTTTCTAGCACAGTAGAGGGAGCCCACCATATTTACAGCAGCCTTGGCTATGTCCTCAACGTGTCTGTTCCAATTTAGGTTGATTGTGAATCCTAAACCGAAGAGTTTGAACCAGGAAATGTCAGGTAGAATGTTATTAGTCACGACAATCAATGGTTGAGAAAGATTCTTGCAATTATTAAAAGATCAGACTTAGTATTAAATGTAACCATCCATTTATGTCCTCATTCCACAGTATGTATATATATATATATATATATATATATATATATATATATATATATATATATATATATATATATATATATATTAATATACCTGCTCTTTTCACTCATTGAACACTCTTTGGTAGACACATGTTGTTTCATTGGATGTACTTCTAGGAAACTAAATTCTACTGGCTAAAATTTGCTATATCTACTGGCTATATATATATATATATATATATATATATATATATATATATATATATACTGTTTAAACAAAAATCAAGAGTTCAAGAAATGGGTTGATAGCAACAAAAAGTGTATTTCATTGTTAGTTACAATTGTTTCAAGATAATTTGGACAAATTCAAACAATATGCCATTTGAAAATGTTCACAAGAACAGCCTTTCTTCAGACTTATTAAATAAAAAACACTTTAACAATAAAACATTAAGGAAAAATACTTTGCAAAGATGCGATATAGGTAAAGTGTTCTCGCTTAGTTTCTTTTCCTTATAAAGGAAATGCTTCTTTTCCTTAATGTTTTATTGTTAAAGTGTTTTTATTTAACACATCTGAGGAAAAGCTGTTCTTGTGAAAATTTTCAAACGACAAATTGTTTGAATTCGTCCAAATAGTCTTGAAACAATTGTAATTAACGATGAAATACACTTTTTTGTTGCTATCAACCAATTTTTTGAAATCTTAGTTTTTGTTAATACAATATATGAATTCTCAATTATGAAATATGATAATTTTGTAGTTTAAGTCATCTCATTTTTTTTAATAAATTTATTGGTATATGAACAATTACTGAATTATGTAAACCCAGTATAATTCGGAATGCTACAAATTAGTCTCTCTCTCTCTCTCTCTCTCTCTATATATATATATATATATATATATATATAATATAAAGCTGAATGTGTGTGTGTGTGTGTGTGTGTGTGTGTGTGTGTGTGTGTGTGTGTGTGTGTGTGTGGTCACGAATAGGCTCCTATATGGTTGACTATTTTAGAAAACTGATTACATATAATGATAGAAGATGTATCGAGACACAGGAATATGTATGATTGATCTGGCAGAACGGTGGTTCATTAAAATTGTGGGGTCTGCGTTCGCGCCTGGTCCACAAAGTATGGAAATAAAAAATTTAAAAATTAAAAAGAAAAACGTTTACATATGTTTTTGATATAGATGTACATAAGAATACTTATACACTGTATAAAAGTTACACTGTATAAAAGCCACACTGTATAAAAGTTACACTGTATAAAAGCCACACTGTATAAAAGAAAACTCAGAAATGTTCGTTTGTCTCTATTCATGTATGTGTTAGTCTTTTTTTCATTACATTTTCACCCCATACAAGGCACATTGCCTCTTTGATATAGGGGGCTACTATCAGGGGCAAAAACTGCTGGGGCACTATGTAGGGATTTGGGCAGCAAGATGTCTGTTCACGTTGCACTTGAACTTCTGCACGTCAGTACAGTTGGGGAAGCAGGGACCTGGAATAGAATTCCAAAGTCTAGCGGTTCTGGGGAAGAAACTACTGGAGTAGAAAGATCTTTTACATCTAGGGATCTCTACAGTGTGGGGTGGGATTTTGCAGCTTGTCGGGTCTGTCGAGGGTGTTCACGTCGTGGGGGCACAAATGCTTGCAGTTCGTTAGAGCATTCACCATTAAAATACTTGTAGACCAGGCAGAGGGATGCAACGTTTCGTCGATGGGACAGAGGCTGAAGCTTAGATGCCAGTTCAGGGCCTATCAGATTTGCGACTCTCTTTTGAACCTTGTCAAGGAGCGAGAGAATAGTAGCCGATGCACAAGCCCAAATATGACAGCAATACTCCATACATGGGCGAATGGTTGCCTTATAGAGGTACAGGATACTTTCGGGTGTTAGTAGTTTTCTAGCACGGTAGAGAGAGCCCACCTTCCTCGCAGCGGCTACGGAGTCACTTTGGATAATACCCTTGCTCATTACGTTCCGCTAAAGTTTCGCTTGCACCATTCAGGTACCATAGAGTATGTTTTGATTCATTGGGCACCTGTTTGGTGGAATAAGATACGTTTCAGCTCCGTCCTACTAAATACTACTCCCAAACATTAACTCCTCCGTTTGAAAAGGGATTCGTTCTATTATCTGAAGCATCAGCGAATGCGTTCTCAGCTGTTTTTGTACCGAACTAGAATGCCATTCTCTTTCTTCTGGAGAGGTGGGTTTTCCTATCTTCTGGACTTGTGTCACATTTTACTGCAGTGGTAAACAATTAAATAGAGTCTCCTCTCACGGATAGTTGATGTGTCACGATGTAAATGAAATGTTATATCTGTTTTGATATAACATTTCATTTTTTTCTCTTTTCAATCAGAGAGAACTTTTGGCTTTCGTTAAAAGTCGCACTTTTTTGTTTACAAAACCATTCGGCGGAAGTGACGTCAGAAAAATTTTAAAGTACGGATGACACTGCATATAATGTAATTTTTTATGAAGCAAATATAAAAAAGAAGTTTTATTCAAACAGTCTTTATTTGTACTTTTATAACAAAATAATAAAAACATGTTTTTTTAATCAAGCAATAGTTGTTGCTAATTGTTTTTACATCAAACATAAAAATATAATTGTCATAAAAATATGAACTGTTTTTTTTTCTAACGAAATTTGTTTTAACATATTTTTTAACTGTCTTTTGTTTGATTCAAAAAACAGCTCATAAACATATTATTGGCAAAGAACAATTCATAATCTTATTACAAATTTTCCTAGTGTCTGTCTGCGTGTGTGACGCGGTTTATCTCAGCCTAAAGGCAACCCACCCAGGCAAGTAAGGTACCGCAATGAAGCTTATGACCCAGCAGATGTTTTAGTGATATTTATATCCATGTTTGGTGTATGGAAATGCAAAAGAAATGAAAAAAATAACGATTTACTAAACAACGCTTTAGTTACTGGATATTTTTCCGGTACAAGAACTCAAGTTTGCCCAAGTTTTAACCCAATCTAAAATACCCTTAGAAGGAACTGGATTTTCATTGTATTACTCTAGTTTTGATCAAACTATTGTTCTCATCCTAAGTGTTATTTGTGTAACGTTTCGGTCGACGTAGCCTTCGACCTTCGCCAGGCATGTTTGTCGCCATCTTGGGAAAGAAAGGAGCCAGTAACTTTTCTTCTTTTCTTTTTCAAGATAGCGATCAACATACCTGACGAAGGTCGAAGGTTACACCAATTAAACGTTGCACAAATAACACTCAAGATGAGAGCAATATTCCGATCGAAACAAGTAAACAATCAGACCTCATCTCAGAACTTCAGAACTGTAATGGATTTTCCTTATATTGAAAATCGGCCTTTTGTCTCCTTCTGCTCTTGTGGGGAGGCAAGTAAACGGGAACACAGAGTCGGTTTAATGCGGGGAATCCAACTACCACAAAACGGAGCCGCCCTGTATGGTCATGAAAATAGGATTGATCGGACATGTCAGTATTCTTTGGTAGTAACACGTTAGGCAATAAACTAATACTCCCCTCGAAGGAGAAGATAATTCTGGGGATTCCGAACAGGACTATATTACACTTTTGATATAATTTCGAGGGAGTGTGTGTGTTGGTCGGTCGGTCGGAGGAAAAGTAGATAGTTTTGGAGATAGATAGATTTTGTGATGAATCGGTTCTGTGGTAGTTAGGAAATAAGGCATGTAGGTAGGTAAGTTAGTGGTCTACACTGGAGTCAGCACGAAAGTACCGCCCTAAACAAGGAGTTTCCAAGATCGCTGGGAAAAAAGATGAAGACAACGGGTCGACATGTTGCTTTTTAAACAAAACAAAGGACATAAAAACGTAAATGGAGAGGCTGAATTGTGGACCGTCTTCTTAACTACAGCCGAGTCGCCATGGAAACTTGCGACAGAAATGGCGAGGTAGGGAAAGAAAGCGGCGGGGTTCTGCGCAGGTGCGTGTTGGATAGGATGGGGCGGTAGTTTGATTTGTTTCTCGGTACTGTCGTGCTTGTTCTAATTGTCGTTCTTTAAGTGATTCCGATGTAATCACTCGCATTCGGGTACAATGGTCACGTATTGCTATAGCGGCATGTGCATGCGCGGTTTGAGATTACTTGGTTAATTGTTGACTTGCTTTTTGTTTTAGTGTTTGTTTTTTGTTGTTTTAGTGTTTGTTTTTTGTTGTTTGGTTTTCTTTTATATTTTCTTCTGCTTTTATCCTCATTTTTTTCTTGTGCGTACACACACAAGCGCACACTACTTTTTTTTACAAAAGAGTCAATACCTATCAACTAGAACAAATACATTGAGGACATTGCGAATGCTGCTGCGAAGAAAGTTGGTTCCCTTTATCGTACTAGAAAACTACCCACACCTCAGAGTATTCTGTGCTTCTACAAAGCCACCATTCACTCATGCATAGAATAGTGTTGTCACATCTGAGTTGGTGAATATACCACTAATCTCTCCCTCTTGGATAAAGAGTCTTCAATCTAATAAGTCTCACTTTGTTAAATAAGCTCCAACTCCTGTCCCATCGCCGCAATGCTGCATCCAACGTGTCTGGTTTGCGAGTATTTTAATGGAATTTGCTCTGATGAACTCGTTACATTGTGCTCTCTCGAAGTACATGTGCCCGACAAACCTGCTTAGCAACAAAATCACACCCCTTAACTGTTGAGGTCTCTAAATTTCAAAAAGCTTTTTACTCTTATAGTTCCTTCTTTCGGACAATTAGACTTTGGAATTCCCTTCCTGCTATTTGCTACCTGCTTCGCCGACTGCGGAAGTTTAAATTAACGTAAACCAACAACTTGTTAATCTTTCCTAGGCATGGTCACAAATTATAGCCTTCCAAGTGGTGATATGCCTTGTTAGGGGTGAACGTGAATAATAATAATTAAAAAAAAAAGCCTGGAGGTCATTCAATTGTAAGGCGATTGGTAAGACAAAACGGTTACACGAAAACCATTTGATCATCCTAGGGATGCTGGATAACTCACGCTGGAAGTACTTTTTTTAAGTGGAGCTGGGTTGCGTAAAACAAGTCTCACTCCCTTGTCCCAACCAGCCTGGTCCGGCGGCAGGACAGGGTCGAGACAGCTGAAATTCAGGAGGAGTGCAAGAGCTACCGAAAATGTCGACGTCCTCCTTCATGCAGCATCTGTCTTCCCAAATGGTCACCCATCTGGTGCTGGCCAGTTTGAACGTTTCTTAACTTCGGTGATCTATCGGGAATCAGCATATAAACATGATTATGCCGAGACAGCAACATAATGATCGTTAATGGATAAAATTGTGAAGAATTTGATTATTTAAGAGATTGGCTCATAAGTCACTATAAGTAATCAAACTTACTTCATTCCGTCAATCATTTTTAATCCTCTCATAATATTCTTGATCTTTCAACTGACAATCATTCACTCTCATTTACTCTTATCCTCAAGTGGCTTTCGGCCTTGGTGAGCGATGACTTATTGATGATTATAATATTCCAGAACTAACGTATATTTTAACATTTCTAAGTAAAAGTAAAGAAGTGAAGTGGGCGACCATAGTCAAGGGCAACGCAAAGACTCTCTTTTCATTAACGACTACACCAAGATAGAGGGGTGGACGCTACTACTTCTAGAGGTTACTCCACTTACCCTTGATCATCTCGTTATAATGCTGAACGTTTAGCAAGGGGGCATCAAATGCCAGTCTTTGATTCGTTGGTATGACTCAACCGAGGATTGAACTCTAATCTCCCTGCTCATTACTGAATGCTCAAACCCCTGATGTCAAGTGGACCGGTCAAATATCAACTTGTGTTAAATCATTCGTATACCTTAATCTTTCTTGATAAATATTGTGCTTATTGTTTCTTTTTTATTTTATTTTTCATCCGAAACAAAGCATATTGCCACTTAAATATAGGGGGCTACTATTTGGGATCATGTCTACAAGGGACACTATGTAGGGAGTTGAGCAGCAAGATATCTGTTCACATTACACATATACTTCTGTAAATGAATACTTACAGGGGAGAAAGAGAAAGGAAGGGAATTCCAAAGTTTAGTGAATTCCAAAGCGAGTGAAGAAACTATTAAAATAGAAGGCTTTCCTGCGTTTACAGTGAACGAGTATGATCCTCTTGCTTGTCGGGTTAATCCGGGGTATTCATGTCGAGAGGACACGAGTGTTACAGTTTCTTCAGAACAAATTCCATTAAAATACTTGTAAAATAAGCACAGGGATACAACACTCCGGTGATGGGACAGAGGTTGGAGCTTGCTTGATAGTGAGAGATCTATTAAGTCGTCGGCTTCTTTTTAGACCCTGTCTAGAAATGAGAGACTATTGGTGGATGCACCAGTTCAGATGTGACAACAATTCTCCATTCATGCGCAGATGGTGGTCTTGTATAGATACACGCGGCGTGCAATAAGTAATGCCACTGACCCACTTCCAGTTGTCTGATCTAGCTGAAATTTTGCATGTGCAATGATTTATATCTCTACGGTTTATGTGGCAAATTACAGCTCTGAACTAATTGTGGTTTCTGTTTTACAGATGTTTGAACGGTGTCAGGTGTGAAATGGAGCCTGTTGAATGTCGAGCAGTAGTTCGGTTTTTGTATTTGAAAGGACGCACACCACAGGAGACTTTTGATGAAATGAAAGAAACTTATGGTGATAATGCCCCATCATATGACCTTGTAAAACGATGGCATCGTGAATTCAAACATGGCCGGAAGTCTGTGGAAACAGCTCTCAGACCTGGTCGCCCACCCCCCTTCTGCCATTGATGAGGCATCTGTCCGTCAAGTTGAGGCTGTCATTTTGGAAGATCGGCGCATTACTATTCGACAAATAGCCCAAGATGTCAAGATTAGTACAGGGCCTGTGGAAACTATCATTCATGACCATTTGCATATGCATAAGGTGTCTGCCAGATGGATTCCCAGGTTGCTTACACCATTCCAGAAGCAAGAACGCGTCTAGTGCTCGAGAATGAATTTGGAGATGTGCCAAGAAGATGAGTCAAAGTTTTCAAAAGACTGATTACACAGGATGAAACCTGGGTCCACACGAGGTTGTCTCCTCAGCAACCGACAAGGCTAACATGCTTGCCAGTCGGTTTGCCTCAAACTCCACACTGGACCCTTCCAACCACCCCCTACCTGACTTTCCTATGCGGACAGACGCCACACTAGACGATCTGAAAACCACCCCTGCTCAGGTGCATGCTATCATAAAAAACCTTGACACCTCAAAAGCATGTGGACCCGATCTTATCCCAGCTGTGCTATTAAAAAAGTGCTCAGCCGAAGTAGCTCCAGTTCTCTCCAAACTCTACAACAAATGTCTTAATGAAGCTTGCTTTCCGGGCTGTTGGAAAACTGCTTCTGTTGTACCAGTATTCAAGAATTCTGGTGAAAGGACAGACCCATCAAATTATCGCCCCATTAGCCTCCTTCCACTTTTTGCCAAAATATTTGAGACCATAATTAACCACGCTCTAATCCATCATCTTACAGATGCTAAACTACTGACTGACAAACAATATGGATTTAGACAAGCCCGTTCCACAGCAGACATCCTCACCGTGATCTCTGAACGTATATACCAATCACTGGACAAAGCGGGGGAAGGCAGAGCGGTAGCTCTAGATATATCTAAGGCTTTTGACAGGGTATGGCATGAGGGTCTCCTCAGTAAAATCAGATCATACGGTATCACTGGTAGAATACTTAACATAATTAAATCCTTCTTAGATAAGAGAAAAATCCAGGTAGTCCTCGACGGTCGCACATCTAAACAATATGATATAAATGCGGGAGTGCCCCAGGGTTCTATCCTTGGACCTCTATTGTTCCTGATATTCATAAATGACCTCCCCGACAACATTGCCTCTGAGATGGGTATATATGCTGATGACACTACACTCTATGGCAGACACGACAGGAAGACGAATGAACACATTTCTAAAGAAATGGCAGAAACACTAGAGGAAGACCTCCAATCTGTAGTGGGATGGGGACAAAAGTGGTTGGTCGCGTTCAATGCTGCCAAGACTAAACTAGTTTCATTCAATAATTACAAGAAACCCTCTCTACCACCAATAGCAATGGCCAACGACTCTTTATCTGAGAGTCCATCTTTCAAACTCCTTGGCCTAACGTTCACAGGAAACATGAGTTGGAACAATTACATTGAAGGCATTGCCAGGGCCGCTGCAAGAAAGGTGGGCTCTCTCTACCGTGCTAGAAAACTACTAACACCCGAAAGTATCCTGTACCTCTATAAGGCCACCATTCGCCCATGTATGGAGTATTGCTGCCACATCTGGGCTGGTGCATCTGCTACTAGTCTCTCGCTCCTTGACAAGGTTCAAAAGAGAGTCGCAAATCTGATAGGCCCTGAACTGGCATCTAAGCTTCAGCCTCTGTCCCATCGACGAAATGTTGCATCCCTCTGCCTGTTCTACAAGTATTTTAGTGGTGAATGCTCTGATGAACTGCAATCACTTGTGCCCCCACGACGCGAGCACCCTCGACAAACCCGACAGGCTACTAGATCCCACCCCCACACTGTAGAGGTCCCTAGATGTAAAAGATCTTTTTACTCCAATAGTTTCTTCCCCAGAACCGCAAGACTCTGGAATTCCATTCCAGGTCCCTGCTTCCCCAACAGTACTGACGTGCAGAAGTTCAAGTGTAACGTGAACCGACACCTTGCTGCCCAAATCCCTACATAGTACCCCAGTAGTTGTTGCCCCTGATAGTAGCCCCCTACACCAAAGTGGCAATTTGCCTTGTTTGGGGTGAAAATGTAATAAAAAAAAAAAAAAAAAAAAAAAAAAATGATCCAAAGACCAAAGCCCAGTCAATGCAGTGGAAGCACTTGGACTCACCACCTTCAAAAAAGCAAGGGTGCAGCCCTCCACTGGCAAGGTCATGCTCACTGTCTCCTGGGACCAGGACGGAGTAGTGATGACAGATTTCCTGTAAAGGGTACCACAATTACAGGAGCCTATTATGCTTCACTTTTGAGGAAATTAAGGGAAGCTATCAAAATAAAGAGACGGGGCAAGATCAGAAAAGGTACTCTCCTTCTGCAGGTCAACGCTCCGGTCCACAACTCGCATGTCGCCAGATCAGAAGCACGGGCGTGTGGTTATGAAATCTACCCCATCCTCCCTACTCTCCTGACCTTGCACCCTCTGACTTTCACCTTTTCCCAGCCATGAAGTTGTTTTTAAAAGGAAAGCGTTTCCCAGATGATGCAGCCTTGATTTCTGAAGTCACGTTGTGGTTGGAGGATCAACCTGAGGTGTTCTACAAAAACGGTCTCCAGAGCTGCATCAAACGACGGGAGAAATGCATAACTCTGGATGGTTTCTATGTAGAGAAAGACTAATAACTGTGCCAAGTTTCATTGCTCTACTGCTATGGGAAGTGGGTCAGAGCATTAGTTATTGCACGCCGCTCGTGTATAGTTCTTTCGATATTAAATAAACCAAAAGAATTGATATGCCGTAAAACAAACCAAATTTAAAAGGATTGGGACCGTAAGAAATAGATTTTAGAGTTCGTGACGGTATCCATTAAGCTAATCATGCAGCCGCTGAATGTGTTTTTTGTGATTTTCACATCGGAGACCAATTTTACAGGCGCACACACAGACACCTGTACTATGCGCAATACGTATTGAAATGCACGCGTTGTGATCGACGGCTCGAAGGTCCGAAGGCCGCTACGATATTCATGAATATTTAACACTTGGAACATTTGCGACTTCACGTTCCAAGACATCCGGAATATTCTTTAGATGCGAATGTTTCCATACGATTTAATACTTTATAAATCATCTTTTATATTTTTTTTCCTCGTTGTTAACGGATGAATCTTTTATTAGCTGAGTCAGAATGGCGAAATGAATAACCAACGTACCTGTATCGGTTTCGACCTATCGATATATTTCCATCCGGCACCCCTTTATTTCTCCACCCCCCATCCCCCCGAGACGCGTGTGCTTCGACGAGAATGACTCACATGCGCGTTCCTATTTTGAGGCACACCTGAAAGACCAATAAATGGGCTCGGCGGACAGGTGACTAATGACACGCGCTTACAGTAAAATCGAGCCGATCTTTACAATAACACCGTCATGACAAAACAAAGGCTTGAAAATTTGGATTCTTTTGATTACTATACTACTCTTCTCGTTTTGAGTTCTTTTCACAACGTTTCGGCCGATGTAACCTCTGCAAAGAGCCATGGCGTAACGGATAAAAAATTAGTAACTGATACACTTCTGGGAGTTGGAGGTTTAGTCATTAGTTCGGAGGAAGAATACAACTGCGAATTGTTTAGAACTTTTACCTGATCATGGCTACCAACGTTGGAAATTACGTACAAATTCCCGAGTTACACATGATGAAGACCGGAGGTTACATCCGCCGAAACATTATGCGAATAACTCTCAAGATGAGAACATTAGTGTGAAGAATACAAATACCGTAACACAAAAGACGACTAATTGTTATTCTTATTTTTTGTTAGCATATCCGTATTGCACCTGCACTAAATGAGAAGGTGATCCCTGGGAAGAGGACATCACAATCACAGATTAGTACATTAGCCCTCCCTCAACAAAAAAAGGAGACAGTAACGGCAAGGAAGAATAAATACTATGTTCTCATCCAAGAGACTATCTGAGAGGATGGTATTGTGATAACAGAACAGATACTACACTACCCCCCGTGAATTGAGTATTGGAGCATAATACATTGAAGTATATTATATAAAATCATGATACATTAAATCATAATACATTAAATCATAATACATTGAAACATAATATATTGAAACATAACACATCAAAACATAATACATTGAAACATAACACAGTGAAACATAACACAGTGAAACATAATACATTGGAACATAATACATTAATCATAATACATAAAAACATAATGCATTGAAACATTTAACATTAAAACATAATACATTAAATAATAATACATTAAAACATAATACATTAAATCATAATACATTAAAACATAATACATTGGAACGCATAACATTAAAACAGAATACATTGAAACATATAAATTAAAACATAAAACATGGAACCATAATACATTAAATCATAATACATTAAACCATAATACATTAAAAAAAGAAAGAAACCGAGTTGTGTTCATCAACGTTTCGTCTATACTTCGATACTTCCTATCGATGAAATAAAAACGAAACGTTTATGAACATTACTCGGTTTGTTCCTTTTTTTTAGTTCTGGAAATACTATTTCCATTATATATATATATATATATATATATATATATATATATATATATATATATATATATATATATATATGATTAATTCAATAATAATTATTTTTAATACCTACAGACACTAGTGTTTCATCCTTTCGGGAGTGATCAGTACAGGGTGACACGATTACTACCAGTTGGGAGATTCGAACCATGCCACGAAGCCATCTCCGACTCCATTAGCAAGGAACAAACTTCACGACCAATCTCAACCGTGGGAAATATCGTTGAAATTTTAACATTTATTTTTTAAATGTTGTAACAACCGGCCATAGTGATTATAATATCATGATCTAGGCATGCAAGCTTAGGTGACCTACTTTCTATTCCAAATTTAAAGTGCTCAACAATAAGAACCAAGTTTCTTAAAGGGGCTGACATAATACACACACACACACACACACACATATATATATATATATATATATATATATATATATATATATATATATTTCTTTTTGGCGTCGAGATGTTCTAGGTCGCCCGAGGAAGTCTCTTTGATTGAAACAGATGGTTATTTGTTATGACCATATGCAACTTGTTTACCCTCAAATAATAATTAAAAAAATATTTTACTCTTTTTATTGAGCACTATTTAACAACCTCGTTGTCTTCATTAGTCCCGACTTTTGAACACCTCAAACCTGAATATATATATATATATATATATATATATATATATATATATATATATATATATATATATATATATATACATATAAAGAGAGAGAGAGAGAGAGATAGATAGATATTATTGTTGTTATTTTTCTTCTTATTTTTCATCTTATTATTATTATTATTATTATTATTATTATTATTATTATTTCATTCTTAACCAATTTTTTTTTTAATTATATTATATATTAAAATTTTATTAAATTATATTATTATTATATTAAAAATCGGTAATGTTACTTTTTTCTGTTCTATTACAAAGGAGTCACCACTTATCAAAGTCCGGAGGCCACTCGAGGATAAGGGTTAAAGAGTGAACAGTAGTCAATGGAAAAATGTCGTAGTAATCGTTAATGGAAATTTGATAAATTGGATTACTTTAGGGGACGACTCATCAGGAACTTGTTCATGTTCGACGTAGAGACAACCATATTGTAGTCAGTTGGAAAGCAGAAAAAACGGGAGAGAGTTGCGCAGGCGTGCAGTTCTAAGAAAGAAGCTTTATTCATGGAATCTACGTTTAGGTTTAAGTACAGATAAAATGTATGGGAATTATTAATAGTTGGTTTCAATTGTTTTTTCATGAAAGTTTGGCTAGTTATACTAATAAAATTAATGTCAAAATTAATTAACTCAATTAATTAAGTTTCATTATTATAATTTTCGTAATCGAACATGCTTATAATATTTTTGAAAAAATATTATAAGCATGTTCATAAAAATTATAATACTGATACTTAATTAATTGAGGCAATTTATTTTGACATTAATTTTATTGGTATATGAACATAACCGAATTTTAATACATAAAATTTATTTTGACATTAATTTTATTGGTATATGAACATTACCGAATTTTAATACATAAAATTTATTTTGACATTAATTTTATTGGTATATGAACATTACCGAATTTTAATACATAAAATTTATTTTGACATTAATTTTATTGGTATATGAACATTACCGAATTTTAATACATAAAATTTTGATTTAGAAATAAAAAAAAATAAGATAAAACTGCTCCTTAAAGTGAGCTGAAACATATACTAATAAATACAAAATGTTCTCAAAGGAAGAAATCATATTTTCACCAAACAAACAAAGCAATACCAAGGCATAAAGTATTTTATATGTGTGTGTGTGTGTGTGTGTGTGTGTGTGTGTATCAACATATCAAAAATTTCTACATGTATACATACATTTAATATAATAAATTTATAACTTAAAATATTGCAGCATTAAGAATTGATTATATAATGTGATAAATTGAATTAAAAAAATTCTTAATGCTGCAATATTTTAAGTTATATATATATATATATAACAAAAAACAATAGAAAATAAACAAATAAATAAATTAAATAAACATGAATATGCATAAACGATCACACACATATATGTATGTATATATATATATATGTATATATATATGCATATATGTATGTACACATATGTATATTTATATATAAACTAACATTAAAAAACAAAAAAAACACTAACCTAGTTTTAAAACAGATCAAGAAACTAAATAGAGCACACACAAAGGAACAGGTCAACCAGAGGCCAAATAGGCCTTTGTCCGATAAATGCATGCCCATTGGCTGATAGGAAGGGCGCGGTGGATACTAGAAAGCTGATTGGCTAACTAAAATCTCAATAGAAGAGGAGCATATAAAAACGATAAACAACCACAGAATTCGCGCATAAGCCTGAAGAGACCTGAAGTGGATGAAACGCGGAATATTCAGTGTAGCTTAATCGCCATATATATTTTATAAATTACTAACTAGCTCGACCTACGTATTGAGCACTTTTGAAGTAAATACTTAAAGTTTACGCATAAATCTATACTTTTATATATTAATTTTATGTGAGTAAATTAAGTAGTTATATATATATATATATATATATATATATATATATATACTAGCAGTTCAGCCCGGCTTTGCTCGGGCCCTATATACTGTTCTTAACTTGCCCTACGTGTGAATATACTTTATGTAAGATTTCAAATATTTGGACCAAAAATTGTCTGAATAATTTCGTAGATACCGCACAGGTAAATT
This sequence comes from Euprymna scolopes, assembly GCF_053919585.1. Classification (NCBI taxonomy): domain Eukaryota; kingdom Metazoa; phylum Mollusca; class Cephalopoda; order Sepiida; family Sepiolidae; genus Euprymna; species Euprymna scolopes. The sequence goes on from NC_136517.1 coordinate 3,536,894, forward strand.
CTTTATAACTTGGACCCCAACTTTGACCTCTTCACATTTATTATTTTGGTCTAAAATCAAAATAAAAAGTTTTACCCATTTACAAGTTACCTACATCTAAAATTTCAAGACTTTAGACCCAAAATTGGCGGAGAAATTTGGTAGAATCTATAAACGTCAACTCTTTCAACTTTGACTTTTTGGCAGCCAAATTTTCGCCCCAAAACTGATTAAAATGCTTGCCGCATGTCTGAATACCCGTTATGTATAGATTCAAAGTTTACTGAGTAGTTTCCTAGACACCGCAAAGATCAAATAGTTTGAAGTTTGACCCTTTTCCTTTGATCTCTGAATATCCTTTAAGTAAAATTTTAAATGTTTAGACCAGAAATTGGCTGAGTAATTTGGTTGAGACTGTAGAGGTTAATTTTTTAAAAAATTTGACTCCAATTTTAACCCCATAACCTTTATTTTTATGGGTTCAAATTAAATTAAAAAGTTTGGTCCATGTCCAAGTAATTTACATTTAAAATTTCAAATGTTTAGACCCAAAATTGGCGGGGGAATTTGGTAGAGTTTTCAAAAGTCAAATCGTTGAACTTTGACCCCTTCACAGCCAAATTTCCGGCTGAAAACCGATTAATAAGATTTTTGCAAATCTCAATATCGCTTATGTCAAATCTTGAGTCTGTAGACTGAAAATTGATAGAGTAGTTTGGTAGGAAAATGTATACAGACACAGACACAGAAAGATATACTAGCATTTCAGCCCGGCGTTGTCCGGGTGTTTGGAGGTGTGTGTTAAGCAAAAAAAAAAATTTTTTTTTGAGTGGTAGTAGGAAGGCAGGCTCGAACCCGTTCCGTCTTTGCTGTTATGACCACCCCCAAACCGGAAGTGACGTAGATTTAAATTAAGGCTAGTAAATCGAAAAGAGGGGATGACTTTCGAAAATATCGGTGGAAAAAGCGACCTCTCTCTGTAGAAAAGTGCCCAGTTGAGGGTAAAGACATTAATGATTTTAGCCAATTTTTCGGTATTTGTCGTCTAAAGGGTCGAGCTTCAAAACGATACTTATCTTGTGAAAATACGTCGCCTCTGTCGACAGTTTTAGGCAGACATGCAAACATACATACATAGATTTATATATTTGAAATGTACACAGACAGATACACACACAGACAGATACTTTCACTTTTATAGATATATAGATAAATATAATTCTCTGCTTATATGGTGTAATTGCCCCATAGAGGAACCTTAGACGATTAGCAATAAATTAAACTCTTCTCAAAGAGAAAAGATAAAGCCTGTGAGGGGGACCTCCTAAAAGTCTACTGGACCGGCAACATACCTCAGTCAACAGGAAAAAGACTGCCGATTTTGGTGCTGAGGGATTTACGTAAAATATACAAGCCAAACCACAATAGTCGATTCTATCAGACATGACGGTATACAGTAGGCTAATCATACACCCGCAGTATGGGTGAGTTCGTGATTGCCATGGGGCGATCGTATATGTATACGCGCATGCGTATTGAAATTCATAGATTGCGTCCGAAGATCTGATCGTCTGGTTGTTTAGTGGCGCGAATACGAATTGCCTGTTGATTTGATGTCATGGGAAGGAGAGTGATTCGATGGCAATAAACGATTGTGAAAGGAAAATGGAGGAAGGAATCCAGAAAGATGCGGATAAAAGAAAAGTGATGAAAAGGAAAATACTTCTTTCTTATTGAGTCGTAAAACGCGCGGAAAAAATGAAATATGATGTGGCAAATCTTGACACCCAATTTGAATATCTCCAGTTGTATCGCTTTTTTTCTTTCCCTTTCTCTATCCCGTCTCTCTCTCTCTCTCTCTCTCTCTCTCTCTCTTTCTTTCTTTCTTTTCTTTCTTTCTGCATGGGTGCCCGGCGTTGCCTGGGTATTTGGAGGTGTATGTTGAGCAAAAAAAAAAAATTTTTTTAAAAGCGGTCAATTTTTAAAAATTTGACCCCTATTATGACATCTTAAATTTTATTGCTTTGGGCTCAAATAAAGTTATTAAGTTAGATCCATGTCCAATGAATCTATATCTAAAATTTAAAGTGTGTAGACCCAAAATTGTCGGAGGGGTTTGGTAGAGTTCTCAATGGTCAAATTGTTGAACTTTGACCCCTTAATCGTAGAATTTCTGGCCGAAAACCGATCACATAGACTTCCCCAAATCTCAATACCCTGTATATCAAATTTCGAGTCTGTAGACTAAAAATTGATAGAGTTATTGCGTAGGGAAATGTACACACACAGACACACAGACAGACACTTTCACTTTTATAGATATATAGATAGAAGATATATATATATATATCCATATATTACATACATATATATATATTACATACATATATATATATATATATATGAACGTGGCTGTATGTCTGTCTGTCTGTCTGTCTGTGTTTCTGTGTACATTTTCTGTGTTATATCAGAGGTGCTTAAATAATGACTTGATGCCAAAACACACACACACACACACACACACACACACACACATATATATATATATATATATATATATATATATATATATATATATATATATATATATATATACGGAGTTTTTGTTGTTGATTTTTTAAACGATATTAAGGTTAACGTCTCCACCCTGGAGATCCGGTGTTTTCTTAGAAAGTCGCTAATTTTTTATTTGGACGTATTTTTTATATAGTCATTCATTATTATTTTTTTTTAACAGTAATCTACGTACAAGCGAGTTTCGGGGCCCTACCCCTCTTCAGCGTAGCTTGACTGTTGTTAGGATTCGAACGCGAGACCTTATGTATTTCAGTCCAGCGTCTTAACCGTTAATCTTTAATATATATATATATATATATATATATATATATATATATATATATATATATATATATATATATAGTGAATTAATATATATCATGTTTGACACGCGAAGAATATACAGTAAGTAAACTAGTCAAATTAATATGTATGTATACGTATATGCATGTATGTGTATGTATGCGTATAAGCACATGCATGTGTGTATATGTATGTGTGTGTATATGTATGCGTATGTATTAGTATATATGGGTATAAGTTATTAGTGATTTGATATATGTTGGTTATCGTAATCATAGATGCAAGCATGCAGCTCCACACTTCCGGTCCGCGGCGGAAGCAGAGACTATTGGCGTTTAGATTGACCCGCCATTATAGTTTTTTCTTCCTCCTTCTAGGTGCCAGTATGTCATCAGTGGCTTGGACACGTCATGCCTGGCACGATTGATTGGTCCGGGGGTCGTGGGAGTAGGTGGGAACTGCTGGTATATCGATTACTATATAATGAAGGAAGTTGACTACAATAAGAATGGTAAATACAAGAACAACAGAACAGCTGAAAAATCTAATGATGAAAAAATAAAAGACCAACAGAAGAATACAAATAGCTAAAGATTAAAAAAATTGGATACAGTAAGACTAAGATATATGCGGAGGGTGTACGCGATATAAATAGATGCACGGACACACGTCTATATATATATATATATATAATATATATATATATATATTATATATATATATATATATACACGCGATATTCGTTCAAAAAGTAATACCTTCTAAGATTTTATTCCATTGGAAGGATCAGGGCGAATTACAAATTGCATTGTTATGATGACCAAACTTATGCATTCATTGAGATCCAGCAACAAGCAAGAGCAAGATAGCCAGCAACAAGTTAAACTGCAGACCAGCTTAATGCGCTTTATGGTTTTTTAAATCAGAGATTTGCTTCTCCTAGAAAGGTTGCTTTCACCACGGCTTACGGGGACCCTCTCCACCCCAACACACACATGTATACACACAAACACACACGATGCTAGTTGACCGTGACCCCGAAAAAGAGTTCGTTCGCCCTTTGTAAGGTCTTGTTTTTAATCCTTCAGGGAGACTAGCCACCCTCCTCACCAAACAAGTCTGATGGGGAAACCAGTTTAGTCGCCGGTGACCCGATCATGAGGCAGGTAGTACTGGGTTACATGGTACCAGTAGCATATGACATGACCTGACCTACATACATACATACATATATATATATATATATATATATATATATATATATATATATATATATATATATATACTACACTACCCGTGACCCGTTGTGTCAGTATGTTATATTAGCTATGGAATTCATGTATGAGCGTGACACTTGTGACGTAAAGAAAATAGTTTTTTGTGGTATAACAGAAACATTTTTATGAAAGTATATTAAAATGAAAAAAGAATATAGATAATTTTTTTCCAAAAATAATCAATTATAATAAACAGAACGTTTATTATAATTGATTATTTTTGGAAAAAAAATTACAATTACTGAATTATAAGTGGTTAGCCATACTTATAGGTAAATGTGCACTGAACATATAACATAATACTTATTATAGTTAAAATCAAATTTTGATATATCTGCTTTTTTTTTACATCGTTCATTTCTGTATTACGTTTAAGTTATTTTAAACCCCACTCTTCCCATGTTAAATAATAATTTCGAAATAATAACGTTAATATTTCAGCGTCCTAATTGTTCTTTTGTTTGTTTGTTTTTTCGGGTTTAGATTATCCAAATAAACAATTGTTAATACTGTCTGTTTTTTTTTTTACATCGTTCATTTCTGTATTACGTTTAAGTTATTTTAAACCCCACTCTTCCCATGTTAAATAATAATTTCGAAATAATAACGTCAATAGTTCAGTGCGCAGGTCATGCGCGCATGCGCAAACGGAAAGTGTGTTACATACATCGTTACAAAATCATTTGAGTTTTATAATTATATATATATATATATGCCTCTGTGTGTGCGCGCGTGTGTGTGTGTGTGTGTGTGACTGTGTATACAGATATATATATATATATATATATATATATATATGCATTTATACATATATATATATATATATATATATATATATATGCATTTATACATATATATAAAATCATAAAATGTAAGCAGATGTTTGTATTATAAAAGTGATTTATCTGTGATTTATTTTATTTTAAAGATCGCCACCTCTAAAAACTATCCTCATATATATATATATATATATATATATATATATATATATATATATATATATAAGTCATCGACATGCAGTCCTTTTACTTTGTATCACAACTCATCAGTGGCGCTAGACTAGCACCTCTCCCAAGCACAGGATTGAACCTAGAACTATCGCGTTGATAGTCAGCTTTTCTACCGATCGACTCAGGGGAGTGGTACCCGCAAATAACCTCGCCAAATGTCTATTTTAAACAAACATCCGTCTACCACTATATCATCTCCGTCGTATTTTAGGGCACTTCACCACCGAATCCACACTACTTCTCCAGTTCTCTCGATCTCACATGGCAGTTTGCAGATCCCGAACACTTTCTAATCCTGTAGCAGGTTGTCAATGTAGGTCATTCTTCTTCTACCACAGTTTGGGTGTCCATCTGTTGGTATCCAGAGAACTAGCTTGCTGGCTTCTTCTTTCGCTTTGTCTCATGCAGTGACCGGCTACTCTCATCTTCCTCGGCTGTACTTTCAGTGATACTGGTGGTAGGTCACTATAAAGCTATTGGTTTGCTGCGTGGCTCCTCCATGATGTATTGAGAGCTATCCTGAGCATCCGTGTGTTTCTTCTTCAACACATTTATAAGAGTGCATACCTCAGCACCATAGAGAAGGGTCGTTTCTACTGTGTCCAAAGTGCATTTGATAAATTTCGAAAAACAACAATCGCAGACTTATAGCAAAAACTCCAGGAGGAGAAATCATGGCTGAAACAAATTTACAACCAAATTGAAGAAGGGCTAAATGAAATAGTCCAACAAGTTGAAGCGACTAATGAAAGATCTTGACATGAAGAAAGTTGTTGATTAATCAATGTTATCACATGAAGAAAAGCAGCAAAAAGAGGAATGTTAAAGGGAAACTCACAAGTGGTTTGAGCACTTCAGCAACCTACTTGGTATATATATATATATATATATATATATATAGAGAGAGAGAGAGAGAGAGAGAGAGAGAGAGAGAAAGAGAGAGAGAGAGAATAAATGACAAAAAGTTATATTTCAAAATTCATGATGTTGACCATCTTATAATTGATTCCTTTAATTCAGTTGACTTAGATAATTCTTGGCAGTATTTGTTTCGGCGCACAAAATCAATCACTTAATTATTATATCAATTAGTGAATCTATTATGCCCTTAACTCACCAGAATAAATACCAACAATCAATCCGTCAAAAAGAAATGACATGATTAAAATCCGAAAATTGGAAGAGAAGCTGCAAATACGTTTATATTTTTCCATTACGCCATATTGAATTTTTATCAAACAAAGTCATTAAACACTATTTGTAGTAACAATTTTAATTAATTTATGAATCTTCTACCAAAATGTTTTATTTAATAATGAGTAAATTTTATTAATTCTAATTTGTGTATACATACTTATGAAAATAATATCAATAAATTATAAACTATTATATGTGTTTGTATATACGAAACTAACCTAAGCTAATATATATATATATATATATAGCCAGTAACGTTTAGTTTCCTAGAAGTACATCCAATGAAACAACATGTGTCTACCAAAATAGTGCTCAATGAGTGAACAGAGCAGGTATATAAATTTTATTTATACAAACATTAATGGCTACATATGTGCATACATGTTTCTGTAATCACCCACGTTGGGGGATTACGTCTTCAGGCCAAGAATTACCGTCGAAAGTAATATTTCCACCAAATACATTTTCCTATTTCGTTTATCAAGTTAGAATGCAACCTGGGTGGGAGTCATAAAAAACGGTGAGAGGATAAGTGAGGTCTTTGAAGATAATAAACATCTTTTTCATTTCCCTTTCCCCCCATCCAACCTATCTTTTGGTTTTTATGGCATGAGGTACTTGAGAATTTAGTTTTTTTTGTCTTGGAGTCTGTAAATTAAGAACATTAGCTATGGTCAACTAAGTACTGACCGGTGCCTTTCAATCTACATCCATCTACACATACATGCAACACACACACACAACACACACATACACAGACACCGCCACACATACCCACTCACGTTAATACATATATTCAAAAGCGAATCTATGTTGTACGCTTTTATTTTACTCACAACACACGTACTGAAACTAAGCAATAACTCTAAACTACACAGGAATAAAGTTAAAATAAGGTAAATAAAACAAAACAAAAAATAAATAAAATTAAATAAAAATAAATAAAAATAAAATAAAAATAAAAACAAATAAACAAACAAAATATGAATAAACATAAAACACGAAAGTTATCTAAACCCCACATGTACCTATATATATTAATATATCAATATACTTATAAATGCCTACACTTTGCTACACCCGCGCATATATACACACACACATACAGACATACAGAGACAAATAATGGCATTTTTCTTTACTTCAGTAGCGTGGTAACCCCTTCATATATGAAATAGTATGCTACTACACTCCAGACGGGTGTATATATATATATATATATATATATATATATATATATATATATACACATACACACATACATACATATATATATGCATATATATATACATATATACATACACATACACACACATACATACATATATAACATACATATAAACAACATTCGGACATCCATACATTCTTGTAATCTATATTGTTACAACAATCATATACGAGACAGTCTATTCTAATAGTTCAGAAATATATATGCATATACATACATATACATACATACACACATACAAATACATCCATATACAAACATACACACAGATATATAGATACACATATATATAAATATACAAACATACATGCATACATAAAATACACTTATACATACATACTCACACAAATATAGACATATATATATATAGATGTACCCTGCCACCAAATGATACATCTAAAGTAGAAACAGACATGAATACATTTACTATATAAATTCCCTTTTTCTATCAAACTCCACACGCATAGTTATATTTCATGGCCCCACCCGCTTGTTACATTTTCCTAAGTTGTAGGTTTTTTCCGTAAAAATTTATACTACGTAAAATGTTCATAGGCCTATCTTCATATTAAGCAAGCACTCTTACAATGATTAGGCAGATATACATAAGATGTATAACGATACAATCATAATATATAATAACACATGACAGAAATCAGAGTATTTAGGTTATACAAACTGAGTATACAAGCCCATATATTGTAGTACTTCATCTTTATTTATTCACCCTAATTTCCTTATCCCCTTTTCTTTCATTCACCCTTCATTCCTTACTTTCTTTCATCTATTTATTCATTCATTTTTTTTTTTAAATTAATTTTCCTACCCGGGTATATAAAGATCATATATCCATACATGCATACACCCAAATTACTCATATGCATACACTATTACGAGGTTCAGCCAAAACAATCTATTACTCGTTTGGTTCAAATATACCTTCATACAGGTACTTATTTAGGTTAGTAATATTATAACTGCTTGATAAAGTAGAATATTAAGCGACTTACGTAATCCATACGGTTATGATCATAGTTGCGACCTCACTTATCCTCTTTGTGGGGGGTTATTTGATGGGGTTAGTTGTACTTATAGTTGTTCTAGTCTACTAATTTAGAGTTCTTTAAGTGCGTGTATTCTGAAATGTTTGCAGGATATAGCAGTTTCTTGTTTAATATTTAATAATTTTTCTCTGTCTTTAAACCTAGTTATCTCAAGTTTTTCTGATAAGCATAATGGACATGGTGAGATCAATGAGTGGCAAGTATTGGCCCTTCTAATAATCTTCCATTCTATATTAGGTGTTTTATTTTCTCTAACTAATTTCCAGTAATATAACGATAAGGAAGTGTCCTTTTCATATATTTGATTACTCATCGAGCGTGTATGTCCATAGAATCTATTTTTGAAAGTCATTTGGGTACTCCCTATGTAGAATCTTTCGTCCCTTGGGTTCTCTACCGGGAATATCCTAGCTTGGTATACCACTGATGAGGTCAGACATTCATTTCTAATTGGGCATTCCTCAGGCTTTTTACAGTTACATTTATTCACCGCAGTGTTTGCACTAGTATTTTCACCTTCTCAATTAGTCGTTTTTAAAATTCTTCCATTATGCTTTTTATAATCCTTTCTAAGTTATCACTACAGCTATAACTTAATTTTAATGTATTTTTATTAAATATTTTATGTAATATATTATTTGGTGGGAAATTCTTGTTAATAAGTTGTAAAAATTTTGTACCAAGTTTTGTTTTCAACATAATATTAAAGGGGGGTGAACCATATGAAAAGGACACTTCCTTATCGTTATATTACTGGAAATTAGTTAGAGAAAATAAAACACCTAGTATAGAATGGAAGTTTATAAGGAGGGCCAATACTTGCCACTCATTGATCTCACCATGTCCATTATACTTATCAGAAAAACTTGAGATAACAAGGTTTAAAGACAGAGAAAAATTATTAAATATTAAACAAGAAACTGCTATATCCTGCAAACATTTCAGAATACACGCACTTAAAGAACTCTAAATTAGTAGACTAGAACAACTATAAGTACAACTAACCCCATCAAATAACCCCCCACAAAGAGGATAAGTGAGGTCGCAACTATGATCATAACCGTATGGATTACGTAAGTCGCTTAATATTCTACTTCATCAAGCAGTTATAATATTACTAACCTAAATAAGTACCTGTATGAAGGTATATTTGAACCAAACGAGTAATATATTGTTTTGGCTGAACCTCGTAATAGTGTATGCATATGAGTAATTTTGGGTGTATGCATGTATGGATATATGATCTTTATATACCCGGGTAGGAAAATTAATTTAAAAAAAAAATGAATGAATAAATAGATGAAAGAAAGTAAGGAATGAAGGGTGAATGAAAGAAAAGGGGATAAGGAAATTAGGGTGAACAAATAAAGATGCAATAAGTAATGCCCCTGACCCACTTCCCATAGCAGTAGAGCAACGAGACTTGGCACAGTTATTAGTCTTTCTCTACATAGGAACCACCCAGAGTTATGCATTTCTCCCATCATTTGATGCAGCTCTGGAGACTGTTTTTGTAGAACACCCCTGGTTGGTCCTCCAACCAGGACGTGAGTTCAGAAATCAAAGCTTCATCATCTGGGAAACGCTTTCCTTTCAAAAACAACTTCATCGCTGAGAAGAGGTGAAAGTCAGAGGGTGCAAGGTCAGGAGAGTAGGGAGGATGGGGAAGGATTTCATAACCACATGCCCGTGCTTCTGATCTGGCGACATACGAATTGTGGACCGGAGCGTTGTCCTGCAGGAGGAGGGTACCTTTGCTGATCTTGCCCCGCCACTTTATTTTGATAGCTTCCCTTAATTTCCTCAAAAGTGAAGCATAATAGGCTCCTGTAATTGTGGTACGCTTTGCTAGGAAATCTGTCATCACTACTCCGTCCTGGTCCCTGAAGACTATGAGCATGACCATTGCCTTCTTTGGGGGTGGTGAGTCCAAGTAGCTCCACTGCATTGACTGGGCTTTGGTCTCTGGATCATAGTGATGGACCCAGGTTTCATCCTGTGTAATCAGTCTTTTGAAAAACTTTGACTCATCTTCTTGGCACATCTCCAAATTCATCCTCGAGCACTCGACGGGTTCTCGCTTCTGGAATGGTGTGAGCAACCTGGGAATCCATCTGGCAGACACCTTATGCATATGCAAATGGTCATGTATGATAGTTTCCACAGATCCTGTACTACTCTTGGCATCTTGGGCTATTTGGCGAATAGTAATGCGCTGATCCTCTAAAATTACAGCCTCAACTTGATGGACTGATGCCTCATCAATGCCAGAAGGGGGGGCGACCAGGTCTGAGAGCTGTTTCCACAGACTGCCGGCCATGTTTGAATTCACGATGCCATCGTTTTACAAGGTCATATGATGGGGCATTATCGCCATGAGTTTCTTTCATTTCATCAAAAGTCTCCTGTGGTATGCGTCCTTTCAAATACAAAAACCGGATCACTGCCCGACATTCAACAGGCTCCATTTCACACCTGACTTCGTTCAAACATCTGTAAAACAGAAACCACAATTATTAGTTCAGAGCTGTAATTTGCCACATAACCCGTTGAGATATAAATCATTGCACATGCAAAATTTCAGCTAGATCAGACCACTGGAAGTGGATAAGAGGCATTACTTATTGCACGCCCCTCGTATACATACATATATATATGTTTGTGGGGGGTATGCACGCTTCGCAAACTCGTGTCCAATTAGCAAATACGTAATGAGCAAACAAAGAAAATCTAAAATCAAAAACGGAAGATAAAAATGAGAGAAAAACAAAAAAAAAAAAAAAGAAATCCGATTCTTCTTATTCTCTATTGAAAGCAGCAAACGAAAAACACAGATATACAAAGAGAAAAGGGGGAGAGAGTAAAAAGAAACGCTGTCATTCTATCTTTCTTGCGTGATTAGGTTTGTAAAAACTGTTGCGTGGTCTACGCATGCGTCGCGTCCATTTTCCAAGCATAGTCTATGTTTATTCATGCGTGCGTTTCTGCGCACGTGTATTCTTGTGTCTACGTGCGTTTCTGCCTCTCTGCGTATGCGCATGTATATTGGTATGTTTCTGCCTTCGTATGTGTATGTGTTTTTCTTTGTTTTTTTGTTTGTTTTGTTGTTTTTTTTCTTCCTTTGAAGATTGTAACGTTGGGTATGGGGCAGCCAACCCAACTGCCAACATTACCCTGTTTTTTATTGAAACCAACTGAGAGCTCTTGCATCTGTGCTTATGGCTGTTTTTACGGACATGCGTTTCTACCTGCGTGTATGCACATATTTGTATCTTTATGTGTGTGCATATGTGTGTATGAGAATGTCGACATTCGTACTTATGCATGTTTCCGCTCGCGTGGGTTTCTACTTGTGTGGCTGCACGTGTGTGCTTATGTGCTTGTGCGTATGTGTGTGTTTCTACCCGTGTGTAACAGCGCACATATGTAGTGCCGTTCCTGGCTCCAGGTAGTGGCGGTAGTAACGTCTTTTAAAAATGCCAAAAACAGCTGTTAAAATTTATATAAATTAGATATAGAAGTTACTTTTTAGGAAGAAAATGTAGGATATATTTATGGCATGCTTAAAAAATGGAAATAAATGAAACATGGGAAAAATAAAAGGGTTACGTCTAAGCAAGTGCTAATCAAAAACAGGAACTTGTTTTATAAATGAAAAATTCAGAAAAAACGGAATTTATAAGAAAACATTTATATATGTACAATTTTACAAATATATAAAAATTATTTTTAATTAGTAAATGTTCATTTATGCAAACACGTATTAGGTCAAGAAAATTTAGTAAATAGCCCCAAGTCAAACCGTTAATAGTGTGAATAATATGTGTATGTGAGTATTTGGCAGCGTGCCATTGTTTATGTGTGCAGCAGAGCATGGACGTGCGTATAGCGGCAGCAACAGCCAACGTACGCAAATGACCAAGTCATGTGCGAGGTGACACAAAAGCGAGAAAGAAGGGAAAAAAAGATTTCGAAAAATGAAAAACGTGGATCACGAAAGATGAAAATAGACGTGTTACACGCGTGGTCTTAGAGCAACATAGAAAGACGCGTCCTAAACATGACAGACAAACACAGACAAAGATAAAGGCGTGTTAAACACATTGGAATACGAGAAGACTTTTCAGCAAGAAACAAGGCTTATTCTGGAAGTACCTGTAGATAAATGCCTGTTGTATCAACTGAAAAAATATTAAGTCGAATTTTTTCCTTGTCTTCGTTTCCTTGCAACTGTCTGCATACAACGTGTTGGTTCCGAGTGTTTACATGTAATGACTACGTTACATATGTGTGGGTTGGTTTATCTTGTTCTTGTGAGTGCGTGTGTAGATGTGCGTGACTTAATGAAGGCTTGTATGAGAGTCATTGAAGACTTTTCCGCTTTGCTTCCCCTTGTCAAAGGCACATTTGTTGTTGAGCGTACATTCTTGGGGGTCTGTTCGAGGTGCAATCAGCAGGTGTCAACCGGAGGAAAATCACATTTGGTTACTTTCCTTATATTTATTTTTAAGTTCGAATTGACTTATTTTGAGATGAACTTGTTACTTTTTGAGGTGGAAACGATTTTTATTAATGGAAAATACTTTGAATCAACACGTTCCTGTTAAAACGTACATGCTTTAGGAAGTAAAGACGAAAGCGTATTCAACCAGAGGCGGAGAAAGAAGAGGGTAGAAATTAAGGTATTTTGCTATTTAGTGTTCGTCAGAATTACTATGCAATTCATATGTATGTGTTTGTGATTTCATGCGTTTGAGAGTTTTTAACTGTGTGTGCGTATGCGTGTCTGCGCATGTGTGTTTGTGCGTACGTCGTTCTTTTCTTTTAATTTTCTTATCACTTTGTTTTTCCTGGAGATGGGGCATTCTATCGGATGCCAAACATTCTCCCATTAGTTTAGTTATATTCCAACCGAGAGATTCTAACCATCCCTTTAAGTTTTATCGTTTGTATTTCTTTTGCACTTAGTTCACCGGGTATATTCGCCAGATAGTTTTTGAAATTCTTTCATTAGCCCGGTTGCTCCTATAATGACTGGTATGATTGATACCTTCTTAAGATTCCAGTTTCTTTTCATGTCGTACATAAGTCCTTGGTATTTTGTATTTTCTCCCTCTCTGCTCTGTTAAGGCCAGCATCATTAGTGACACTTACTTCAAGTAAGGTTGCTACTTTCTCCTTCTTGTCCCATATCAATATGTCAGCCTTAATAGCCCCATTTTCTAGGTGTGTAGCTGTAGAAATTTCGTACTCATAGTGGATGGTGTATGACTTGTTTTCTTTCTATGTGTTTGCGTTCGTGTGTATCTTCAATGCATATGTGTGTGTTTCTGTTTGTATTTGTATGTGGGTTCGTGTGTGAGAGATGAAAAAAGAGAGGAGAGAAAGACAAACACAGCATATGCTATACCATACAGTTCAACTGACTTACATTTCCCAAATTATATTTGTATATTATCTGAACTCAAAAACACGCTGCTTTTTTTTCTAAAGTATGCACTACTTCTAGCTAGTCTAAAGTTAATACGTAACCCTAAAGGTATTACTCCTTAACCAGTTTTTTAAACGAGTTAAAATAACCAGACTTTCCAATTTGATAAAAGTTCCATTATAGCATTTTTATTATAGGGTGAAGCTCGAATGGTCGAACATTCTAGCTAGAGGTAGATAAAGGCAAAAAGTAGCCATGCATTAATATGGGGGGGGAGACTATCTTCATGTACTATCCTGAGCTGGGAATGGGGCGACGACTTCTACTAAGTAGATATTAATTAGTCCTTTTCACCTTTTTCCCCATTTTTTTTTTAATGGAGAGTAGATAATGCATGTTGGTGTGTTATCGGTAGCTCCAGTAACTCTCGCTTCTCCTTTTTTGTCCTTCAGTCCTCATTTCGAATGAGTGATTTTTCTGACAAAGGGTTAAGAAAAAGCTGCTTTCCAGGTCGGTAGTACTTTGTGAACAGCAGCCTGAGATGTCGGAAAATTTCCGTTTCTATGTCTATCCTTCTGGTCATGTGACTAGTAATGGTGCTGGAGGTAAACGTTTCATCTGGGCTGACGTTATCCGCCTGATAGTCAGGGACCCAAACCTTGGATTAACCACTAAGGAGGCTGTCCTATCAGCAGGTGCAAAGTACCGGGGCTGCTGTATTGCCATTTGGTGAATGGATTCTGAACCATACAGTAGTTTCTGGTAGTGCCTCTCGATGCCTTACTAGTGGGTAATTTTTACAGCTTTATCTTATCATGTGCTACAAAAAAATCTTGTCTTTTTCTCTCTTACTTTCCCTCTCTGTACTGCTTCAACCAAGTCTATCGACCTGTTCCACAAATCCCAAAACCTCAACATGACAAATCTCCAAAAACAAAACACGAATAAACCTAGAATCCATTCCTCCAACGTCGACCCCTACTACCAGGTCTCCTTCTCCAACATCAGGTGTCTACCTTCCAACCTTCCAGAGGTTGAAACACAATTACAGGAGACGAAACCGGATATATTCTTTCTAAGTGAAACTGGCATAGGGCCAATCACTTCCCTAGACGAATTCATAATTAAAGGATACTCTAACTTAACATCTAAATCTGGCCCCCAAGATCGCCATGGTCATGGAATATGTGCCTATATCAAGGATGGCTTTCCATGTGGTAGAGACATCTCCAGAGAAGACCCTAATTTACCTTATATGTGCTTCCGGGTTGCACTAGCTTACACCACTGCATTTATATTTGCCCTCTATCGCCCCCACTACAATGGGGTTATTATCTTTAAGGGCATATCTGATAAAAATTTACCACATCCTGTCTGCTTATCCTTCGGCTAACATTCACATTTGCGGTGACTTCAATGTCCATAATGTGGAATGGCTGACCCACTCAAATAAGACCAATGACGAGGGGAGGTTCTGTCCTAATTTTGCCATTGCCTATAACCTCACTCAGATTGTTCACGAATCCACCCGTGTGCCCGATACTACCGGTCAATATGCAAGCCTTCTAGACCTTTTCCTCACAACTTTCCTAAGCTATGTTCATGTTCCGTTCTATCTCCTCTGGGATCCTCCGGCCACTCTGTTGTATCAGTTAAGATAAAAATGAAATGTAATAAGTCTTCAGACGTACCTCTCCACCGTACTGTATATCGATACTCTATGGCTGACTGGGATAGCTTCCGTACATTAATATCTGATCTACCTCTGCATTCCATGTTTAAAAAGGATGTGTCCTCTATAGTATCAGACCTGACCGAATGGTTAATTGTAGGCATAGAGCGATTCATACCATCCAAAAAATTCCAACAAAAACCTAACAGCCAGCCATGGTTCTCCCCAGAATGTGCTGCTGCCATCGCGCACAGAAATCACTTTTTCCATAGCTACCGATATAATAGATGTACTGAAACTAAAGCCGCTTTCAGGACTGCCAGCAATCACTGTAAAAGAGTAATAAAAAATGCAAGTCCGTTAAATCCAAAATAGCTGAACAGCGGCTTGGTTCCCAACAGTTTTCACAAATAGCAAACAGGATCCTGAACAGAAGCGTGCGTTCTATCCCAACTATCATCAATTGCTCGTCAGCATCGTACTGAGACTAAAGTTGCTTTCAGGACTGCCAGCAACCACTGTAAAAGAGTAATAAAAAATACAAGAGAACTATATGCTCAGTCTGTTAAATCCAAAGTAGTTGAGCAGCGGCTTGGTTCCCACCAGTTCTGGCAAATAGCAAACAGGATCTTGAACAGAAGCGTGCGTTCTATCCTAACTATACTCAATGGACCTGAGGTCATCTCGTCAGCATCAGACAAGGTCAGACTATTTGCCAAGGACTTTGCAGGTAACTCTACCCTATGCGACGAAGGCCATCAACTCCCCGTATTTCCTCCTATAACAGACAACACGCTATGCAACATACAAATATCTGTGCATGAGGTCGCCAAGCTAATCAAGAACCTTGATTCCAGTAAAGCAACTGGCTCTGACGGCATTCCAGTTATAGTGCTGAAAAAGCTCCAACCAGAACTTGCCCCCATACTTGCAACACTCTTTAAGCATTGCCTTAAGAAGTGCTTTCCAACACCCTGGAAAACCTCAACAGTATGACCTGTATTTAAGAATTCAGGTGAAAAGTCATCTCCCTCTCAGTACAGATCAATAAGTTTCTTGTGTGTCATGAGTAAGTTGTTGGAATCCATATTAAATAAAGAAGTAGTCAAACACCTCAGCAGAAACAACCTTCTTAGTGACATGCTATATGGTTTCGCTCTGCAAGACCTACAGCAGCTGTGCTAACGGTTATATCTCATAGAATTAGTGAATTTCTCTTGACAAAGGCTTCCTTTCCAGGGCAATTGCTCTTGACATATCGAAGGCCTTCGATAAGGTATGGCATAAGGGCCTACTTCACAAGATTTCCAGCTACGATATCACTGGAAATTTTTTCTCTATCATTTAATCATTACTCTCCGATAAGTTCATAAGAGTAGTGGTTGATGGGCAGAAATCATAGGCCTGCAGTATTAATGCTGGAGTCCCTCAGGGGTCCATCCTGGGCCCAACTCTCTTCCTGATCTACATTAATGATCTCCCAAAACACATATTTAAATCATTCGCTGACATCTATGCTGATGACACGCCCATCTATGGCAACAAATCAAAGGCCTCAAATGACAAAGCTCTCTCTAATTCTCTCTCCTCTGATTTTGAGCGCGTGGTAAAATGGGGGAAGAGATGGCTGGTCACTTTTAATGCATCCAAAACCAAGCCTCTATCTTTACATCATCAACGCTCTGATCCCCATCTCGCATCAATTGAAATGGATGGCTCTCGTTTTGGGGAGGCTCCATGTTTTGACAAGCTTCTGGGTTTGACCTTTACTCTTGATCTGAAATGGAATACGTATATCAAGTCTGTTGCCAGGGACGCTGGGAAAATGGTGGGATCCTTCTACCGCTCCAGAAGATATCTCACTACTGATGCAATTCTCTATCTGTATAAAAGCCACGTACGTCCAAGGATGGATTAGTGCTGCCACATCTGGGCAGGAGCTGCTAAAACAGTCTATCCTGCCTTGACAGAGTACAAAATAGGCTTCGTGGTCTAGTGGGGGATGCCCTTTTCTCTTCCCTGCAGCCTCTCTCCCACAGAAGAGACGTTGCGAGCCTGTCTTTGTTTTATCGTTATTTCCATGACAAGTGCTCGTCTGAGCTCCAATATCTCGTCCCCCCTCCCCAATCTTTCGCGAGAAACACCCGTCTGGCTGAAACTACTGTCATTAGTCTTCCCCACTCTTTATCTGTGCCTAAATCCAAACGTAGATTCCATGAGCAGAGCTTCTTTCTCAGAAGTGCACGACTGTGGAACTCTCTTCCGCTTGCCTGTTTCCCACCTGACTACAACTTGGATGTCTTCAAGTCCAACATAAACAAATTCCTGACAAACTGCACCCTTAAGTAAGACACTCTATTAAATCTCCAATAATAATGATTACTACAATACTACCTCACGGATTACTGTACACGCAATAACCCTTGACCCTGAGTGGCCACCGGGCCTTGATAAGTGGTGACCTCCATGTAAAAAAAAAAATTTAACGAATATGAAACACACACTTCTTCCGACCGGGCAGTCTTTATTTATTATTTCTTTTGTCTTAGAACTTTTCTTTCTGGTTTTCTGTTTTACGACGTATCGGCACTTTATGATTTGTTTTATTTAACGACGGCAAATGTACATTTTGTGCGACAATTAGAAAATGATCAAAATACTTATTCTAAACAAGCACCACTAGAAAAATATGAACATTGATCAGAATCTTGGGTCGATTTGGAATCGGTTTAGGCTTAAATATTTGCAGAATGAATTTTATCACCATTTAATTCGTTATTTTCACACATTGACTGGAAATCACTATTTTGATGTTTGCAAATAATTGCTAACCTTGCCATGCGGCGGTGGGTGGGGAGGAATTGTAGCGCCCTCCTCGAGTTTTTACAAAAAAATCTTAACCAATCAATTTTCTGCAACATTTCATAAAAATGCGATTTTGAGACAACCGGTAGATGAACAGAATAAGACAGGGTGGAACGCCCTAGAAAAGACAACATGATTCCATTTCCGTTTGATGAAAACTGGTTTTCTTTTATTGTTGGAGACCATTTACTAGTTGGCCAGTTGTGTACAAATTCCAAAGGCGATAATAGCCTTCTCTCATATCTGAAAGTGACACAATCTTCAACGAGCCAGATCGGAGATGCGCCGCTGTATAACTAATGCTCTCTACTGATCCAAGTTATGACAACAGGACCATTGCCAGCGCCCTTAAAATGCATCGCTGGATTGCCGCGAATAACAGGAACGTGTCTAGGGTGATGAAAACAAAGTTTCCGGGCACGATTATGGTATTTTGTATGGTTTCAAGCGAGGGCCTTATCATACCACCTCATATCTTTGAAGTCAGCTTGAAAGTCAATACCAAATTGTACCTGGATGTGATGAAGAGTGTGATTATCACCTGGTGCAATCATGTGGCCGCTGGCAGACTCTGGGTGTGGCAGCAGGACTCGGCACCGACCCACAAGTTCAAAGAAACCCAGACTTGGCTCCAGAAGGAGTGTATCCTTTCTTACTGGACCCCCCCCCCCCTTTGCCTGACCTGAACCCGCTGGACTACCCCTTTTGGTCATACGTTGAGAATATCACCAACATGACTTCTCACAACACCAAAGTCAACCTGATCGTTGCCATCCGCCGAGTATTCGTCAAGTATTCTCCGAGCTCCCGCTGGCGCTTGTGGAAAAGGTATGCTCCTGGTTCCGAATCCTTTTCGAGGCGGTAATTGAAGCTGAAGGCAGTTACATTGAATAAGTGTCAACTCTACTACATAATATCTGAATTGATTTTTTCTCAATAAAAGTTTTAAAATAAAGCTGTAGTGTTGGTTTCTTTATGGTTACAATTTTATCGTTCCACCATGTCGAAGTGCAGAATAAATGAATGACGGACTAATAGAATAATGAAATTAGGGAATAAAAGAATAACGGAATAAAAAGAATGGTAAAATAACAGAGTAAGGGAATAACGGAATACAGAATAATGAACATAAAATATGACTGGACATCAACCAAATTAATTGGAGAAAACGTTTTTAGGAGAATGTTATGTTAGACATTTTCGAATTGTGTCCAAATTTTCCAACGAATAATCTTATTACAATTCCCCGAATGCCAGCTTTCCATTTATCAGCGCAACCAACGATCCGCCATTTAAGAACCACGTCACCCACAAAATTCAAAAAACATTCTGCAGAAGGTTTTAAAATATGACGTAGACAGTCTGAAACTATATGTTTTGAAATATGACACGGACAGTATTGAAGCGGACAGTTTAAGACTATATGTGGTTTCGAAATATGACACAGAAGGTTTGAAAGTATATATAGTTTTGAAATATGAAACGGACAGTTTGAGGCTATATCTGGTTTAGAAATATGAAACTGATAGTTTGAGATTATATGCGGTTTCGAAATATGATGCAGAAGGTTTGAAAGTACGAGGTTGTTCCAAAAGTAATGCAGCTTATTTTTAATTAAAAAAGTTAAAGAGCTTTGAAGACGGGAGTGTTGCCATTAAAACAAGTAATATTTGTGGTTCTAAAATACTAAATATTTTTAATAACAATTGACAAGGAACTCATTGAAGTGTTTTTATATCTTCCAAAGAATTGTAGGTTTTACACTTAGATATTATTAAGTTATTCTGTAAATATCAGACTAACTTCTAATCACACGGAGCAATATCTAATTGAGATCTAAAGGAGGGTGGAGCAAATTATATATCTATATTTCTCTCTCTTTTTCTCTCTTTCCCTCTCTCTCTCTCTCTATCTATATATATATATATATATATATTATTATTATTATTATTATTATTATTATATATCATATATATATATATATATATATATATATATATATATATATATCCTTTCTCTCCTCTCTCTGTTTATTACTAGTCGAAAACTATAAAGAAAAAGAATATTAAGATTGGAATAGTCCATTACAACCAATAAGAGAATATTACCACTAGCAGTAATACTATTTAATCTATAGTTATAGATAAAGAGAAAAAGATATATTTAGTAAAAAGAGACTAATTTGGGACTTTTCTATTTTTTCTATTTAGCTGAATTTACAAATTTCATTTTTCTTGATTTAAACAGTTGAACTCTAGCTCAATAGGTGATCAGCAGATCAGATCTTTCATGTATTTTCTGAATGCAGAAAGTGCGAGATTTTCGTAACTGATACCATCGCGGGCTAGATATAAGAATTTTAAATGAGCACATAATGGTTTCCATTTTGTTCATCACGCTTCACTAGATAGATGCGATTCCTAGAAACTTAGAAGATAGTGTCGGCAATGATGCTGACTTAAACAGAGCTGAGAAAGGAAAAGAACATCTTATGTACGATATGGAAAGAAACTGGAATCTTGGGAAGATCTTTGTCATTCCAATAACAACCAGACTCATGAAAAAGAATTGCAAAACTACCTGGCAAATATACCTGGTGAACTAGGTGCAAGAGAGATACACATACGGCATAATCACGTTGATACACCTGCTCTTGTTAGATCACAGAAGTTAAGCATGGTTGAGCTTAGTCAGTATCAGATGGGTGACCAATTTGGGAATTGGGTTGAGACGGAATGTTTATATCTCCTTGCAAGAGTTGCAAAAACCTAACGCCGTCACCCCCGCCCCCTAACAGGGATATATATGCGATTGGGGACCACTTGTGAATTTCATACTCCCATGATTTTTTTCCTTCAGAGGAAGTCGGTTAAACTCCTCAATAGGGTTAGTGCAGCAGTTTCATTTTTTTCAAGCGAGATAGGAACAACTGCACTTAAAGGGGCGGTTAGAATCTTAAAAAAGATATCTCGGTTGTAACGGATGAGATAGTGGGCGAATATATGGCATCCGGTAGGATTCCTCATCACCGGCTAGAACAAAATGATAAGAAAATTGGAAAAAATAGATTAGTGTTTTCTTCGGCATCCATGGAAGTGCATGACGGGACGAATCACCTCCCCTGAAAAATAATCAATAAAACAAAAACGAAAAAAAAATGCTTGGGGTTTCATTAGGGGTAAACAGACAGTGGCCTAACGCAGGAGTTAATATTTCAAATAGCGATCGTTTGAAAGTGCCACCCGAGAAGCCAGGCATGCGTACGTAAGTAAGTGTCTTAAAAGATTGCCTAGCTCTACTCGTGGCGACGTTATAACCTGGTGTCCACTGGCCCGTCTCCTTTTTCCCAGCTCTCTGTCTCTACATACACCTGACAGACACCACCAATGTCACTCTTGAGAAGCAGCCGAGCGCAAATGGCAAGGACCTCTTGAAAACAAATAAATAAGAATACGAATAAAAAACATATCAAAAAAGGATGAAAAGAAAAAAATAGTTCAGAAAGCGGAATTTGCCGAATAAATTCCTTATTGCATTGAGCTGACCTATTAAATATGGCGGCCAGGGTTTGGGCAGACCGATAGACGCACAGAAAGAAATGATACGCTCTTTAGTTGCAAGAGACAAGAAATACTGTCACCCCTTGTGGGCTTATCACTTGAATAAAATGATCGTCTTCCTCCATTACTACTCTTCCTTCTCCTCTATCTTCGATTTCTCCCACCACCTTTTACTTCGAGATTCAAGCATTTTTTTTTCTTTTCGCTTTTTTTTCCAAAATTCGTTTTTCGTTATTTCTTTTCTCTAGCTAGCATTCCATTTTTCCCCCTTTTTTTACTTTTATTTTTGTTTATTCAATTTCTTTTTTTTTTTTCGTCTATTTCTTTACTTTATTTCTATTTTCTTTTCTTTTTCATTTATTTTTTTCTTGTCTGATTCGTTCCCGGCTTGTCTCTTTTAATTTAAACCTTCTTATATGCAAGCATCTCTCATCTCTTCCTAATTCTCCCAGTTTTTTTTTTTAACTCTGTAACCACCCCTGTCCTTGATAACGTAATTTCTCGAAGTGACCCAAATTTAGGAATGTGTACTTAGTTTTATGTACATTTTTCGTATTTTTTTCTTTTTTCGTTTTATATCTTTATATTAGATCTTCTAACGAATATCGTTGTGCGCATCATTTGAAAATAGTTATTCTTCCTGGCATGTTTTTTCTTATTATTAGGTTCCTTTACTCACATAATTCCGTACGCCTAAGTGTCCTAACGCACCTAATTTTATATAACATTTATATTAGATCGTCAAACAAAAATTACCGTACGCATCAGTGAAAACAGACGTCCTAACATAAGTATTATTATTACTAGACTACGGTGACCCGTTAGGTTAATGTTTGTTATGTATAAGTAAGAAACTAATAATAAGCAATAAATATATAATAACACTCATTTGTGTACAACGATCTTAACTTCCACATACATCAAAACAAGAAAGAGATCACTCGATCAGCAAAGTGGTGATTGGTAATCAATCCGATGTTTCTACGTTAGAAAAATTTCCGAGTTTACAATGAATTGTACCAAAATGTCATCCTGTCAACTAAACGATGCATTTTAAATAAATACAGCAAGAAGGAAAATAATATTTATTGTTTAAAACAAAGAATAATTTGTAAAAAATTAAACTAAGAAGAAATATATTGATTCAAGAATATTTAGCTGAGAATTACAATTTTTTGTGGAAGGAGAAACAGTTATATATATTTTTAATAGTGTTGAACCTGACGGACATCATTTCAAAGTAATACTATTAACATTTAATTATACACCTTTACGAGGTGCCTTCAGTAAGTTTCCAGACTTTTTTCGCGCGAACATTTCTACTGATAGTACACACATGAAAGTCTAGTCCCTTTCGAAGTAATCTCCTCCGGCTGCAATGCACTTGTTGTACCGTTCCAACAACTTCTGGAAATCCTCTTGTGTGAGCGTGTCAATGGTTCTCGTCACAACGTCTTTCATCTCCTCAATTGTCTCACAACGACAACCTCTTAAGTTTTCCTTGAGCTTAGGGAATAACCAAAAAATCAAGGTCTGGACTATAGGGAAGGTAAGGAATGATCTTGTTGTCATGACAACGTCTTTCTTTCTGATTTTCTCTTAACACAAATCTTCCGTATCTTCAGTTCCTTGCAAATAGTTGTGTCTACAGTTCCCACACTAACATAAAACTGTGCACTTAGTGTCTCTATAGGCACACAACGGTGCTTATTCAAGAAATTCTTTATTTGGCCAATCAACTCTGGTGTTCTGACTTTCTTACTCCTACCATCATCCCTCACAGACTCCCTGCCTTCCTTGAATCTCTTATGCCACTAAACAACTGATGTTTGATTCATACAAGATGATCCAAAAGCACTCTGACACATTCCATACGTTTCTGTGGCATTTTTTCCGAGTTTAAAACAGAACTTTATTACATATCATTTTTCTAAAGTGTCCTCACCTTCTGATTGTATTTTTGAAATTCATCAGCTTTGGTAGGGTGTATTCCAATGCATGCTGTAGCTGTTCATTGAAATCTGAAATCATAAAAATTGGGCAATCATCTCGTAAGATGCATAGCAATAAGAAACTGAATTTGTAAGAGTTTTCGACAATCTTATATGCCTGGAAAAGAAAGTCTGGAAACTTATTGAAGTCAACTCGTATATAGACAGTAACGTGGGCTTAAACCGCTCGGCAAATAGAAAATGGAAAAAGGAATAACTCTGTCGTGTTCAATAAGACTTGCCTGTATATATATATGATGATGATTGCAACGTCTTGTCAGACGAGTGCCACTCCCTCAGACATTTAAAATCCATGAGCCCAAATACCTGAGGGAGTATCTATACAAAGATGATGTTACAGAGTTTTAGCTTTGTACGACAGCTAAGTCTCTCTCTCTCGGTTCAAAATGTTGAGATCCAGCAACAAGCAAGAGCAAGATAGCCAGCAACAAATGAAACTGCAGACCAGCTTAATGCGGGTACTGGTCTTCCGCTTTATGGTTTTTTAAATCAGAGATTTGCTTCTCCTAGAAAGGTTGCCTTCACCACGGCTTACGGGAGCCCTCTCCACCCCAATACACATACACACACACAAATATACATATATATATATATATATATATATATGTATATATATATAAATGATTAAATTAAGTTTAAGACATGTTGCATGTGTTTCGAAGTTTTTATTTGGGGTTAACGGATAGGCAGCCATATTTGACATTTCATCAGAATCTTACGCTATTAAAGTTTTAACAAAAGAAACACTTTTTCGTTGGTAAATATTTGTTACATACACACACACACAAATCCTTTCGGGAATAATCAGTGGAGGGATTCACGATTACCGCCGTTCGGAAGATTCGAACCCGGTCGCGGAACAATCTCTGACTCTATTAGCAAGGAACAAACCGCTTGGCCAACGTTAACTGCGAGAAATATAGTCGAAATTAACGTTTAAATAAAGCGTAAATGTCATTTAAGACGGCCGAGAGTGATCTTAACATGTTAACATCACGATCCGACATTTCATTTAAATGTAAAGTTCTTTACATTAAGAACCGAGTTCTTTAAGGGGCTTACATAATTATTGCTATAATTGTTTTTTACTTAAAGTCATCTACATAAAAAAAAAAACTTGGAATAAACTCTGCCGCCTTTTAAACAAATGAAAATATTTAAAAATGTCTGTCGTAACCCCCACTCCCTCTTTTTCTATGTGACGCATATTACACATCCTCATAATTTGAATCGCTAGTGGCCTCCAAAACACACCGGTGCCAACTGCCTATCAACATTGACCATTAGATACTACAACTAATTATTTCCATCGACAGTCTTTTTCAGCACATCACTCGATTCTCACCTAAAGATGCTTCCAGAACGAATCGAAAACATTTGTGATGCATATGGAACATTAAATTTTTTATTGTCATATAAAAAAAGGATAAGAAATATCGAAAAATATAAAAGTATAATTAAACAGAAGCTCTCTGTTAGCTTTAATAATATTTGTTTAGATGAATTGACAATAACGTCAATTCTCTTTTATGGTTGCGAATGTTGGACAGTAACGAAGGCGGTTGGTTGTTTAGGGGAATTCCACGTATATCATTGGTAGAAAGGGAGACAAACCAAGTCATTCGTAAAACAGATACAGCAGAGAATTAAAGTTTTTCGGCCATTTAATATTAGTGGACGGCTTGGAAAAAAAACTTGGTGTTAGGAAAAATCGCAGGAAAAAAGAGCAGAAGACAACGAACATTCTCACTGGAAACTCGACTATAGATCTTCTCACCAGAAAGAGCGAGTGCAGATAGAGACTAAAGAGCCAAATCATCGATGTGTGCTATTATAGACCTGATACCTGAAGAAGAAGAAATTTAAATGAAAAATACTGGATAATTACACGAGCGGCACTGATGAGTTGTGATACAACGAAACAGGACTGTATGTCGATAACTACAAATATATTTTAAAGCCCTCCCCTCTTTGGGTTGAGCACTGTCGTAAATAATCTCACTCGCTACTTAATTTGGCTGAAAATTGCGAAGCTCGCGGTTTGTTTACAAACAAGCGGTTTGAGCACTTTACAAGTGGCAGATGGGTGTTTATTTAAATAGACATTCAAAGAGATTAGTTGCGGGCATCGCTTCCGCAGTCGAGGGGTAGAACTGCCGACTGTCATTACGACGATTCTAGGTTCAATCTTTGGCTTAGGAGAGGTGCTAATCTCGCGTCACTGATGAGTTGTTATACAACGAAACAGGACTGTATGTCGATGACTACAAATATATTATATATATATATATATATATATATATATATATATATATATATATATATATATAATATTTAGGAATTTAAAATTTGTGATTTGAAAAAGTTAAATTTCAAATATAGAAATTTTATTGTATGCAAGACAAAGAATACAGTAAAGTAAATTCTATTTTTTTAACCCATGAGTTTTCGATGTTTATACATCTCCTCGGAGGAAAATATTAGCAAATATTATAAAAGGTTTGCGCCTAATTTGCTAAAGGTAATAAACATAGAAACTTTAATTAAATGTTTTTAAAGTTTTTAAATCATTTTAGCTACATAGAATAAGGGAAATTGGATATTGATGCAGCAAAAAAAAAGATATTGAACTTCAAATCGAAAGTGCATGCTAAATCCTGTAATAGAAGTTTTTGGTATTCGGCAGGAGGAAAGATCCAACGCGTATTTTACTAAATCCAAAGGAAGCTGGTAACATTCCAATATATACGTATTTCCAGTTTTTCTTGAGTTTGATTAGATATCCGGCAAACCTTTGATTATATCAATACGGTAAAAAGTTTTTTCATCTATCATTTCCAAAATTCAGTTCAAGTTTTCAATCAATTTCTTCAGGTGTATTGTATTTCTTAAAGATCCTCAGATTCAGCAGCTCACCAAAGATCCAGAATTTGAAAACTCAATGAACGAAGTGGAATACGCATAACTTGTTAACATGCTCTACTTTCATAAGGCTTGGCTGCAATATGAGCGTCAAGATGCACTATATATTTTCAATTATGGACCAGTTTCCTAAGAACCTGGGTTCAATGAGTGATGAGCAGGCGAAAAAATCCCATCAGGACCTGAAAGAGATGGAGACCAGATATCAGAGTCGCTGGGGCGCAGTCATGATAGCTGATTACTGTTGGAATCTAAAGTGAGACATCCCGCTGCTGAGTATTCGAAGAGTTCAAAGAAACGGAAGTTCAAGCCTTGAAGTTTGAACAATGGTGAAGCAACATGCACTTTATTAATTTCCACCATTCAGTAGTCGATATATGTTGTTGGCAAAACATTTTGTTTTCTTAAAAACATATTTAGGATGATATGTGTTGACAAAAATCAGCTGATAATGACACAAAAAATGTAATCGGTTTTGTCACAAGATCTGATTTTTTTTTTCGGATCAACTTAGCACAAAAACCTGATGGAGAGAAACGGGTGTAATTTTCTGGTTCAGCAGCGCAAAAAATACCCTAAAAATCAGGTGTAGAAATTAAGACAACATTCAAAAAGTAATAAA
The DNA here is from genome assembly GCF_053919585.1 of Euprymna scolopes. NCBI lineage: Eukaryota > Metazoa > Mollusca > Cephalopoda > Sepiida > Sepiolidae > Euprymna > Euprymna scolopes. The sequence continues at coordinate 3,564,592 of NC_136517.1, forward strand.
GTTGTTACCTAGTGTAATCTCTAAACTGGGAAGTGACGTTGGCTAACAACATGTACTGACAACCTGATTGTACCAAGTTCGAATCCAGTTCATTCCATAGAAATATTATCACTTTTTTTCTTTGATTCTCCCAAAATTAGGGACATTACCACTGTGATGTAGGGGTTTACTGTGTTAGGAGCTAGGTTTATATAGAGAATTCTAATTTAGAAGTAGTGCAGCGTGATGTTTTGCTTACATGTAGGTACAATCAGGGAAACAAGGAGCAAGAAGAGAATTCCAAAGTCTAGTATTTTAAGAAAATAAATTATTAAAGAAGAAAGATCTCTGACATCTGGGAACTTCCATGGTGAATGAATGGGATTTATCGGAATGTCGGGTTTGTCTGGTCTATTTATATCGAGTAGGAACCAGAACCGACAAGTTCGTCGGAGCACATTCCCTTGAAGTACTTTTAAAACAAGCGCATCGATGCAGCATTGCGGTGATGGGACAGAGACTGCAGCTTGGTAAATCGTAAGGAACTTATTAGAATACAGACTTTTTTTACCCTGTGTACGGAGAAATGATGTGTAATGCACCAGTTCGTATGTGATAGCAATACTCGAGACATGGGCGGATGGTGGCGTTGTGCAGATATAAGATATTGGCAGGTGTCCGATGTTTTCCGGCACGGTAGAGGGATCCCACTTTCTTTGCAGCAGCCGTGGCAGTATCTTCTATGTATTTGTTCCAATTCATGTTGCCTGTGAATGTTAGGACGATGACTTTAAATGTTGGACTCTCCGGTAAGATGCTATTTACCATGACAATCGATGGTTGAGGAGGTTTCTTATAATTGTTAAAGGAAAGCAGCTTTGTCTTAGTAGCATCAAATGTTAACATCAATTTATGTTCCGAATCAACTACAAACAAAAATGAATAAAAATTTATGATGTTGGCAATCTTCACGTGGTTCCTCCTGTAAGTACTCGGATGCTTTCTAGAAAGAAATCTAACTAGAAAGATATGGAAGAAATTAATGCCAACAAAAGAATGAATCGCTAAATCTGTAGGTTTCTGAGTTTCTTCTCATTTTTTTTATCCGTTTCTATTCTATATCTACTTCTTCGTTTTTCTGCTTTTCCCTTTCTTTCTCTCTCTCTCTCTCTCTCTCTCTGTCTTAGTTTCTCTGTCGCTCTATGCCTCTCTCTCTCTCTCTCTTTCTCATTATATCTGTCGCTCTCACCATCTCTGTCTCTCTCGTTTGTTTCTCTCTATCTCTTTCAGTCTTTCTCTGTTTGCTTCTTTATGTCTTTGTCATCCTCTTTCTCATCCTCTCTCTATATCTATCATTTTAGCTCTCTCTCTCTCTCTCTCTCTCTCTCTCTCTCTCTCTCTCTCTCTCTCTCTCTCTCTCTGTCCTCATCTGCCTATTTCTATTTCTGGATCTATCACATTCTCTCCGTCTCTATTTTTGTCTTTCTATATCTCCTATTCCTGTCCCTATTCCTCTAATTGTCTGTCTCTCTGTCTCCATCACCCCCCCTCTCTCTCTCTCTCTCTCTCTCTCTCTCTCTCTCTCTCTCTCTCTCTCTTTATGTATCTTTCTGTCTCTCTCAATCTCTTCCTTACTCTCTTTTGCTCTCTCTCTCTCTCTCTCTGTCCCTCTTCCTGTCTCCTTCTCCCCCTATCTCTTTGCCACTCTATTGTACTAAACATACAAACACGTTTCTCGCTCTATTTCTCTTTTCTCCGATCTCTTTGAAACCGGCGTGTGCATGTTTCCAGCTTTCACCGCCTGTCTCTGCAGACATCTTATTACAGACCAGGAGATGATTTTATCCATCTTATCTTCGTCTTCAAATCTGCCCCTTCCGCATTTTGTCTTCATGACTTCCCGTTCCTTCTTCGCCCTTTTTTTTACTTCTGACATCTCCCACCCCTTTTCACCCCCCAAAATACCCGCCATCTTCTTCGACCAAACGCTATTATCCGCCATTGCTATATAACGCATGCCTATTAGCTCCACGGCTTCAGTGCATAAAAAGATTTTTCAATTACATGATTTAGCCGTAAGATCACGACGCAACCTGGCGTAAATAATTGATTGTTGTTGCTGAGCCGGTTCAATGGGGAGATTGTTTCCAAGCCAGAGCCATCCAGGTTCATTCCTCGGGCACTTTTCCACATGACAAGCTCTGCCGGGACAATCCTAAGTCGGTCGCCATTTACAAAGATGGCGTCGCATGACAGGACGGATTACGAGGACCAAAATAAGGTACAGAATGAAACGTAATGCTGTAACACAGTTCATCATCATCCGGTCGCACTGCTTGCACGGATTCCCGTGAGTCTCCGTCGCCGTCATTCATTTCTATCGCTCGTCAGATTCGGAAGGTTAGACGGATTTCAGTTGATGTTACAAATCTGCTTGATATAGGTCTTCGGCCAGCTCTTCCTTTGGGTCTTCGTGATCAGTCTCATCCATAACCATCGGCGAGCGTCCATTTGGTGTGCCTTGGGCAATTGTATCTGCCACAGCTCATCTTTGACTGGGTACGCTATTTAACCCATCCCCATCAAAGGTTTTCTCAATGCCCGGCATAATACAATGTCTCATGTACTAAATGCATCAAAAATACGTTATCACGCCATCAGTGGATTAACTCTTTTTCCTCCTTTCACCATTTCTCTTAGACACGAAAACCGAATTTTCATAGAATCTAGTTCCTCAATATATTGGGATTTCTGAAGATGGTAAGTTGCCTCCCTTTTTTATGTGTTCATCTCTTATCAATGGCCAAATTTAGTTATAAGTGCTAAGGCGTGTCGGGTAGACTGTGAGATAAGACCGTCATCATCGGTAATGATGAACTTTGGAAAGTTTACTTTTTTAAGTCATGTTCACCCAAAGAAGGCATATTGCCACTTTGGGTACTACTTTTTGGGTGCTACTTTAGGGGCTACTATTTGGGTGCTACTTTAGAGGCTACTATTTGGGGCCACGTTTACGAGAGTTAAGGGAGATGTCGGTTTATACTACATTTAAACTTCTGCATGTCAGTACATTCATGGAAGCAGGTAACAGAAATGGAATTCCAACGTCTAGCAGTTTGACGTAAGAAGCTATTAGAGCAGAAGGGTTTACGGCATCAAGGAACTTCTACAATGAACGGGTGAGATTTTGCTGCTGGTCGGGTTTGTTCGGGATATGTTCGTCGAAAGGATGCTAGTGAAATGAGTTCATCAGAAAACATTTCATTAAAATACTTGTAAAAGAATTATTTGAGAGAAATTCTCAACAAGAACTTATTTACATTAGATTTGAAAACAACCATTTTTTGTCAACTATATAAAATATTGACGAATTAGTATTAGCACATTACAATTGCTATTAATGTTACAATTGTTATAATTAGGTTACAATTGTTATTAGTACGTTACAATTATTATTAATACGTTACAATTGTTATTAGTATGCAACAATTATTATTAATATGTTACAATTATTAGTAGTACGTTACAATTTTTACATTAGATTTGAAAACGATCATGTCACAATCAGCTATATAAAATATTCACGAATTAGTATTTATACGTTACAATTGCTATAATTACGTTACAATTGCTATAATTACGCGATAATAGTTATTAGGACGTTACAATTGTTATTAATACATTACATTTTTTATCAGTAGGTTACAATTGTCATTTATATGTTATAATTGTAACTAACACGTAACAATTGCCATTAATACGTTACGATTGTTATTAATACGTTAAAACAGTAATAATTATGCTATAATTGTTTTTATACATTACAATTTTTATCAGTACATTACAATTGTAACTATTTTTAGAAATAACTAATATTTGTAACAATATTCATAATATTTGTAACAATACTGATAATATTTATAACAATATTCATATTATTAGTAACAATATTCATAATATTTGTAACAATATTAATAATATTAGTAACAATATTCATAATATTTGTAAAAATGTTCATAATATTTGTAACAATGTTCATAATATTTGTAACAATGTTCATAATATTAGTAACAATATTCATAATATTAGTAACAATATTCATAATATTTGTAACATTATTCATAATATTAGTAACAATATTAATAATATTAGTAACAATATTAATAATATTAGTAACAATATTCATAATATTAGTAACATTATTCATAATATTTGTAACAATATTAATAATATTAGTAACAATATTCATTATATTAGGAACAATATTAATAATATTAGTAACAATATTCATAATATTAGTAACAATATTAATAATATTAGTAACAATATTAATAATATTAGTAACAATATTAATAATATACGTAACAATATCCATAATATTTGTAACAATACTCATATTATTAGTAACAATATTCATAATATTAGTAAGAATATTAATAATATTAGTAACAATATTCATAATATTTGTAACAATATTCATAATATTAGTAACAATATTCATAATATTTGTAACAATATTCATAATATTAGTAACAATATTCATAATATTAGTAACAATATTCGTAATATTTGTAACAATGTTCATAATATTTGTAACAATGTTCATAATATTTGTAACAATATTCATAATATTTGTAACAATATTCATAATATTAGTAACCATATTCATAATATTTGTAACAATATTCATAATATTTGTAACAATATTCATAATATTTGTGACATTATTCATAATATTAGTAACAATATTCATAATATTAGTAACAATATTCATATTTGTAACATTATTAATAATATGAGTAACAATATTAATAATATACGTAACAATATCCATAATATTTGTAACAATACTCATATTATTAGTAACAATATTCATAATATTAGTAACAATATTCATAATATTAGTAACAATATTCATAATATTTGTAACATTATTCATAATATTAGTAACAATATTAATAATATTAGTAACAATATTCATAATATTAGTAACAATATTCATAATATTAGTAACAATATTCATAATATTTGTAACAATATTCATAATATTAGTAACAATATTCATAATATTAGTAACAATATTCATAATATTTGTAACAATGTTCATAATATTTGTAACAATGTTCATAATATTTGTAACAATATTCATAATATTTGTAACAATATTCATAATATTAGTAACAATATTCATAATATTTGTAACAATATTCATAATATTAGTAACAATATTCATAATATTTGTGACATTATTCATAATATTAGTAACAATATTCATAATATTAGTAACAATATTCATAATATTAGTAACAATATTCATAATATTAGTAACAATATTCATAATATTTGTAACAATATTCATAATATTAGTAACAATATTCATAATATTAGTAACAATATTCATAATATTAGTAACAATATTCATAATATTTGTGACATTATTCATAATATTAGTAACAATATTCATAATATTAGTAACAATGTTCATAATATTTGTAACAATATTCATAATATTAGTAACAATATTCATATTTGTAACATTATTAATAATATGAGTAACAATATTAATAATATACGTAACAATATCCATAATATTTGTAACAATACTCATATTATTAGTAACAATATTCATAATATTAGGAACAATATTCATAATATTTGTAACAATATTCATAAGATTAGTAACAATATTCATAATATTAGTAACAATACTCATATTATTAGTAACAATATCCAAAATATTTGTAAAAATATTCATAATATTAGAAACAATATCCATAATATTTGTAACAATATTCATAATAGTAGTAACGATATTCATAATATTTGTAACAATATTCATAATATTTGTAACAATATCCATAATATTAGTAACAATATTCATAATATTTGTAAAAATATTCATAATATTAGAAACAATATTCATAATATTTGTAACAATATCCATAATATTAGTAACAATATCCATAATATTTGTAACAATATTCATAATATTTGTAACGATATTCATAATATTTGTAATAATATTCATAATATTAGTAACAATATTCATAATATTAGTAACAATATTCATAATAGTTCTAACCATATTCATAATATTAGTAACAATATCTAGGATATTAGTAACAATATTCATAATATTTTTAACAATATTCATAATATTAGTAACAATATTCATAATATTTGTAAGAATATTAATAATATTTGTAACAATATTAATAATATTTGTAACAATATCAATTATATTTGTAACAATATTCATAATATTTGTAACAATATCCATAATATTTGTAACAATATTCATAATATTAGTAACAAAAACGTTCCATCCCTCTACCTGTTCTACAAGTATTATAATTGTGAATGCTCAGACGAACTGCAGGCAATTGTGCCCCTACGACGTTAACACCCTCGATGGATCCGACAGGCTCAAAAGTCTCACCACCAAACTGTAGAGGTCCCTAGATGTAGAAGATCTTTATATTCCAGTAGTTTCTTCCCCAGAACCGCTAGACTTTTGAATTCCATTCCAGTTCCCTGCTCCCTTTATATTTGTAACAATATTCATAATATTAGTAAAAATATTAATCATATTAGTAACAATATCCATAATATTAGTAACTATATCCATACAGTTTGTAACAATATTCATAATATTTGTAACAATATCCATAATATTTGTTACAATATTCATAATATAAGTAATATTATTCATAATATTAGTAAAAATATTCATAATATTAGTAACAATATTCATAATATTTGTAACAATGTTCATAATATTTGTAACAATATTCATAATATTAGTAACAATATTCGTAATATTAATACCACAATTAATAATATTAGTAACAATATTCATAATATTAGCAACAATATTCATAATATTAGAAACAATATTCATAATATTTGTAACAATATCCATAATATTAGTAACAATATTCATAATATTAGAAACAATATTCATAAAATTAGTAACAATATCCATAATATTTGTAACAATATTCATAATATTAGTAACAATATTCATAATATTCGTAACAATATTCATAATATTAGTAACAATACTCATAATATTCGTAATAATATTCATAATATCCGTAACAATATTCATAATATTAGTAACAATACTCATAATATTCGTAACAATATTCATAATATTCGTAATAATATTCATAATATTCGTAACAATATTCATAACATTAGTAGCAATATTCATAATATTTGTAACAATATTCATAATATTAGTAATAATATTCATAATATCCGTAACAATATTCATAATATTAGTAACAATATTCATAATATTAGTAACAATATTCATAATATTTGTAACAATATCCTTAATATTTGCAACAATATTCATAATATTTTTAACAATATTCATAATATTTGTAAGAATATTCATAATATTAGTAACAATATTCATAATATTTGTAACGATATTCATAATATCAGTAACAATATTCATAATATTAGAAATAATATTCATAATATTAGTAACAATGTTCATAATATTAGTAACAATATTCATAATATTTGTAACAATATTCATAATAGTAGTAACACTATTCATAATATTAGTAATAATATTTATAATATTTGTAACAACATTCATAATATTAGGAACAGTATTCATAATATTTGTAACAATATTCATAATATTTGTAACAATATTCATAATATTAGTAACATTATTCATAATATTTGTAACAATATTCATAATATTTTTAACAATATTCATAATATTTGTAACATTATTCATAATATTTGTTACAATATTCATAATATTAGTAACAATATTCATAATACTTGTAACAATATTCATGATATTTGTAACAATATTCATAAAATTAGTAACAATATTCATAATATTAGTAACAATATTCATAATATTAGGAACAATATTCATAATATTAGTAACAATATTCATAATATTTGTAACAATATTCATAATATTTGTAACAATATTCATAATATTGGTGACATTATTTATAATATTTGTAACAATATTCATAATATTAGTAGCAATATTCATAATATTAGTAACAATATTCATAATATTAGTAACAATATTAATAATATTAGTAACAATATTCATAATATTAGTAACAATATTCATAATATTAGTAACACTATTCATAATATTAGTAATAATATTTATAATATTTGTAACAATATTCATAATATTAGGAACAGTATTAATAATATTTGTAACAATATTCATAATATTTGTAACAATAATCATAATATTAGTAACATTATTCATAATATTTGTAACAATATTCATAATATTAGTAACAATATTCATAATATTTGTAACATTATTCATAATATTTTTAACAATATTCATAATATTAGTAACAATATTCATAATACTTGTAACAATATTCATGATAGTTGTAACAATATTCATAATGTTTGTAACAATATTCATAATATTAGTAACAATATTCATAATATTAGGAACAATATTCATAAAATTAGTAACAATATTCATAATATTAGGAACAGTATTCATAATATAAGTAACAATATTCATAATATTTGTAACAATATTCATAATATTAGTAACACTATTCATAATATTAGTAATAATATTTATAATATTTGTAACAATATTCATAATATTAGGAACAATATTCATGATATTAGTAACAATATTCATAATATTTCTAACAATATTCATAATATTAGAAACAATATTCATAATATTTGTAACAATATTCAGAATATTAGTAACAATATTCAGAATATTAGTAACAATATTCATAATATTTGTAACAATATTCATAATATTTGTAAAAATATTCATAATATTTGTAACAATATTCATAATATTAGTAACACTATTCATAATATTAGTAACAATATTCATAATATTAGTAACAATATTCATTATATTTGTAACAATATTCATAATATTAGTAACAATATTCATAATATTAGTAACAATATTCATAATATTAGTAACAATATTCATTATATTTGTAACAATATTCATAATATTAGTAACAATATTCATAATATTTGTAACAATATTCATAATATTTGTAACAATATTCATAATATTAGTAACAATATTCATAATATTAGTAACAATATTCATTATATTTGTAACAATATTCATAATATTAGTAACAATATTCATAATATTTTAAACAATATTCATAATATTTGTAACAATATTCATAATATTTGTAACAATATTCATAATATTTGTAACAATATTCATAATATTTGTAACAATATTCATAATATTAGTAACACTATTCATAATATTAGTAATAATATGTATAATATTTGTAACAATATTCATAATATTAGGAACAATATTCATGATATTAGTAACAATATTCATAATATTTGTAACAATATTCATAATATTTGTAACAATATTCATAATATGAGTAACAATATTCATAATATTAGTAACAATATTCATAATATTAGAAACAATATTCATAATATTTGTAACAATATTCAGAATATTAGTAACAATATTCAGAATATTAGGTACAATATTCATAAAATTAGTAACAATATTCATAATATTAGTAACAATATTCATAATATTAGTAACAATATTCATAATATTTGTAACAATATTCATTATATTTGTAACAATATTCATAATATTAGTAACAATATTCATAATATTTTAAACAATATTCATAATATTTGTAACAATATTCATAATATTTGTAACAATATTCATAATATTTGTAACAATATTCATAATATTTGTAACAATATTCGTAATATTTGTAACAATATTCATAATATTAGTAACAATATTCATAATATTAGTAACAATATTCATAATATTTGTAACAATATTCATAATATTTGTAACAATATTCATAATATTTGTAAAAATATTCATAATATTTGTAACAATATTCATAATATTAGTAACAATATTCATAATATTAGTAACAATATTCATAATATTTGTAACAATATTCATAATATTAGTAACAATATTCATAATATTTGTAAAAATATTCATAATATTTGTAACAATATTCATAATATTTGTAACAATATTCATAATATTTGTAACAATATTCGTAATATTTGTAACAATATTCATAATATTAGTAACAATATTCATAATATTAGTAACAATATTCATAATATTTGTAACAATATTCATAATATTAGTAACAATATTCATAATATTTGTAAAAATATTCATAATATTTGTAACAATATTCATAATATTTGTAACAATATTCATAATATTAGAAACAATATTCATTATATTAGGAACAATATTAATAATATTAGTAACAATATTCATAATATTAGTAACAATATTAATAATATTAGTAACAATATTCATAATATTTGTAACAATATTCATAATATTAGTAACAATATTCATAATATTGACGCATGGTCACGAGACCGGCATTGTTTGAAAGCCCGACCTTTCGGACGAAAACTATCGAAAAATTGGCCAAAAATATTTGATTGACTAGCCTTAAGTTAAGCCTTCACCACTTCTGCTTTTGCGATGTGCGCCACGGCCAGGACGTCAGGTTTTTTTATTTTTCACGTTTTTTTTTTTTTTTCTCATTCGCGATACGGGTTCGAGCCTACCTACCTGAAAAACCGATCCGACTTTTGCACGGTGCTCGGATTTCTATTTAATACTGTATTTATTTACTCCCAATCACATGGACTTTATGAACTGTCTATTTAGATGTGTTATTCAAGTTTATCCGAAAACCACAGGAATGCGTTTTCCTTGTTGGAGAACTAATATGTCTCCCGCCATTTTGCTAAATCGTTATTCTTTCTTTTAATTCTGTACTTTATCTGTTGAGTTTCTCATTTATTTTTATTTTTAATTGCAGTTTTCAATCTTTCTTTCAGCTACATATTTTCTCGATATCTTTTATATTGTAACATAACGATGGTCATTAGTTGCAAATGGAAATGATTGATAGAGTGAAGGTCGAAATGTAGCCTTTAGTTAATGGAATATCGTAATTATTTTTTTCGATTGCAGCAAAAACGAATGAAGAACAGTTTATATATCTACAGAAATAGCATTTGGAGGCGGGGGTATTTTAGTTTGTTGCTGGAGAAACTGGTTGTTTGTTTTTCGCAATCACTATTTTCGTTGTTGTAATATTACTTCCTAGAAAGTCTTAATGAATAATTTTTTGAGAAAAAAAGTCATAATACGAAGGGAATTACAGGATAATGGATAGTGAAAATGAACTTTTTTTTTCGATGTTAAATCGGCGAAAACAAAAATAATGATTAAAAATAATAAGAATTTCATAATAAAAACAAAAAAAAACGAAAAATAGCCGATATTTTCGAAAGTCATCCCCTCTTTTTGATTGACTCGATTTAATTTAAACCTTCGCCACTTCCGGTTTTGCGATGGACGCAACGGCAAGAACGTCAGGGTTTTTTCACGTTTTTTTTTCTTAGCACACACCTGCAAACACCCAGGAAACGCCGGGCAACGCCGGGCACTCAGGCTAGTAAGGACTAAAAGGAAAAACAAATGAAGCAAGTGTTACATAAGCCCAACATCCACTTTTTACTCTCCTTAAATCATAACGTGGGATCGAGTTAGTAAGGAACCTTTGAGACTCGAACCAGAAATAAATGTTCGTCTCCCTTACATCTTCATAATTTTTTATCCGTTTCTCATTTTATTCAACTAAAAAACAGATGCGCTTCCTCTAATCGATCCGTTTTGAAAATATAATATTGTTGCTGTTGTTTTCATTTAATTTTGTTTTGTTTTGTTTTTGTTGTTTTTTTATTTATTTTGTTTAGTTATCCTTAATGATTCAATTTAAAAAAGACACAGGTGAAAGAAACGCGATGCCGTGACGGTTAAAATTTGAAAATATTTCCAATTTCGACGAGAATAACGGAGATCCTTCTCGTTGTTGTAATTATATCAAAATAGAAATAAAATCCTAAAGTGATTTAACTAAAAAAGACAATCGTGAAAAAGACGTGATTCTGTAACGGTGAAAACTATTCAACAAGAAGCCGTTGTGCAATCGCTGTGGCTGGTTGTTCAAAATGACTTTGTTTCGTCTATATAATGTTTACGCGTACTTTTGTCGCTGGAACAAGTATATACACATACTGACAGCGAAGTAAAACTCACAGCACAGTTGATCTACAAAAATAGATTATTGTTTTTATTTCACTTTCATAATCTGTCTTTCTGTGACTAATTGTTATTCTTTTTTTTTTGCGTTTACTGAAAGGCACTGGGGTACGTAGCTAGATGGTTTTCTGGTGAAGAAATAGAGACACGTACCGAAGCTGTATCTATCTATCTATCTATCTATCTATCTATCTATCTATCTATCTATCTATCTATCTGACTGCCTTTTTCTCTGTGACGATTTTATTTATAATCACGTTCTTTTCCCATTGCAATTTTTAATATTTCCTTTGTCTTATGTCTCAACCGTTTGACCGATATCTGCTCAAATATTTCTTATTCGAATTATGCATTCCGTTAGACAAAAGGTGGAAATATTGAATTCTAAACATTTGAATCTATTTGCGTGTGTGCAACCCATTGAATATTTTTCTTCCCGGCGTTGCCTGCCAATATCTAACAGCTAAAAGCTCAGTAATCTATTCCGACGAATGGGAAGTGTATGCTAATTTAAAACAGCTCAATTTTGTAACTTTTTTTCTGTAAATCATCAGCAACATTTCATTGATCCTAACACGGAAACACCTATACAAGGAATTTAAAGATCATGATTTGATGAGAAGATAATAAAAGATATTAGGAGACGTATGGTGTAGATAACAAAGCAAAATGTCCTCAAGATAATTTGCTACTAAACTAAGAATACAACCTATTAGATATATAGAATTTATTTTTGTCTTTTATTCAAAATTTTTGGAGCAACGAACAAATGCCGATGATTTTTCACGTTTTTCCCCCAGAGAAATCGCCCCAGATAACACACAAAGCCACATGGTGTAAATAGCTATCAAATATATTAAACTAACATAGCATCCGCACAATATAACTGTTTTTTTTTTGTCTTTAGATAACAAGCCGAAGCGGCACCATTTTTTTTTCTTTTTTTTTTTAGGCGTGGTGGGAGTGCTCATATGCGTGCCCTGTAAAACAATCCTGCTTAATGAAGAAATACAAATTTCTCTTGGATATTGTCAGGACATGTTATTTTAAAGATTTTGCTATTATTATTATTATTATTATTATTATTATTATTATTATTATTATTATTATTATTATTATTGTTATTATTATTATTGTTGTTATTATTATTATTATTATTATTGTTATAATTATTATTATTGTTATTATTATTATTGTTATTATTGTTATTATTATTATTATTGTTGTTATTATTATTATTGTTGTTATTATTATTATTATTATTATTGTTGTTATTTATATTGTTATTATTATTATTATTATTATTATTATTATTATTATTGTTGTTATTATTATTATTATTATTATTGTTGTTATTTATATTGTTATTATTATTATTATTATTATTATTATTATTATTATTATTATTATTATTATTATTATTATTATTGTTGTTATTATTATTATTATTATTGTTGTTATTTATATTGTTATTATTATTATTATTATTATTATTATTATTATTATTATTATTATTATTATGCATGAATGAATAGTTTCTGCGAACATGTTTTATTTTTATTTTTGCATGCAGCGGCCATGCCGTTTTAACAACGTCGGCGACCACGGCTCTCCAAATAATCTCGGGAAAACAAGTAAAGACGGTAGTTTCCCGTTGCTTTCCGTCTTGATTTGGGGGTGTATCTTCCCCCTCCCCCACCCACCTTGAGTTAAACGCGCTCCCAGCTACCGACCTGGAGATTTCTACAATTCGGCGCGGTACATACAGCGCCTAGCCTTCCTAAATTGTCACCGATCTGGTACTGGTCAGGCTTATCGTTGCTTAACTTCTGTGATCTGGCAAGAACAGGTGTGGCTGCGTGATTGTGCCATATATGGGGTGAAATTTGTTTTTATTTACTTTGCTATGATTCGCTCGAAGTAAGGTATATTGTCACTGAGACGTAAGGAACTAGTGTGGTTAATGGCCAAATTTATTGAGAGCATATAAGTAGCGAGTTGTGAAGCAAGATGTTTGTTTACATTACATTTGAAGTACTTATAAAAGTAACACAAGATGGAACACTATGGCGATTGGACAAGGCTTGAGCTTGATAGATTGTGTGGAAATGTTTTAAATTATATACTAAAACACAACGCGTATTATTCGTTGTTTTTTTTTGTTTTGTTTTTTGTTGGTTTTCTTTTTTTGTATTACGGTATATTACTTCCTTTTAGCATTATTTAATATCGAAATATAAAACTAATTGCAAACAATTCATATAAAACTAATTCAAACGAGTTTGCGTTGCAGCATGTCAACTCTTCCTCCACCGAAAGCATTTTGCAACCATTTGGCGCGTTGGACAAATACTTAAGACGAAACTTGTTAGAGTTGGTCCTTCTTTTTGAAAGACGGATTCGACTTTTGAACGATGTCCAGATTTCTGTGAAATACTTTATTTATTTACTCCCAATCCCGTGAACTTCATTAACCGTCGATTTAGATGTGTTATTCGCGTGATAAAGTTTTATCGACCACCGATTGACATGACAAATTACACCCTACCATAGAAACTTGTCATTTTACTGATCGGCTTAATATGCACAGGCAACATGAATTAGAACAAATACACTGAGGACATTGCCAAGGCTGCTGCAAAGAGACGGACTTCCTTTACAGTGCTAGAAAATTACTAACACTTGAAAGTATCCTATATTTTGACAACGTCAAAATTCGCTGCCACATCTACGTTGGTGTATCTTCCTTTATTCTCTCACTCTTAGACGGAGTCCAAAAAAAGAGATTCCAACCTAATAGATTCGCACTATTAACTAAGCTCCAATCTCTGTCCCATCGCCACAATGTTGCATCCTTGTGCTTGTTTTATAAACACCTGACCGGAATGTGTTCTGATGAGCTTGTACCTCTCTCAAGGTACATACTCCCGACGAATCTGACAATCAGCAAAATCCCACCCTTTTCACTGTTGATGCCCCTAGATGTCGGAAATCCCTCTACCCTAATATTTTCTTTTCTCGGACTATTTAACTCTGGAATTTCCCAACTGTTCCTTGCTCTCCTGACTGTAAAATCATTTCGCTGCTCAACTCCCCCAAGTCCCCTGATAGACTTGATCCGAAGTCAAGTGACAATATGCATTGTATATGTTTAAAAAAAAGGTGAAATAAAGAAGAGCAGCGTAGTGCATAATATAATATAGCAGTTTTGCTTGTTAGTGACCTGTATACACCATTATACACCGATTGTCGTCAGCGATACAATTACTCGAACGCCGATGTTTAGTTCTTAATAAAGGTTTAATTATGCTGACAACTTGGAATATTCACAAATAAAGTGAAAGATCTCTTGACTTTAACAAGTATGGACTTTCCTTCAGAGAAATAGATATAGTCAGACAGATTAACAGACAGATGCGTAGCTTTTCTCGTTAGATCGTTATATTGCGTGCGACTACCCCAACAGGGGAACGGCCACGTTCGATTTCGTCTGCTTGTTTTCAGCCGAAAAGAGGAAGATCGCCTTTTTTCAGGAAGTTAGTAGTTTCACCACCTTCTATTAACTGAAAGTTAAATTTCGACCTCCTATCTATCAATCATTTCCATTTTCAACTAATGACCATCGTTATGTTACAATATAAAAGATATCGAGATAATATGTAGCTGAAAGAAAGATTGAAAACTGCAATAAAAAAAGAAAAATAGATGAGAAACTCAACAGATAAAGTACAGAATTAAAAGAAAGAATAACGATTTGAAAAAATGGCGGGAGACATATTAGTTCTCCAACGAGGAAAACGCATTCCTATGGTTTTCGGGACTTATACCGTAATTTTTTTTTTTTTTTTCGATTTCAGCAAAAACGAATGAAGAACAGTAATTGTCTGTATTTTTGAGATGAGGTATTTTCATTGATTGAGATTTTCGGACTGACTTCCTCATCTTGGTTGTTATAGTCACAACGTTTCGGCCGTTTTGCCCTCCGGCCTTCATCAGGTGCTGAGTTCAATCCTGAATGAAGGCAGTGAAAAGTAACATTCAAAACAGAGAATCAGCAACTATGTCCCAGAGCCTAGCTGGAGTCCGAACACGGTACCCCCGTAATAATAATAAAGGGTTGGGTTCGAGACTCCTAACAAACGGTTCCCCAGTTCGATACAAAACACCTAATGAAGGCCGGAGGGCAAAACGGCCGAAACGTTGTGACTATAACAACCAAGATGAGGAAGTCAGTCCGACAATTTCAATCAATGAATGAAGAACAATTTATATATCTACAAAAATAGTATTTTTGGGGGAGTGGGGGGGATTTTAGTTTCTTCCTGGATCAACTGTTTTGTTTTGTTTTTTGTTTTTTTTTGTATTTTTCACACAATTAATATTTTCGATGTTGTAATATAACTTACTAGAAAGTCTTAATGAACTAATTTTTTGAAAAAAAAAAGTCAATATACGAAGGAAATTAAAGGATAATGGAAAGTGAAAAATTAACTGTTTTCTTTTCTGAGAGAAAACAAAAGGAATAATTGAAAAGAATGAGAGTTTCATAATAAGAACAAAAAAAAATTAGAAAGAAAGAAAAAAGGAAGGAAGTGTATAGAGATTAAAAAGAAAGAAAAACAGGAAGGAAGTGTGTAGAGATTAAAAAGAAAGAAAAAAGGAAGTGTGTAGAGATTAAAAAAAAGAAAAAGGAAGGAATGTGTAGAGATTAAAAAGAAAGAAAAGAGGAAGGAAGTGTGTAGAGATTAAAAAGAAAGAAAAAAAATGAATGAAGTGTGTAGAGATTAAAAAAAAGAAAAAGGAAGGAATGTGTAGAGATTAAAAAGAAAGAAAAGAGGAAGGAAGTGTATAGAGATTAAAAAGAAAGAAAAAAATGAATGAAGTGTGTAGAGATTAAAAAGAAACAATCATGAGGAAAGATAAAAAAAAACCGTCGTCGTGTTTGCAATTGAATTTGAAGAAAAAATCCAAGAAACAATAAAAAAATTAAATGGAAATCAATCGTTTTTTTTAATTGTTTTGCTTCCCCCCTCCTTTCAAGTTCATTTTTTACTTTCTTCTATTTTTCTATTTCGTTTTTTTTTTTTCGAGTGATTTTGCACTTTTTCTTTTTCATGTTTTTCTTTTCTGTTTTTTTTTTTTTTACCTTTTCTTCTTTTTTATTTCTTTTTTCGACTTTCTCTATTTTACTTTTAGTATTTCGTCTTGTTTTTCGATATTTTTATTTCTTTTTCTATTTTTCTTATTTCTGTTTCTCCATCTTTTCGATATCTTCTCTTTTGTATTTCTTCTTTTTACGATTTCTTCTTTTTTATTTTTCTACTTATTCTTTTTTCCATTGATTATTTGTTATTTGTATTTTTTTGTTTCTACTTTTTTAAAATTTCCTCTTCTTCAACTTCTTGATCTTCTATAATATTTTCTTCTTCCATCATTGTTTTTTCTTCTACTTTATCTTCTATTACTTCTTTCCCCTTTACTTTCTATTCTTCTTTTTCTTCTTCTTCTTCTTCTTCTTCTTCGATACTTTCTTTTTCTAGAAATGAGGCCATTAGAAAAGACGAAGGAAAAACGGGTGTTTGAGCACATTAGCATGATGAGTAAACTTTTCCTTGTTGCTCTGAGACGGGTGGGGAGCAGGAGAAATTAAAAATCCAAAATAAATGAGAAAAATGAAAAATCCAAAATAAATAGATGTCAAATTAAAAAAAACACTTTAAAAAAAGATTCAGATAAATATCCCAAAACCAAAATCTACATCAAAATATTCCTTATTTTATAATTATTAAAGGAGAACCGATAACAAAATTGTCTCCCTTTAAAATAGAGAAAATATTTTCAAACATCAAACCTAAAATGGTCAAGAAACTAAATAACGCACACTACTAGTGGAAGTAGAAAGCCAAAAACATATCATAGAAATCGTCAAACAAACCAAAAAGGTAAACGTCTATTCCCACAAAACGCGTAACACCAGTGTAAAGCAGTGATCAGGAGTTCAGAATTATCCCTGTGCTCCTTGGAAGAAATCGAGACTAACTTGAGAAAACAAAATGTTATCGATGCGGAAAGAATCCAAATTAAAAGATATGGTGAAACTATCGATACAAACGCCTACATCCTAACTTTTAATACCCATCAAATCCCAAGTAACATCAAAATAGGGTATAAAAAAATAAACACCGAACCATACATACTACACCCCCTCAGATGCTACAACTGCTAAAGGTATCAACACAATCAAGACCGATGCACACGCTCTCCGGTACACATGAGGTGTGAACAACACATAAAAGAGCCCAAGAAGAGCCAAACTGTACTAACTGCCCAAAAAGTCTATAGTGCACACTCAAAATAATATGACAAATAGAAAAATAGAAAAAGAATTCACTAAATTAAAATCTACCAAAAATATAATCTTCCAAGAAGCTTGTAACCTAGCCACAAATACAAGATACTCATACTTTCTTCTCATAACAAAAAAAAACAAAAGCATACGGCATACCACCGGACTAAATAATCAAACAACAAAAGAAAATTCATCAAACATCAAACCTGAAGGTATTATGAAATAAGGGAACTAATCGAAGAATTTTTAAAAAAACTATGAAACAAATCATCAGTGAAAATAAAGATTTAAAAAAACTTAACAAAACTCCCAAACCAAAACTCAACTAAAAAGCCCCATAAACACTTAAAGTGCTATAACATCTATAGAAACAAAAAAAGTGACCATAAAGGAAAAGGAAACAAACCACCAACAAAGAAGTTAAAACCAAAATAAGCAGATCACGCTCAAGTCCCAGACCAAGAGACTCAAACGAAAACAGATTTGAGGAAATGGACATTGAAAATCGAAGATCAAACACATAAGACTAACAAAAGTTAAAAATAAATACATAAAATCAAACCCTACAAATCATCCAATGGGGCTAAAAAACCTAACATAAATGACCTATTTCTTTTCATAACAAACCATCAACCAACCATCATACGTCTCCAAGAAACCTTTTTAAAAATTGAAGATAAAATAGATATAAAAAAACTACAAACAACACAATCACATCCATAATAGCAAACAGAGAGCCTCTGGAGGAGTATCTGTCCTTATTAGAAATAATATCCCACAAAGCAAAATAGATCTAAAATCTAATATTCAAGGCATTGCTATAACAACCACTATAACACCGAACTATAAATATGTGCACTATCTACATCCCACCTCAGGATCCAATAAACGAAACAGAATTGAACGAAATAATAAATTACCCAAACCTTCTTACTGTTAGGTGACTTTAATAGTCACAACGATATATGTGGATCTGCATACTTGGATGAGAAAGGAAAAAATCTTGAAAAAAATATTAACAACAATGACTTGTGCATATTAAACACTAACTCTAATGCATGCCTTCATCCCGCTTCAGGCACCTACTCAGTACTAGATCTATCTTAATGAGCTACAACTGGAAGGTACTAGAAGATGCATGGGATAGCGACCATTTCTCAGTGGTTTTAACAAATCTGAAAGAAACAAAAAAACATCTCTCTCAATGGAAAATTAAAAAAAAAGAAAGTTGGGAGGAATATAAAAAAAATGCCAACAAAAAATCTCAGAGGAGGAAAACCAAAATAAATCCATAGAATACTTCTCTAAAACTTTACTAGCCATTGCACATGAATGCATACCTAAAAGTAGCAGAACTAACAAACAACAAAGACCCTGGTTTAACAACGAATGCCAAAAAGCAATTCGCCGAAGTAAAGCTGCCTTACAAAAATATAGCAAATCTCATCACCGAAACTTTTGAAAACAATTCCATCAGTAACAATTACAGTCAGCCCTTCCAAAAGACAAAACAAGATACAGAAAAAAAGATAAACAAATTAAATTTCAACTCAAACAATAAAGAAGAATACAACTATCCTTTTACCAAAAATGAACTCCTAAAAGCCATAAACGAAGCACATAATACCTACAGCTATCGGTGCGGATGAGATACATTATGAGTTTCTGAAACAATTTCCTCCTAAATCAATAACACATCTTTTAAACAAAATATGGTTCAAGGGAAAACTAACCAATAGCTTGAAACATGCTATTATGATCCCCATCTTAAGCCAGAGAATGACAGTTCAGATCCACAAAATTTCAGACCAATTGCATCGACAAGTTGTCTCTGCAAAACATTTGAAAGAATGATAAATAAACGACTGAACTGGTATCTGGAAACCAACGGTTTGATTGCCAACACACAAAGTGGTTTTAGAAACAAAAGAGGAACAATGGAAAACATAATTTGATCGGAAAACGTTTATCAAAGAAGCATTCATTAAAAAAAGAACATGCAATAGCTATCTTCTTTGATTTAGAAAAGGTTTACGATACAACATGGCGACAGACCTATACAATTTTGAGTTAAAGGGTAGACTACCCATCCTGATAAAATATTTTCTATCTGATAGAAGTTTTAAAGTAAGAATCGGACCAACCCTATCATGAGAAGGAGTCCCACAAGAATGTATAGTTGTGCTCTTTGAAATAAAAATCAATATTATTGTAAATTGTCTAAACAATGAGATAAATGGCTCGTTATATGTGTATGACATTGTAATCTGCCATAGATAAAAGAAATATTCATACGTCAGAACGCCAATTACAGATGTGCATAAACAAACACAATGGACCACAGAAATGGCTTTAAATTTTCAACAACTAAGATTAAATATGTATATGTTTTTGCAATCATAGGTAACTGTACAATAACCCTACTAACAAAAATCGAAATAGCTGATCAACATAAACTTCTAGAACTTATTTTTGACAAAACACTCTCCTTCATCCCTCACTTAAAATATTTCAACCAAAAATATTTCAAAATCCTACAACTATTAAGGGTTATAGCTAACACCGAGTGGGGATCAGACTGTTCATCACTCCTAAAATTATATAGAACCCTAATAAGAGCCAAAGTAGACAATGTGAGCTTTATATATGGTTCCTATTTACAATGCCTCCCCACGGGACAGAGTTAGACACCAGGGTCGTTTTTTAACGTGGAGAAAAGGAACAAAAATAAAAATTGTCTCAGTCGGGAAGGATTTCTCCTCCACTGAGAGAGAACAAGAAATTGAAGTGCAGCATCTGAAGAACAGATACTACACTTTGATCTTGTCCCGACGAGAAAAAGTCAGCTTAAAACTCTGGACCCCATCCATCACACAGGATTAAGACTTGTCTTGGGGCATTTAAAACCTCCCCGCCATAAAGCTTATATGTTGAAGCCTATGAACCCCCACTAAAACTGAGACGTGAAAAATTAGACTTACAATATTATCTAAAACTCAAATGAAACCCCCAAAATTCTGCTTATCAATGCACTTTCAATCCCAACTACACACATTTTTTTTAACATAAAAACCAATAACACTCATCACGCAGCCAGTATGCGTTTATTAACATTTCCATGTAAATAGTGTTCATTGCATTTGAAATATAGAACTCATCCAAATGAAATAAATTAATAAGTACAATACAAATAATAAAACCATATTGTAAGAGACAATCTTTAATTTACTCCTTTAATGAAGCAGCACTTGACAGAGAATGTTTTTTCCTGTTTCTTTCGAATGTTCTCTTTTTAGTCAACGTTTCATTGTCTTTTTCTTAAATGAATAATCACTGCCCGTCAAAATGACTACAAGTTCCTTTCTCACATCATACAAGAATGATCATAAATTATTATAATGGCATATCATAAATTATTATAATGACATATCATAAATTATTATAATGACATGCGAAAACGAGACATCGCTCATATTTTTGTCGGATTGAAGTTTTAAGTTAAATTTCTCAAATTTAGCTTTTTTAATAAAACACTTTTGCCTTCAAAAATTGTATTTGGCCTTTTACAAAGCGTGATGCACGGACTAACTAAGGAATAAGCAAATTATTATTATCTATATATTAATACGATAGCGTCTGTGTTCCTTTGTGTGTCACGTTTACTCCTTTCGAGTGATTGTCGTTTCATTGTTATGACCTTCAATTTCTTGTAATAAATAATTCTACCAAGGATTCTTTTAAAGTTTTTGTTTCGGTTTCGATCATAGTTGATGGCACTCAAGTCCTTTATTTTTTATGAATAACTTTTCATAAGTTTTGGTTTTCAGATCGATTCAAAGCATGCTAGATGATGAAGCATGCTTTGAATCGATCTGTTACGCTTACCATTTGAAAGGGGAATTTTTCCGAAATTAATAATGGAATTTGTCGCAGACATAACAAGTAAGACATTTTACCAATACAACTGAACACATATATATATATATATAAAATATATGTATGTACTTATTGATTTGTAAATCGCCACTTGTTCTCGTCTTCTCTCATCAACAACGACTATATTTCATTCCTCGAATTGTGACAGCCTTGTAAATCTCTACTACATATCTATCCCACACAATGCTTCAAGCAAACTACATATCAACCATATATATATATATATATATATATATATATATATATATATATATATATATATTCTTCATAAGTTTTGGTTTCAGTTTCAATTCAAGCCGATGCACCCAAGTAATACAGATATTTTTTAAAATTTTTGAAATCACCACTTTATAAGAATCGAATTGACTCTATAATAATATATACAAATATATTTTAGCGTATTTTACGACCAGGCGCCCCTCCTAGCTTAGATAAATACCTTTGAAGTTTTAACAAAAAAAGCTATAATAATATCCGGGCGTCTCCATTTACACTGAACATCCACAAATTGCCAACATCAACATATGAAAAAGTCCACTGTGGAATTTTCACAGGTACGGCTAGTTAGTAGTAGTAGTAGTAGTAGTAGTAGTAGTAGTAGTATATGGCAATTAAGCAACACAGAATATGCCGCGTTTCATTCTCGTGAAAATTCGTCAGGCTTATATATATATATATATATTCTCTACCTATATAAAAGCCAAGTACGTCCAAGGATGGAATACTGCTGCCATATCTGGGCAGGAGCTGCTAAAAACAGCCTATTCTGCCTTGACAGAGTACAAAATAGACTTCGTGGCTTAGTGGGGGATGCCCTTTTCTCTACCCTGCAATCTCTCTCCCACAGAAGAGACGTTGCGAGCCTGTCCTTGTTTTATCGTTATTTCCATGGCAGGTGCTCGTCTGAACTCCAATCTCTGGTCCCCCTCGCCAATCTTTCACGAAAAACACCCGTCTAGCTGAATCCACTGTGAAAAATTTCCCCCACTCTACATCTGTGCCTAAATCAAAACGCGGATTCCATGAACAAAGCTTCTTTCTTAGAACTGCACGCCTGTGGAACTCTGTTCCGTCTGCCTGCTTCCCTCCGGACTACAACTTGGATGTCTTCAAGTCCAATGTTAACAAATTCCTAATGAGCCGCCCCCTTAAGTAAACACTTCAGCAAATCTCCCCACTAACGTAATGTACTTGCAATAACCCCTATCCCTGAATGGCTTCCGGGCCTTGATAAGTGGTGATCACTGTGTAAAAAAAAAAAAATATATATATATATATATATATATATATATATATATATATATGAGATTTAAACTCTGTAAATTAAAATTTACAACAAATTTATTGTTCGATAAAGAATACAAATTAAAATGTTTTCCTTGTTCCATGGAGTTTCAATGAATGGCTCATATTATCAGAAAGAACGTAGTTGGCAAAATGATATCCATGTGTAATCTATACATTTTGTCGGTCAGCACGTAAATTGAAAACTTATGAAAGAAATATCTTTTTATGTTAATTTAATAAAATGTAGAAAGTCATAGATGGAGAGAATAGTCTAATGATGTGCTTGATCGATGGAGAAAAGTTTAAAAAGAAAATAAAAAGTTGCATCGTCAGATGCATATGGTGTAGTCCGAAAGAAAAGAAAATCCAAGTGGCTGAAGGGTAAAACTCAATGCGAAGATAGCATCCCAAAATTATAGTAGCAAGAAATTCACTGAAAAATAAATACAAGAGAAGAGGCTTATATTGATCTCCGACAAGAAACCCGTATGCTCTCATCAACAGACATGCGAGAGAGAGAGAGAGAGAGAGAGAGAGAGAGAGAGAAATATTTTGAGGTAGATAAATACATACACGAGTAGATGGATAAATATCTTGAAGACGATAGTTTTTTCTATAAAAATCTTAAAATCGATAAGTAGATATATATATATATATATATATATATATATATATATATATATATATATATATATATATATATAGCAATTGCATACTTTAAAGGTTTTCTTCTATATTGTGACAAAGTGTTATAATATCTAGCAACGCTCCGCCATATTGGAAATCCTTCGCAACTAACACCTCTCATCACCGAAGTCAACAGCCGCAGACACAAAATAACTTCAGATTCAACAAAACACGAGCAAAAGATGGCGTACAGGAGAGTCTGAATCCGGTTGGAGAGAAGACGCCATTTGTGGTTGCAACAAAATTGTTCCCTCCTCGACATGACATTTTTTTTAAGGAAAAGTGCGTTCGCATTCCGTTAAGAGGCCTGGTCGGTCTATTTGGTTTCCTTTGAAATGACGTTTCAGCGTTAACCGGGCAGATTGAGTGGGCGTTTCTTAAGAATGGATCTATTTGAGATGCGACCAACAATATGTATGGGAGGGTTTGTCCTGTAGTTGATTAGTCGTGTTTACGTTTGAAGCATATTTTTTATTGGATGTCACGCTTAAATTAAAAATTACATTTTATTTAGTCTGTCATGCTTAAGTTAAATATAGCATTTTCATTAGTCTGTCACGTTTGTGTGAAATAGCATTTCCGTTTGTCTGTCATGCTTGTTTAAAAGTACATTTCAGTTTATCTGTCACGCTTAAGAATAGAATAGCATTTTTGGTAGTCTACTGCGTTTAAGTGTGAAGTAGCATTTTCTTTGGTCTGTTACGCTTAAGAATGAAATAGCATTTTTCATCGTGAAGATCACGTAGATTAATTGGACGCGTCGTACGACTCTCCGTTTCTAGTAATCCCCGTGTGTCGTTGGGAGGCTCAGCTGACAAGCGTTCGTCTCCAGGCGATTCCGGCGTTCTCCGTTGTAATGCCGTGCTAACATTCCTCAAGATGACCTCGCAGGAGAGCCGAAGACGACGATTCCAAATTCCACTGATTTCGACATTCCTACTCTACTTTACAAAACAACCAGACAAAGAAGAATGTTGCAATTATCATAATATCTATATATATATATATATATATATATATATATATATATATATATAATTTTTTACTATAATACTTAAGTACCTACAGACACTAGTGTTTCATCCTTTCGGGAATCTTCAGACAAGGTGTCACGATTAACACCAGTCGATAGATTCGAACCCGGAAACACAAGTTATCTTTGGCTTGATTAGCAAAGACCGTATCCATTCGATTACCGTTAACCGCGTGAAATAACGTTGAAATTAAACATTTTATTTTTAAATGTTTTTTCGTCGGTCAGTTTAATCTAATCATCATATGATGGTACATGCATAAGAGCTAAATTGACTAAATTATATATATGTGTGTGTGTGCGTGTATGTGTGTGTATGTGTGTGTGTATGTGTGTGTGCGTATATATGTGTGTGTATGTGTGTATGTGTGTGTGCGTATATATGTGTGTGTATGTGTGTGCGTGTATGTGTGTATGTGCGTGTGCGTGTATGTGTGTGTGCGCGTGTGTGTGCGTGTGCGTGTGTGCGTGTGTGTGCGTGTGCGTATATGTGTGTGTACGTGTTTATATGCAAGTTTTACAACTGTGGATAGTAATTACTTATTAATAAATGATACAAAGTTCACATTTCGATAACTCAACAGTGCAATACTTTAAACGGAACAGACGGACGCTGGTATTGTTGCTCATTTTCAAAATGTCTTTTATTGGTAACAACATGCGCACAGCTGTTTCGGCCGAATGTTGGCAAATAACCTTATAATAGTTCATTTTGCACAACTGGACAATCTCATCAGCACATAGAAAAAAAAATTTCCAAAGTTTCCACATCTTATGAAATCTTATAGACAGGACTGTCTTATTTACATGACAGGTATTAGCTTTTTTATCCACAAAATATATGCAATGCGTCAAAAAAACATTATCAACATCTCTTTAACGCCTGTATGAGTAACACACTTTCTTTGTTTACTTTCTACCATCCTTTATTTTTCAACTTTCGGCAATTACAGAGTTTAGTGTAAGCTTCATAGCAGCTGTTTATAATTCAATTTCAAATAAACAACATTATTTTTTATTAAATCAATTTCAATATTAATGATTAATTGTTACCAACACACGTGTTATATTTACTCACTGTAAGTGTATATATGCGTATTAGTTGTGGGACAAAGGTTGCGCAATCCTCAACAATTGTTTTCCTCGGTCGGTATCGCTTGATTCCCGTGACAAAGATGTGGAAAATGAAAAAGAATAAATAAAAATTATTCATATATTTTTTTACTGTTTGGTAATGAAAAATGAAAAAAAGATTTTAAAAAATATTCCGAAATTTATGTTAATATATTAGACCACGTCTGCCAAACATCTTTGACTAAAATATTTTGTAATAACATTCCAAGTGATGACATCTTCCTACAAGACAATGACCCTGAAAATAGTACCTACCACCTGCAACAATTTAGCTGTTATAAAAACTACAAAAGGACATACCAACAATTTATTGTTGTTAAATATTAATGTTTATTCCACCGTTCTTAACCATAATTGCGATTGTTCATTATTGATCTATCATTTTGACCATAGCTGTATATTATAATAATAATAATGTGTATAATAATAATAATAATAATAATAATAATAATAATAATAATAATAATGTGTATTATAATAATAATGTGTATTATAATAATAATAATGTATATTATAATAATAATAATGTGTATTATAATAGTAATAATAATAATAATAATAATGTATATTATAATAATAATAATGTGTATAATAATAATAATAATAATAATAATAATGTGTATTATAATAATAATAATGTATATTATAATAATAATAATGTGTATAATAATAATAATAATAATAATAATGTGTATTATAATAATAATAATGTGTATTATAATAATAATGTATATTATAATAATAATAATGTGTATTATAATAATAATAATAATAATAATGTATATTATAATAATAATAATGTGTATAATAATAATAATGTATATTATAATAATAATAATAATGTATATTATAATAATAATAGTGTGTATTATAATAATAATAATAATAATAATGTATATTATAATAATAATATACATTATAATTATAATGTATAATAATAATATATTATATTAATAATGTATGTTATAATAACAATAATTAATATTATAATAAAATGTAACTTACAACATTAATGTATATTATAACAAAAATGTATATTATATTAATGATGTATATTATAATAAAAGTGTATATTATAATAATAATAATTTATATTATAATAGCAATGTATATAATAATAATGTATATTACAATAAAAATATATATTATACTAATAATGCCTATTATAATAATAATGTATATTATAATAATAACGTAATTTATATTATAAAAATCATGTATATAATAATAATGTATATTATAATAATAATATATATTATAATAATATATATTATAATGATAATGTACATTATAATAATTATGTACATTATAATAATATTAATTAATATAATAATGATAGCATATATAATATTAATAAGGTAACTAATAATAATGTATATAATAATAATGTATATAATAATAATGTATATTGTAATAATAATATATATGATTAAAACTTTAATGTATATTATAATACCAATATATATTATAATTTATGTAATAACAATAATATATATTACAATAAGAATGTATATCATAATAATAATTAAACTTATAATGAGAAATGTAACTTCTAATAATAATGTATATTATAATAATAAAGTATATTATAACAATAATAATGTGTATCATAACAATAATGTATATTATAATAAAAATGCATATTAAAATAATAATATATATCATGATAATATTGTATATTATAATAATAATGTATATTATAATAATGTACATCAGAATAATGATGTATATTTGATAATAATGTATATGATAATAATAATCTATATTATAATAGTAGTGTATGTCATAATAATAATGTATATGATAATAATAATGTATATGATAATAGTAATGTATATTATAATAAACTTCTATATTATAATAATAATGTATATTACAATTATAATGTATATTATAACAATAATGTATATTATAATTATAATGTATATTATAATAATAATGTGTGTTTTAATAATAATATATATTGTAATAAAAATATATACAATAATAATGTATATTATAATCATAATGTATAATATAATAATAATAATATTTATCATTATAATAATGTATATTATAATAAGAATCTATATTATAATAATTATATATATTATAATAATAATATATATTTTAATAATAATGTATTATATTAAACTAATGTATATTATAATAATAATGTATACGATAATAATAATATATTTCATTATAATAATGTGTATAATAATAGATATTATAGTAATAACGTATATTATAATAATCTATAATATAAAGCTGAACGTGTGTGTGTGTGTGTGTGTGTGTGTGTGTGTGTGTGTGTGTGTGTGTGTGTGTGTGTGTGTGTGTGTGTGTGTGTGTGTGTGTGTGTGTGTGTGTGTGTGTGTGTGTGTGTGTGTGTGTGTGTGTGGTCGTCACGAATAGGCTCCTATATGGTTGACTATTATAGAAAAAACTGATCACATATAATGATAGAAGATGTATCGAGACACAGAAATTGGGTATGTTTGATCTGGCATAATGATGATTCATTAAAATTGTGCGGTGTGCGTACGCGCCTGGTCTCCATAGAATGGATATAGGCACAAAGTTTAATAAAGACTTTTTATATCTATCTGCGTAAGTATACTTTGATAATTATGTTTTAGTTTGAAGAAATATGGTATAATAAAATTACGGGGTGTTCGTTCGCGCCTGACCTCCATAGAATGGAAATATGTCACAAAGTTTAACAATGTTTTTTAATATAGATCCACAGACTATTGTGATAAGTGTTTCAGTATGAACAGGTATGGTATAATAAATTATGGGGTTTATCTATTTTATTTTTACTTTCCTCATATTTTGTTTTGGTTGTGATACCCCCGAATTCGAAGCTATCTCTTTACAACACTTCCTTTTCATAACCGATCATACATTCATAACTTAGAGTCCATTTCTGTAGGCTGTTTTTGAGCCCAGTCAACGACGGGTACTTTTGCTAGTAATATCTATTATAATAATAATAATAATAATATATATTATAATAATATATATTAAAATAATAATATATATTAAAATGATAATATATATTTAAATAATAATGTATATTAAAATGATAATGTATAGTATAATAACAATACATATTATAAAAATAATGTCTTGTATGATAATAATGTATATTCTTATAATAATTTATATTATAATAATAATAATGTATATCATAATTATAATATGTATTATATCAATAATGCAATTATAATAATAATGTATATGATAATAATAATGAATTTTATAATAATAATAATAATAATAATGCATATCATAATAAAAATTCATATTATAAAAATAATGTATATTATAATAATAATAATGTATATAATAATAATGCATATCATAATAATAATAATATACATTATAATAATAATATATATTATAATAATAATATATATTATAATAGTAATGTTCATTGGCTGATATAAAGTGCGCGGTGGATACTAGAAAGCTTATTGGCTAAATAAATCTCAATAGAAGGTGCGTATATAAAACCGACAGACAACTACAAAATTCGCGCATAAGCCTGAAGAATCCTAGAGTGGATGAAACGCGGAATATTCAGTGTAGCTTAATCGCCATATATATTTTATAAATTACTATATATATATATATATACATATATATAGATATGTAACATGAGTTGCTTCAGCCATAATCCGAAACCAAAAATCATGAAGAATTCTTGATACAATTATTTATACAAAAAAAAATTAGATACTGGAGTGCCATCAGCTATAAACGAAACCAAAACCAAAACTTATGAAGTTTTTTTGGTAAAATTATTTATGACAAGAAATGAAAATACATTACAATTAAACGACTCGGATCCAAGCGCTACACACAAAAGAACACACACGCTGTCGTATTACTATATAGATTATAATAATAATGTATGTTATATATAATAATAATAATGTATATTATAATAATAATATATATTATAATAATAATGTATATTATGATATATATTATAATAATAATGTATATTATAATAATAATGTATATTATAATATATATTATAATAATAATATATATTATAATAATAATATATATTATAATATATATTATAATAATAATAATGTATATTATAATAATAATGTATATTATAATAACAATTTATATAATAATAATAATTTATGTCAAAATATAAATATACATATATATTATAATAATAATATATATTATAATGATAATATATATTATAATAATAATATATATTATAATAATAATATATATTATAATAATAATATGTATTATTATAATAATAACTATTAGCGGGACCTGTGGAAATTCCACAGCAGCATTTTTCATTGCTCTGTGGACGTTCAGCATGAATGAAAACACCATCGTATTATTCTAGCCCTTTTGTTAAAACTGTAAAAAATATTTATCTAATCAAATCTATATATTAATAAAGTAGCGTATAGAACAATAAACAAGGATACAACAATAAACAAGTATAGAACAATAAACAAGGATACAACAATAAAAAAAGTATAGAACAATAAAATGAAGTGAGTTATGTATTACTGTAATAATGTAAGCATGACCGTTAAAAAACAATATAAATTAATGATTTCAAAAAGAAAAACAGATGAGATTTAGTGCCACCATCTATAATCGAAAACGAAACCAAAACTTATGAAGAATTCTTGGCAGATTTTCCGTTTAGTTGTACAAATAGTTCAAACCCTGTTATCAAAAAAAAGGGGGGCACGTTGGGTCGGCACCGGCATATAGCACTTAATATAAACAAACGTTTGTATATATTTACGTGATTATTGACAATGAAATCCTATGATTAAAATTTAATTTAAATTAACCACGTTCTTTAACAAATAAAAAAAATGAAAGATGAAGTTTAAAACTTCATTTTTCATTTTTTTTTATTTTTGTTAACCAACGTATTATTTGTATTGTTTAATATTTAATATTTTAAATTACAAATTAAACATTTTAAATTATAACATAAAAATTTTAATTGAGAAACTTTTGAAAACTTTGAAGTGTCGAATACAATGATAAAATCATTGTTTATTGCTTTTTTTTTTGTTGTTGTTGTTTGTTTGTAAGTCCTATATTTCGCTAATACATAGCCTCATCAGGGTCGAAAGTCCGGTTCGTGAATTTTTTTTTTCTTTTAAATCCCCCTCGAAACTGGAGCACTATACACTTGAAACCACCGGACTAACACGTAAATTCTCGTATCTTCGCCATAACACCAAAATGAAGAAAAAGAAAAAGAAATTCACGAACCGGGCTTTCGACCCTGATGAGGCTATGTATTAGCGAAATATAGGACTTACGAAAAAAAAAGCAATAAACAATGATTTTATCATTGTATTCGACACTTCAAATTTTTCAAAAGTTTCTCAATTAAATTTTACTTTTAAAAAGTGTCTTCAAAAAGTGTGACCATCTTTTACTATAAAAATTTCAAATTATAAAATAAAATTCTAAATTATAAAATAAAACACATTTGATCATTTAAAAAAAATTCATTATTTCTT
This sequence comes from Euprymna scolopes, assembly GCF_053919585.1. Classification (NCBI taxonomy): domain Eukaryota; kingdom Metazoa; phylum Mollusca; class Cephalopoda; order Sepiida; family Sepiolidae; genus Euprymna; species Euprymna scolopes. The sequence continues at coordinate 3,596,667 of NC_136517.1, forward strand.
TTTTTATTTGTTAAACAACGTGGTTCACATTAAGCGCTACATACCGGTGTCGACCTAACGTGTCCATTTTGTTATAATAGTGTAAATCTGCCGAATACTTGGCAACATTATTTATTACTAGAAATGGAAGGACACAACAATTATTAAAGGATGGGCCACGCGAAAGAAAAAAGATGTAAGCGTTACACACAAAGTAACACACACGCTATGAAATTAATATATAGATAAACGAAAACACCAGCATTGGTCAGTCGGTCGGTCGGTCGGTCGGTCGCTCTCTCTCTCTCTCTCTCTCTCTCTCTTTCTCTCTCTCTCTCTCTCTCTCTCTCAAACAATAAAAAATGTAAAAATAAAATCAACAATGAAAAAAAAAACCAAATAACTGCTGCAGATATTATTACAAAATATAGAACTGGTGTGATGCATCAGTTGTTGTTCCAAATATTTTAAATTAGGAAACTTATAGCGTCCGCCGACCGGGAGATTTGTGTTATCCTACGGAATAACTTAAAATCAATTATTTCTTAACTACTTTTGCGTTTACCAGAAAGATAAAACCCTAAATTTTATAGAATTAAAAACAAATATAGCAGTGAGAACACGCTAATCGAATGCCGCCTTGAGCGTTCGTAAATGTGTATTCCAGAATTAATGTGTATTCCGGAATTAAATCTTAACCAATGAAATTTGTCGGAAAGCGTGACACACAAAAGAACACATACACTATCGTATTAATATATAGATTATAATAATAATAATAATAATAATAATAATAATAATAATAACAATAATAATAAATATATATTATAATAATATCTATTATAATAATAATTTGTATTATAATAATCATTATATTGTAATAATGATATATATTATAATAATAATTTATATTATAATGATGATATATATTATAATAATGCATATTATAATAATAATATATATTATAATAATAATTCATATTATGATAATAATAATAATAATAATAATAATAATAATAATAATAATAATATATATAACAATAATATATATAATAATAATATATAATAATAATATATATTATAATAATAATTCATATTATGATAATAATAATAATAATAATAATAATAATAATAATAATAATAATAATATATATATAATAATAATATATATTATAATAATATATATTATAATATAATGTATATATATAATGTATGCTATAATAATACGCCCATGGTATTTCATGTTCGAACGTATGTTTTTTTTGTTTGTTTTTTTTTTTACATTTTCACCCCAAACAAGGCAAATTGCCACTTTGGTGTAAGGGGTTAATATCAGGGGCAGCAACTACTGGGGCACTATGTTGGGATTTGGGCAGCAAGATGTCGGTTCACGTTACAGTTGAACTTCTGCATGTCAGTACAGTTAGGGAAGCAGGGACCTGAAATGGAATTCCAGAATCTAGCGGTTATGGGGAAGAAACTACTGGAGTAGAAAGATCTTTTACATCTAGGGATCTCTACTGTGTGGGGGTGGGATTTAGCTGCCTGTCGGGTTTGTCGAGGGTGTCTATGTCGTGGGGGCACAAGTGATTGCAGTTCGTCAGAGCATTCACCATTAAAATACTTGTACAAAGGCAGAGGGATGCAACGTTTCGTCGATGACACAAAAGATGAAGCTTAGACGCCAGTTCAGGACCTATCAGATTGGTGACTCTCTTTTGAACCTTGTCTAAGAGCGAGAGACTAGCAGCAGATGCACCAGCGCAAATATGACAGCAATACTCCATACATGGGCGAATGGTGGCCTTATAGAGGTACAGGATACTTTCAGGTGTCAATAGTTTTCTAGCACGGTAGAGTGAGCCTACCTTTTTCGCAGCGGCCCTGGCAATGTTTTCAATATAATTGTTCCAACTCATGTTTCCTGTGAACGTTAGGCCAAGGAGTTTGAAAGATGTACTCTATGACAGGGAGTCACTGGCCATTGCTATTAGTGGCAGAGAAGGTTTCTTGTAATTATTGAAGGAAACCAGTTTAGTCTTGGCAGCATTGAATGTGACCATCCATTTATGTCCCCATTGCACTACAGATTGGACGTCATCCTCTAGTGTTTTTGCCATTTCTTTAGTTATGTGTTCATTTGTTTTCCTGTCATGCCTGTTATAGAGTGTGGTGTCATCAGCATATATACCCATCTCAGAGGCAGTTTTGTCGAGGAGGTCATTAATAAATATTAGGAACAATAGAGGCCCAAGGATAGACCACTGACGCACTCCCGCATTTATATCATACACGACCGTCGAGGACAACCTGGATTTTTCTCTTCTCTAAGAAGGATTTAATTATGTTAAGTATTCTACCAGTGATACCGTATGATCTAATTTTCCTGAGGAGACCCTCATGCCATACCCTGTCAAAAGCCTTAGATATATCTAGAGCTACCGCTCTGTCCTCCCCCGCTTTGTCCAGTGAATGGTATATATGTTCAGAGATTACAGTGAGGATGTCAGCTGTTGAACGGGCTTATCTAAATCGATATTGTTTGTCAGTCAGAAGTTTAGCATCTGTAAGGTACCGGACTAGGGCATGGTTAATTAAAGTCTCAAATATTTTGGCGAAAAGTGGGAGGAGGCTAATGGGGCGATAATTTGATGGGTCAGTTCTTTCGCCAGAATTCTTGAATACTGGTACAACAGAAGCAGTTTTCCAACAGCCCGGAAAGCATGATTCATTAAGGCATTTGTTGTAGAGTTTGGAGAGAACTGGAGCTACTTCGGCTGAGCACTTTTTTAATAGCACAGCTGGGATGAAATCAGGTCCACATGCTTTTGAAGTGTCAAGGTTTTTTATGATAGCGTGTACCTGAGGAGGGGTTATTTTTAGATCGTCTAGCGTGGCGTCTGACCGCAAAGGAAAGTCAGGCAGGGGGTGGTTGGAAGGGTCCAGTGTGGAGTTCGAGGCAAACCGGCTGGCAAGCATATTAGCCTTGTCGGTTGCTGAGCAAACAACCTCGCGATTGTTGATTAGTGGGGGAATTGTTGATTGCCCATTATTTACTACACTGTTGTAGATTTTCCAGAAGTCTCGATTTCCTAATTTTTGTGCTTCGATGCGTTTTTTAGTGGTTTCAATAAATTCTCTCTTAGCTGTCGCTATTTTCTTCTTAACGTTACTTCTAGCTTCTATATACTTCTGTTTGTTTGAACTGGACTTATGTCGGTTAAATCTTCGGTACGCATGCTGCCTTTGAGCACTGGCAGTTGCGCAAGTCGAAGTAAACCATTGGGAAGAGTGGGGCTTGCTATAAAATTTCCGCATGATGTATTTTATCTGATGTCGATGTTTTTCAAATGTGAAACTGAAACGAAAGTACATTTTCTTAGCCTTCAGACTCGGATCAAAATGCTGTATCCGTTCTCTCCATAGATGGTACAATAAAATATCGCGTCGGACTTTCAAACTTTGAAGATAGATTCTAATAACCCATTATATACTGAAAATGCATGAGCAAGAAAGCTTAAAGTAGTATGTTTCAGTTTAAACAAAGTTATTGCAATAATATCATAAAGTCTGTGTTGGCGCTGGACCATTGTAGAATAAACGTTGTAGCATAAAACTGTGAATATATCCACGGGCCTCGCTAATGTAATATTTATTGAGTGTATATCAATGTAAAAAGATATTGATGTTGTTGAATTGGGAAGATTCTCAAACAGATATAACAAACAAATAAAAATAAATAAAAAATAAGTAAAAAAATCTGTTCATCTATTAACCTCTATAAATAGAAAACAATTCACAATAAATTCCATTCTTGCAAACCAAACAAAGGCATTGGACCAAATTCCGGCCTTGAAATCCATCTGGTTTATTAAAATACGAAATTCCTCATACAAAGGGGAAACGAAAAACGAAGACCCGAATACAAAACAAATATTAAAAGACATAATGGTGTGTGTTATTGTTTGTGGGTCCCAAAAGAGTCGTTGTTGAACAGAAGAAACGGGGGAACAAAGGGCGAAAGTGTTCAACAAACAAAAGCCGTTCAACTGATGAGAAAGCAACGACAAAAATGGCCAACCGTAAAAATTCGAATGATGCATATCAAAATAACGAATTCATTGTCGTCAAAGTTGACATAGAAAGCCGTCCATGCGTACATACAATCAAAGAGAAACAACTGTTTATATTAATAATATATATATATATATATATATATATATATATATATATATATATATATATATATATATATAATGTGGTGCATGTGTGTGTGTGTATATATATATATATATATATATATATATATATATATATATATATATATATATATATATAGTTTGTCGTAAGTGTAATTAAATGTTTGCAATTTATGCTTTCTTTCGTTGGAGCATTCTTTTCTTTATTCTATCCATCTATGCGTGATTGTCTTTAATATCTGTTTGGCTCTGATAAGTTATTTGATGGCAATATCAAATATATACACAACGAAACACATGTAAGATGATCAGGGGAAAAAAAGAAAATATAGCAATTCGTCTCCCTCCCTCTCTCTCTCACTCTCTCCCTCTGTCTGTCTGTCTGTCTGTCTGTCTCTCTCTCTCTCTCTCTCTCTCTCTCTCTCTATATATATATATATATATATATATATATATATATATATATATATATATATATATATATATATATATATATATACACTAATCGTGTAAATGCAACACTGGTAAATTAAAAAATATATCCTTTTTGAATTTGGAGACAGGGACAGAATCTCACAGGTAAGGAAGACATTTTTCTAACATGACTAGGTTTGCTAAAGTAGTCATGAACAGGTAACTCGATTCAATATCTGGAAGTTTTTTTGTTCTTGTAATTAAGGGAGGTGTATGGTTTACACTACTAGAGAGCCATGATGTAATATATTGTTTTGGTTTTAAATCCCCCGAAACAGTGTTTCATAGTAAACAACTAAGGATCCCTTAAATTAACACTAAAAATATTGTGAATTCAGTAAAGCAAGTTGATTCATCGATTGCAGATGATTAAATAACTGACTACTGAATAATTTTCCGAGGAATGATAAAAATATAAAAATTAATTAAGTTTTTTATATAGTTTTAAAGATTAAGAAACTTCGAAGACTATATATATATATATATATATATATATATATATAGAGAGAGAGAGAGAGAGAGAGAGAGAGAGAGGAGGAGAGAGAGAAAGAGAGAGAGAGGGAGAAAAAGAGAAAAGGGTAAGAAAAACTCTAATGTAAAACCTGAGGTTTAGTGTATTCTCTCTCGTTTGTGGCAGCCATTGCACCGACGAAGATTAGCAGTAATATCAAAAAGTGTGGTTGGTTCGGTATAAAGCTTTCACCACTATAAATAAATCATATATTTGGATTCCCAAGAAACGTAGTCGTTGTGGCGAAGGACCAATCAATTAATAAGAAAAAATAAAAAATTCATGGTTGTACTTGGAGTTATTTTTCGTTATTTGATAAAAACACAACACTATATATATATGTGTGTGTGTGTGTGTGTGTGTGTGTGTGTGTGTGTGTGTGTGTGTGCACACAGAAAGAGGTGTGTGTGTATATTCACGGAAAGAGAGAGAGAGTTACCAGCACCACTCGCAGTTGCACCAAAACGTTGTGTGTGTGCCGAACGGTAATATATTTCAATTCAAAGGTGAAAAAAATGCTGATTTTTCATGTAAAAGTGTTAAAAAGAACTCACTGATGCGTGAACCAGTGTTACTTAATATTGATTTCTTTCTTAAAGTATACTCAGCTGTTTTTTAAGCTTCCTGTGTATAGTCATTCAAGTGAGGAATGGTCGGCTTGGGAAAAATCCAGTCAGCCATTTAACACGACGCCCACTACGCATGCGCGTGGCATAAGATATAATCATTTTGGGTCAAGATGTCCAATATGGAGGAAAAACTAATTTGAAAATAGAAATCCAAATGCTTACTGCATTTCTTCTTTTTCTCTACCACACGCTCGCTCGCTCGCTCGCTCTCTCTCTTTCTCTCTCTCTCTCTCTCTCTCTCTCTCTCTCTCTCTCTCTCTCTCGTTATATATATATATATATATATATATATATATATATATATATATATATATATATATATATATATATATATATATATGTATGTATTGCTAGATTCCAAAATCCAAGATTTTATTTATCTTACCCATTTCTTCTTTAGAAACAAAAACTTAAACACATTTAAAACTCTGTGTTGTTATTTATATACAACTATGTTCTGTTGTTATATGTTTAAAAAAATATTGTATACATAAATAACAGAAATTATTCATAAACGTGTACATTTTCACAAAACCTATATACATAAATATATATAATCATGTATATATATTTTTTAAAGGTTTTTAATTGGTTTCAGAATTAATTTAAGGTTTTTAATTGGTTTCAGAATTAATTTAAGGATTTTAATTTGTTTTAGAATTAATTTAAGTTTTTAATTGGTTTCAGAATTAATTTAAAGTTTTTAATTGGTTTCTGAATTAATTTAAGGTTTTTATTGGTTTGTCGAATTAATTTAAGTGTTTTTAATTGGTTTTAGAATTAATTTAAGGTTTTTAAGTGGCATCAGAATTAATTTAAGGTTTTTAATTGGTTTCAGAATTAATTTAAGGTTTTTATTGGTTTTCCGAATTAATTTAAGTTTTTTTATTGGTTTCAGAATTAATTTAAGTTTTTATTGGTTTCAGAATTTATTTAAGGTTTTTATTGATTTTAGAATTTTCCTAATAACATCAATACATGTTTACCTCTTCCCCGTTGATCGATTAAGACACAGCGAAACCTATTTTTATTGATCTTTAAACATTTATCTCTGAGTCAAATATTTACAGTTGAACATACACTTGGGCATGGCAAGCAGAAGATTTATCCAGTATAATTTGAGTGAAGAATGTTGACAATTAAATCTTTATATTAAGTCCATTGTTGGTCCACCTATTTTATGCTGTTATGTTCGTGTTTCTCGTCTCTACGTTACTTTTTTATCTTTTTTATCTACTATAAACTAAATATTTATGAAGTCTTAGCATAACGTTGGTCATTTTCTAAACTCCTATTTAAAATAATTTTATTCGGGAAACAAATACACCAGCGATCTCCAAACTATGGACCGCAGGCCACATCCGTCCTGTCAAAGTGTTTAATCCCGCCCGTAAGGCTTTTATGAAAAACGTAAAAACACTGAGGTAAATGTTTTAATGGAAATGTACAGAAATAGTTGAAAGGTGGTTTTTCTTTTAGTTCAATAAATAATTGAAAGAATGGGGTTTTGGGGGAACCAGTTTCATTAAAAATCAAATTTAATGAGCAAAACAGTATAAAAGACGTCGCAAACTTTGGAAACTAGGAAAGAAAGACAAGCTATCCATATCATTTTAAAGTTAAAGTTGTAAGGTCTATGCGTATCGATTTTAGCGCTGATCTACATTTATATTATGACCGCTATTCACACATTTCATACTTTGGTCACACGTGGTTATGACGGCGATTGACGTTAACTATAACCAGTTTACTTTTAAGGTGGCTATTGTCAGTTCTTGACATATCTAGGGGTACATAAGGGCGTCTGTCACCTGTCTTCATTGGCTAGTAATCATGCAGTGTCATGTACTGTCGTCCAGTAGAGATGGGTACTGTTATCTGGCGATTATGAGAGGGATTGTCGGTAACTGGTGGTGTTACTGTCGTTTTATAGTAGAGGGGGACACTTTAGGGCACTAGTGGCTACTGCTGTTTTGAGGTGGTAACATTGGCGTCTACTCGTGGTCATTGGTGAGCACTGGTTGCTTTACCAACTATCGGTCAATCGCATAAACTATCGACCAAAGGCGGTCATGATCAATGTCGTGTTTTGTTCGAAGCAAAGCAAAGAGCAAACTTGACTTGCTGCGTTGGCGTAGATATGTTTTTGTACTTGTGCAGAATATGCTATATTTTTGATATGGTATTAGGTCCTTGCTAATGAAGCCAGAGATGGCTTCTGTCGCTGAGTTCGAATCTATCGACTGGTGTTAATCGTGACACCCTGCACTGATGATTCCCGAAAGAATGAAACACTAGTGTGTGTATTTATTTAATAATTATTATAGTAAATGATTATGTCAGTCCCTTTAATAAACGTGTTTCTTTTCGTTGAACACTTCCATTTGAATTAAAAAGTCGATGAATTTAGCTCTTATGTGCAGATCATCATATAATGATTAGATCACTCTAACGTTAAAAAAAAACATTTAAAAAATAAATGTTTAAATTTCAACAGCATTTTTTTGCGGTTAACGGTAATCGAATGGATTAGGTCCTTGCTAATGAAACCTGAGATGGTTTCTGTTGCTGGGTTCGAATCTATCGACTTCTGTTAACCGTGACACCCTGCACTAATGATTCACGAAAGGATGAAACACTGATGCGTTTCTAGACGGGAAACGAGTCTGTAGGTATTTAATAATTATTATGGTAAATAATTATATTACCATAATAATTATAATATATATATATATATATATATATATATTATCATTATTCTTATTATAAAGTTTGCATAGAATTCCGAAAAAAACAACGGTGATGACCAAGTAACCTACATCTAAAATTTCAAGTGTTTAGACCCAAAATTGGTGGAGGAGTTTGGTAGAGTTTTCAAATGTCAACTCGTCGAATTTTGACCCCTTGACAGATCCTAATACCCCTTGTGTCAAATCTCGAGGCTGAAAATTGACAAAGTAGTTTGGTGGGGAATTGTACACACACAGACACACACACAGACAATTTCACCTTATATATATTCAAATTTTTCAAATTATATATATATATATATATAAAGTTTACGCATAAGTTTTCAAATTATATATATATATATATATATATATATATATACTAGCAGCTAAGCCCGGCTTTGCTCGAGCCCTATGTACTGTTCATAACTTGCCCTACGTGTGAATGCATTTTATGAAAGACTTCAAATGTTTAGACCAAAATAATTTCGCAGAGGTAATTATTTTTAACTTTGACTCCAATTTTTACCCCTTAACATTTATTATTTTGGTCTACAAAGCAAAATAAAAAAAAAAGTTTTAACCATGTCCAAGTTATCTATGTCTTAAATTTCAAGTCTTTAGACCCAAAATTGGCGGAGGAATTTGGTAGAATCTGCAAAGGTCAACTCTTTCAACTCTGACCTTTTGTCAGCCAAATTTTCGCCCCAAAACTGATTAAAATGCTTGCCGCATGTCTGAATAACCGTTATGTATAAATTAGTTTGCCAGAAACCGCAAACGTCATATCTTTTGAACGTTGACCCCTTGGCAGCTCAAATTTTCGACCCAGACCGATTTCAAAGCTTGCCCTATCTCTGAATACCCTTTATGTAAAATTTCAAATGTTTAGACCAGAAATTGGCTGAGTAATTTGGTAAAGACCGCAGAGGTATTTTTTTTAATTTTGATCCCGATTTTGATCCTTTAAAATTTATTGTTTTGGGCTCAAATCAAATTTAAAAGTTTGATCCATGTCCAAGTAAGCTACATTTAAAATTCCATGTGCTTAGACGCAAAATTGTCGGAGGAGTTTGGTAGAATTGTTACATATATGAATGGCTATGATCGTCTTGGTTGTATAAATGAGCAGTTGTTTCGTTTTAAAACGAATACGAGAAATTTTATTGTTTATTTGTTTATTTACACTTTCCACTTCAAAAGTACAACTCTCATCAAAACACGGCGATGGTTAGGGAGCAGGGTGGGTCGCAGAACTCTGTGCCAACCTGTATTTTCGCTTTGTCTCTCTCCCCGCTGCTTTCTCTCTGCTCTTTTTATTCATATCACTTTTGACCTGTTGACCTTTTTCTCGCCAGTTTGTTTTATTGTTTTGCAACTCTCTGGGTCACAGTTCCTGTTGATTGACCTGTTAAACTTATTTCCGCTAGCTTTTGTTTATTACACTTTTTTATAGTTTCAATCTAACCCATTTAATATCAGTTAGCTTTCCAGGCCGATTAACGGCATGGATATAGGTCGTTTTAAATCCCGGGATTTCCCATTGTGTTCTTTTGTTTGCCTGGATACAGCTTCGTAACACTATTATTGGTCACTTTTCGTGGGATTGACTTATTGTGTCTTTGATCGCCCTGATACTCTCCCTAACAGAATTTTCAACGGTCAAATCGTTGAACTTTGATCCCTTGACTGACAGATTTCTGGACGAAAACCGATTAAAAAGATTTTCCCAAATCTTAATACTCTTTATGTAAAATCTCGAGTGTGTAGACCGAAAATTGACATAGTTTTTTGGTAAGGAAATGTACACAGACACACACACATACATTTTAACTTATATATATATATATATATATATATATATATATATATATATATATATATATATATATATGCCATAAAGTTGTTTATTTAAAAATTAAACTAATTAAAATTAATAAAATTGTATCAAAATCACAAAATTATTATATTTATGAATAAATGTGAAAAATCACATTGTACAAAATGTTAGCTTCATTATTCCCCCAAAAGTGAGAGATTTTGGCTTCGCACAATCAAAACAAGTGAAAAGCTGTCTAGCATGAGTTCTATTGGAGCCCAAAATGTCAGATAGTCAAAAGACTATGTGAAAATGACGTCGGGTTGTTGAAGGGAGAAACGGAGTGCAAAACCGACTGGTTTTCTTTTTTTTTCTGTTCCAGGCGTGAATCCGTACATTACTGTCTTGAACGTTTGTATAATTTTTATCATTTTTTAATTTAATCATTTTTGTGTGTCCTTGTTTTTAAATTTAAAAAATATCAAGGTTATATAAATAGTATGTTAAGCTGAAGGTTACACGTTCATTCGTGCAAGGAAAATATTAGAATCTTGCATATAAAATTGCGCTAAAAATCTAATCTTAAAAAACGAGGAATTATTTTTGCAATTATGATTTTTTTCAGAAAAATATTAAATAAATAATACTTAATTAAATGATAATATCGTTGGTTCGAGAAATTAATTTTCTTCGAGTTCGTTTATACGTATATTAGGGGGGGGGGTTCGTAATGTTCCTGAAAAAAAATTTATTGTTTCAATTTACGATGCTTTATTTTCATAAAAAACAAAACTAATTCATTTCTTCTATTGAAAACCATAACTTTAGTAAAGTTTTTTTGTTTAAACAAAATAATACATTTCTATTAAAATTCAAATAAAAATAATAGGTTTATTATATTGCATGATCATTTTTTGATAAATACTGAAAATTAGAATAAAATTCTAATCTATTCCATGAACAAAACTTCTTTCTTAGAACTGCATGCCTGTGGAACTCTGTTCCGTCTGCCTGCTTTCCACCTGACTACAACTTGGATGTCTTTAAGTCCAACGTTAACAAATTTCTAATGAACCGCCCTCTTAAGTAAACACTTTATTAAATCTCCACACTAACGTACTGTACTTGCAATAATCCTTATCCCTGAGTGGCTTCTGGGCCTTGATAAGTGGTGACCACCGTGTAAAAAAAAAAATAATTTCCTGACTTTTAGTGAATCTTTAAATAAAGGAGGGGATCAAATTGTTTATGCATTTTGAGCGTCGATCATTCAATTTTTAAAATTGAATAAACTAGTTTATTCAATTTTAAAACAAATATGATTTGAAGGAGAAGAGCATAGTTAATACCGCACCGGAAGCAGGTTAAATATACATTTCCGGTTCATGCGAATTACTTCCTTACATGAGTTATAACGGTGCCGGGTTAGTGGAAGTGCAGTTAGAGATTGTGTATCTCTAGTTTTATTATCAATATAAAAAGTTCAACGTGCAGACACAGTTTCCAAGTGGTATTCATTGTCTCTCCAGATGGAAGATAGCCAGTCAGTAATCAGGATATTACTAACTTAAGAATTCCGAAGAATTCGCACTTTAGAATGTCACATGTAAGAGGGGCCTTGGCATGATAGAAACGCAGCAGAACCAAGCAACCAGCAGAATTCGTTGGAATGGCCGCAAGAATGTATTCTTCAGCTATTAATGGAATCGCTGTCGATTCGAACTGGGAAAGGCGGAACGAAAGAATGACAGGGTAAGGGTTAGAGCAAGGGATTTTTTTTTTAGGGAGAGAGGGGAGAGAGGCGTGTCGCGTTTTGTGGAAGAGATAGGGGTGGAAGAGTATCGGAAGGGGATTTTAAGGGGGGGATAAAATGGGAACCGGGTGGAGGATCGCGTTCGAGGTAGACAAAAAGAGGAATTAATCGACATCTCAGACGTTGCTACGGGCGGAAGTTGCCGGAGCTCTCCTCAAAGTTGCTCGCGGAGAGGGGTGGGGTGGTTTAGTATCCTAGTTCCACGCTTCCTCCGTTGCTGTGCACCTTTCTCCCGTAGCTCCCGTCCGGAATACCATAAGCCAATTGGACGATCTGGTAATGGATTTTTAACGAAGTTTTGTGCCAATATCTCCTACTAAATTTTTTTGTCACTTTCTTATATATATATATGTGTGTGTATGTGTGTATGTGTGTATGTGTGTGTATGTGTGTATGTGTGTGTTTGTATGTGTGTGTGTATGTGTGTATGTGTGTGTGTTTGTGCGCGCGCGCGTGTGTGAACAATCAGTAAAGATTAAGTTTCCAAAAGTTTCTGTAAACTTGAAGTAAATATAAATATTAATATTTATAGTAATCCCAACCAAATTAAAAAGCTCAGCCAAATTAAAAAGCTCAACCAAGATAGGAAAAAGAGCTTGGAGTCTTACAAACATTTTAGATCACGACACTCATTTGGGATTTTAATTTGCGTCTACTTGTCAACAATATAATTCCATTTTTTTTTTCCTTATAGGAACATTGTCTGCCATCATTATTTCGTCTCGATAATACTTAAGTTTTCGCATGTTTTTATCTGGTCTTTTAATCTTTAACTTTTAATTTATCTTTTACTTTTTATTTTGTCCCTATTTTATGAATTCTTTTCATTACAAAAGTTTTTATTTTTTTATTTTCTCCCTTTTTATGAATTCTTTTGACTAAACAAGTTTTTATTTTCTATTTCCCCCTTTTTTATTTATATTTATTTTTTATTTTTTATTTTTGTATTTTCCTCTATTTTATGAATTCTTTTCACTAAACAAGTTTTTGTTGTTATTTTCCCCCTATTTTATGAATTCTTTTCATTACAAAAGTTTTTATTTTTGTATTTTCCCCTATTTTATGAATTCTTTTGACTAAACAAGTTTTTATTTTCTATTGCCCCCCTTTTGTTTGTTTTTATTTTTATTTTTTATTTTTGTATTTTCCCCTATTTTATGAATTCTTTACACTAAACAAGTTTTATTTTTATTTTCCCCTATTTTATGAATTCTTTTCACTAAAAAAAAGTTTTATTTTTTATTTTCTCCCTTTTTTGAATTATTTTGACTAAAAAAGTTTTTATTTTTATTTTCCCCCATTTTATGTATTCTTTTCACTAAAAAAATATTTTATTTTTATTTCCTCCAATTTTATGAATTCTTTTCACTAAAAAGGTTTTTATTTTTTATTTTCCCCCGATTTTATGAATTCTTTTCACTGAAAACGTGGTATTTTGTATTTTCCCCTTATTTTATTAATTGTATTACTTAATAAGGATTTTATTTTGTATTTTCCCCTATTTTATGAATTCTTTTCACTAAAAAAGTTTTTATTTTATATTTTCTCCCTGTTTTATGCATTATTTTCAGTAAAAAATTTTAATTTTTTATTTCCCCCCTATTTTATGAACTCTTTTCACTAAAAAAGTATTTATTTTTATTTTCCCTTTATTTTTAGAATTCTATTCACTAAAAAGGTTTTTAATTTTTTGTTTTCCCCTATTTTATGAATTCTTTTCACTAAAAAAACCTTTGGTATTTATTTCCCCCATTTTATTTTCCCTCTATTTTATAGATTCTTCTCACTAAAAAATTGTTATTTCTTGTAGTAGAATTTAGAAGGCTATCACAATGCGGGGAATTAAATATAATCGTTGTTGGTGAAAGGAGACGAAACAAGTGGCAATTTACAATCAATTAGCACATACATATATGTCTATATATACATATATTTATTCAGTTGTATAAGGTACAAATGTCTTACTTGTAAAATCTTCGACATAATTCATTATTAATTTGGGAAAAAATTCCCTTTTACAATGGTAGACGTAACAGATCGATTCTAAGCATTTTCACTAAAAAGTTTTTGATTTTGATTTTCCCACTATTTTATGAATTGTTTTCACTAAAAAGGCTTTTATTTTTTATTTCCCCCTATTTTATGAATTCTTTTCACTAAAAAAATTTTTGTTTTTATTTTTCCCCTATTTTATGAATTCTTTTCACTAAAAAGTTTTTTCCCCTATTTTATAAATTCTTTTCACTAAAAAAGTTTGTTTTACATTTATGCCTATTTTTCATGTAATGCAGTTTCAATAAACCACGTGAAGGTTGCCAACATCCTAAGTGAAAATTATTTTTCTGGAATGAACTAGATTCGAATGTAAAACACTCATCTTGTCAGTCCGTGCCATCAAACACTTAGCCACCTTCAACTCCCAATAAGCATATGAAGACTAGTAAAGACATAACATGGAACAGTTGCATCAAATCTGTTGCTAAAGTCGCTGGAAATCTGGTTGGATCTTTCTATCGCCCTAAAACCTACCTGACTTCTTGTGCAATCCTCTTTACGTATGAAGGTAGTTTCAAAAGTAAAGCCTCCTATATTTTAACTCAAAAACAAAAGACGTATAAAAGTTACAAAGCTGGGGGTAGTACCATTAAAACGGGGGGGGTCGTTCATGCTCCAGAATGTATTTTTCTACATAGTCACCAGCATTCTCAATGCACTTTTGTCAGCCTCTTTTTATGCCTCGGTTGTTAAAGTCCGAAGCGCGCTTTGTCACTCACACCTCTGTCGCCACTCTGAAATTAACGAACCTATAACTGTACTGATATCAACTGCATCGGTCTCGTAATTGTTCAACAGTTGATTAGTTCAATTTTTTGCTGCATCGAAGAATTCTATTACGCATCTCTTTTTCATTCTATCACCTGACAAATACCATTTTTTTTTTCATTCTATCACCTGGCAAATACCATTTTTTTTTTCATTCTATCACCTGGCAAATACCATTTTTTTTTCATTCTATCACCTGACAAATACCATTTTTTTTTTTCATTCTATCACCTGGCAAATACCATTTTTTTTTTAATTTTTACAGTTTTGCACCGATATTCTCAAATATAAAGTTTCGCATAAGTCCGAATACCCTATATATTAAGTTTCATGTCCATAGATCAAAATCTGACGGGGGAGTTTGGTAGGCAAAATTTTTGTAAACAAATATATATCTACGCATACATAAATATATATAGAAAGAGGTTTTTGTTTACTATGACCTTTTTAAACAAATATTACGAAAGTATACATTATGTAGCATATCTGCATGAATATAATTACACGTAATAGTTAACTAAAAATGATAATCCCAAAAGAAACCCGAAAATAAAACTAATAGGGAATTAATTAAAATGAATGTTTAAAAGAATATGCAAATTAGCTAGATCTTTTGCAGATGAATGCACTTGAAATTTTAGATATAGGTTCCTTTGACATGGATCTTACTTAATAACTTGATATGAGCCCAAAACAATAAATGTTCAGGAGTCATAATAGGGGTCAAAGTTTAAAAAATTGACCGCTTTTTTATTTATTTTTTTTTTTTTTGCTCAACATACACCTCCAAACACCCGGGCAACGCCGGGCTGAAATGCTAGTCTATATATATATAAAAGTGAACATGTCTGTGTGTCTGTGTCCGTGTATCTGTGTATCTGTGTGTCAATGTGTTTGTGTGTGTACATTTCCCTACGCAATAACTCTGCAAATTTTTAGTCTACAGACTCGAAATTTGATATACAGGATACTGAGATTTGGGAAATCTTCGTGATCGGTTTTCGGCCAGGAATTTGGCTGTTAAGGGGTCAAAGTTCAACGATTTGAACTTTGGGAACTCTACCAAACTCCTCCGGCAATTTTGGGTCTAAAGACTTGAAATTTTAGATATAGGTTCCTTGGACATGAATCTAACTTAATAACTTGATTTAAGCCCAAAACAATAAATGTTAAGGGGTCATTATAGGGATCAAAGTTTAAAAAAATTGACCGTTTCTTTTTTTGTTTTTTTTTCTTTTGCTCAACATACACCTTCAAACACCCTGGCAACACCGGGCTGAAATATTAGTATATGTATAAAAGTGAAAGTGTCTGTGTGTCTCTATGTCTGTCTGTGTACATTTCCCTACGCAATAACTCTGTCAATTTTCAGTCTACAGACTCGAAATTTGATCTTCAGGGTACTGAGATTTAGGAAAATCTTTGTAATCTGTTTTCGGCCAGAAATTTTACTGTTAAGGTGTCAAAGTTCAACGATTTGAACTTTGGGAACTCTACCAAACTCCTCCGACAATTTTGGGTCTAAAGACTTGAAATTTTAGATATAGGTTCCTTGGACATGAATCTAACTTAATAACTTGATTTGAGCCCAAAACAATAAATGTTTAGGGGTCATAATAAGGGTCAAAGTTAAAAAATATTGACCGCTTTTTTTTTTTTTTTTTTTTGCATATATACACCTCCAAACACCCGGGCAACACCGGGCTGAAATGCTGGTATATATATATATATATATATATATATATATATATATATATATATATATATATATATATAATAAAAAAGGTTGAGAGAATCCACATAAAATCTGAAAACGTATTATGTGAAATATACCGGAGAAAATAATGGAGGGCAAAACAGTCTTACAACTGCAAATATCTTATCATTAAAATAAAATTTAATTCATAGGTGAATTTTTTCAAGAGAAGACAAAGGAAGTGGTGCCACCACCTCGTCTAAGTTACTCATGGGAACCGAACAGAAAATTTCAAATATGTATACTCCATTGTCATAAAATTTTAAAACGAATTCAGAGATTTATTCAAGATTAGCAGGGGGGGCGCCCGACTTTGCCCGGTTAAAAAATACGTTTAAATATGATATTTTAATTTGTCCAGATTTCGTATATATTATCATAGTCGTGATTTCAAAAGTAAAAAAAAAAGTATTTGGGTACCATCAACTAGAATCGAAACCAAAAGCAAAACTAGCATTCAAAGCTGGTGACGTTACCACAGTACCAACGTGACATGCATATAAATAAATAATAAAAATAAACTAAGATGAATGTACAAAATGTATAAGGATTTTTTTTATTTTTACACCATTTTGGCCATTAAAAATTATTTTATTCGTCTAAAGATGAAAGAACGGTCCATAAAAAAATCCAATCATTTGAGGCCCTCTAGTTTTAGTTTCAGCAGAGATAGACTTTGAAATTAGGGAAACAGACAGACGGACAGACAGACAAACATAGTGAGTTTTATAAATTAGATTGTTACTTCCTTGATGGAAGTGAAACAGGAGGAGGAGGAAGGGGCAGTAAAACCAAAGTAATATGGAGTTATGAGCAAAACCTAACAGCCAGCCATGGGTCTCCCCAGAATGTGCTGCTGCTATCGCGCGCAGAAATCACTTTTTCCATAGCTACCAACGTAATAGATGCACTGAGACTAAAGCTGCTTTCAGGACTGCCAGCAACCACTGTAAAAGAGTAATAAAAAATGCAAGAGAGCTATATGCCCAGTCTGTTAAATCCAAGGTAGCTGAGCAGCGGCTTGGTTCCCACCAGTTTTGACAAATAACAAATAGGATCCTGAACAGAAGTGTGCGTTCTATCCCAACCATTATCAATGGACCAGAGGTCATCTCGTCAGCGTCAGACAAGGCCAAACTATTTGTAAAGAACTTTGCAGCTAATTCTGCCCTATGCGACGAAGGCCATCAACTCCCCATATTTCCTCCTATAACACAGAACAAGCTAGGTAACATACAAATATCCGTGTAGTAGGTCGCCAAGCTAATCAAGAACCTAGATTCCAGTAAAGCAACTGGCCCTGATGGCATCCCAATTATAGTGTTAAAAAAGCTTCAACCAGAACTTGCTCCCATACTTACGAAACTATTTAAGCGCTGCCTTAAGGAGAAGTGCTTTCCGACTCCCTGGAAGACCTCATCAGTTTGCCCTGTATTTAAGAATTCAGGTGATAAGTCATCTCCCTCTCAGTACAGACCAATAAGTATCCTGTGTGTTATGAGTAAGTTGCTGGAATCCATATTAAATAGAGAAATAGTCAACCACCTCAGCAGGAATAACCTTCTTAGTGACACACAATATGGTTTCCGCTCTGCAAGATCTACCGCAGATGTGCTGACGGTTATATCTCACAGGATTAGTGAATCTCTTGACAAAGGCTTCCTTTCTAGGGCAATTGCTCTTGACATATCAAAGGCCTTCGACAAGGTATGGCATAAGGGTCTACCTCACAAGATTTCTAGCTATGGTATAACTGGAAATGTTTTCTCAATCATTAAATCATTTCTCTCCGATAGGCTCATAAGAGTAGTGGTAGATGGACAAAAATCGGAGGCCTGCAATATAAATGCTGGAGTCCCTCAGGGGTCAATCCTGGGCCCAACTCTCTTCCTGATCTACATCAATGACCTCCCTAAACACATACTTAAATCATTCGTTGACATCTATGCTGATGACACGACCACCTAGGCTGTAAATGACAAAGTTCCATCAAAGGCTGTAAATGACAAAGTTCTCTCTGGTTCTCTCTCCTCTGATCTCGAGCGCGTGGTTCAGTGGGGGAAGATGTGATGGTTACCTTTAATGCATCCAAAACCAAACTCCTATCCTTACATCATCAACGCCCTGATCCCCATCTGGCATCAATTGTGATGGCTGGCTCTCGTCTGGGTGAGGCCCCATGTTTTGACAAGCTTCTGGGTTTGACCTTTACTCCTGATCTGAAATGGAACACGTACATCAAGTCAGTTGCCATGGTCGCTGGAAAGATGGTGGGTCCTTCTACCGCTCCAGAAGATATCTCACTACTGATGCAATTCTCTATCTATATAAAAGCCAAGTACGTCCAAGGATGGAATACTGTTGCCATATCTGTGCAGGAGCTGCTAAAAACAGCCTATCCTGCCTTGACAGAGTACAAAATAGATTTCGTGGCTTAGTGGGGGATGCCCTTTTCTCTACCCTTCAACCTCTCTCCCACAGAAGAGACGTTGCGAGCATATTCTTGTTTTATCGTTATTTCCATGGCAGGTGCTCATCTGAACTCCAATCTCTGGTCCCCCCTCGCCAATCTTTCATGAAAAACACCCGTCTAGCTGAATCCACTGTAAAAAATTTCCCCCACTCTATATCTGTGCCTAAATCAAAACGCGGATTCCATGAACAAAGCTTCTTTCTTAGAACTGCACGCCTGTGAAACTCTGTTCCGTCTGCCTGCTTCCCACCGGACTACAACTTGGACGTCTTCAAGTCCAATGTTAACAAATTCCTAATGAACCGCCCCCTTAAGTAAACACTTCATCAAATCTTCACACTAATGTAATGTACTTGCAATAACCCTTATCCCTGAGTGGCTTCCGGGCCTTGATAAGTGGTGATCACTGTGTAAAAAGAAATAAATAAAAAATAGTGAAGAAGCACATAGTTGCCATCCTAATTCAATCCCGGGAAACGTCGTTTTTTTTCTGCTCGTAAATGAATGTATGACAACATTGATAACGATACATATATATATATATATATATATATATATATATATATATATATATATATATATATATATATATATATATCCTATTACTAGTAGCCACGAAACGGAAATGAATTCTGGTGGATTTAATTTCGATAATTACATATTTTTTAATTGAATTTTTCTTATTTTCCTTATTAATGTTATTTTGTTATATGTGTCGGAATTTTTTAGATGAGAATTGATAATGTTTTTTATCTGGATAATTCGGACTACTATTCTCATCCTGTATGTTTTTTACAACGTTTCTGCCGATGTAATTTTTCATATGAATGCAGAATAAAATTTTAAATTGCTTAAGACTTCTATTCGTTCATTGCTGGCAAAATGAGAAATTCTGTATTTTTGTTTTGCATTTTCACCCCAAACAAGGCACAGTGCCGCTTTGATGTAGGGGATTACTATCTGGGACATAATTTGCATGGGTACTATGTAGGGAGTTGAGCAGCAAGATAGAATAACAGTTTGAATGATATAAATTGTAGTTTATTTCGATAAATAATCGATAATACTAAATTAAAGTTACGTGGAAGCGATAAAGAGAACGAGAGAGAGGGAGAGAGGGTAGAAACGGTCACAGAATTTTAAGATCAAGATTAGATTTCTGATGTAAAAAGCAATAAAAAAAACAGTTAAGGCAAGTAAAAAAAAACGTAGTCAAAAGCCAGAAAAATGTCACACATAAAAGGAAATGGCATATTTCTAATGATGCCACAAAGGGCTTTATTTCGGCAACTGACCCCTCGATTAGACGCGCAGTCAGGAGGGAAAACAGAAACAGAAGGGGACATAAAGAAAACGGGTGAGATGACTTAAAGGTTCGCCATTTTGTGCGTCACGAATTTCCCACTGTGTCATAATATGGAAGGAAGTCGTGTAACGAGAATCTCATGGGCTGGGGTTGGACTTAGGGCATTGTTCGGGGAGAGAAATGGTGAGAGAAAATAAAAAAATAAAACGGGAAAGAAAATAGGAAAATAAACAGAAAAGATAAACAATTCTGTCGAATAAATAACAAACAAAAAATGCGTTTCTAAATCTGTCGCAGACGGGGTATTGTCCTTTACATTTACAG